>NC_141352.1:22403855-22768855 GCF_057382095.1 Aulonocara sp. 'chitande type north' Nkhata Bay | reverse complement strand
AGTTTTGTATGTCCACTCAGGCATCCTTCATACCTGGTCTGTAGGAAGTTCCTGTCAGAAGGAGGGGGCACCGCGAGGGCGTCGAGGGGCGGAAGGCGGTGCCTTAGTGCCTTCCTCCTTCTGACATTGTAAAGGAACCCTATTTTTTTAATGGTAAGATGTTTGTGTCTGTGTGTGTGTGTGTGTGTGTGTGTGTGTGTGTGTGTGTGTCTGTGTCTGTGTGTATGTATGTATGTATGTGTTTTTTGTCCTCAGATTAGGTTTGAAGTGTCTGTGTGGTGCAGCTGGTCTGGTCTGTCTCTGTACAGTCGAGGCTGCACCCACCTATAAAAGGTGGAGGGTCACCAGGACATGCACACCTCACAAGTTCCCGGCTCTCTCGACTCTGTTGAAGACGGGTTTCTTGGAGAAGGGGAGGGCAGTGAGGCACAGTCCCCCGTCCCCCGACGCCCCTCGCGATGCCCCTCCGTCTTCGACTAACCCTCTGCATAGGAGCCGTGAGAGCCAGGAACTTGTGAGTTTTGTATGTCCACTCAGGCATCCTTCATACCTGGTCTGTAGGAAGTTCCTGTCAGAAGGAGGGGGCACCGCGAGGGCGTCGAGGGGCGGAAGGCGGTGCCTTAGTGCCTTCCTCCTTCTGACATTGTAAAGGAACCCTATTTTTTTAATGGTAAGATGTGTATGTGTGTGTGTGTGTGTGTGTGTGTTTGTGTGTGTGTGTGTGTGTTTTTTGTCCTCAGATTAGGTTTGAAGTGTCTGTGTGGTGCAGCTGGTCTGGTCTGTCTCTCTACAGTCGAGGCTGCACCCACCTATAAAAGGTGGAGGCTCACCAGGACACGCACACCTCACAAGTTCCCGGCTCTCTCGACTCTGTTGAAGACGGGTTTCTTGGAGAAGGGGAGGGCAGTGAGGCACAGTCCCCCGTCCCCCGACGCCCCTCGCGATGCCCCTCCGTCTTCGACTAACCCTCTGCATAGGAGCCGTGAGAGCCAGGAACTTGTGAGTTTTGTATGTCCACTCAGGCATCCTTCATACCTGGTCTGAAGGAAGTTCCTGTCAGAAGGAGGGGGCACCGCGAGGGCGTCGAGGGGCGGAAGGCGGTGCCTTAGTGCCTTCCTCCTTCTGACATTGTAAAGGAACCCTATTTTTTTTTAATGGTGAGATGTGTGTGTGTGTGTGTGTGTGTGTGTGTGTGTGTGTGTGTGTGTGTGTGCGTGTGTGTGTGTGCGTGTGTGTGTGTGTGTGTTTTGTACTCAGATTAGGTTTGAAGTGTCTGTGTGGTGCAGCTGGTCTGGTCTGTCTCTGTACAGTCGAGGCTGCACCCACCTATAAAAGGTGGAGGCTCACCAGGACATGCACAGCTCACAAGTTCCCGGCTCTCTCGACTCTGTTGAAGACGGGTTTCTTGGAGAAGGGGAGGGCAGTGAGGCACAGTCCCCCGTCCCCCGACGCCCCTCGCGATGCCCCTCCGTCTTCGACTAACCCTCTACATAGGAGCCGTGAGAGCCAGGAACTTGTGAGTTTTGTATGTCCACTCAGGCATCCTTCATACCTGGTCTGTAGGAAGTTCCTGTCAGAAGGAGGGGGCACCGCGAGGGCGTCGAGGGGCGGAAGGCGGTGCCTTAGTGCCTTCCTCCTTCTGACATTGTAAAGGAACCCTATGTTTTTTTTAATGGTGAGATGTGTGTGTGTCTGTGTCTGTGTGTATGTATGTATGTATGTGTTTTTTGTACTCAGATTAGGTTTGAAGTGTCTGTGTGGTGCAGCTGGTCTGGTCTGTCTCTGTACAGTCGAGGCTGCACCCACCTATAAAAGGTGGAGGCTCACCAGGACATGCACACCTCACAAGTTCCCGGCTCTCTCGACTCTGTTGAAGACGGGTTTCTTGGAGAAGGGGAGGGCAGTGAGGCACAGTCCCCCGTCCCCCGACGCCCCTCGCGATGCCCCTCCGTCTTCGACTAACCCTCTGCATAGGAGCCGTGAGAGCCAGGAACTTGTGAGTTTTGTATGTCCACTCAGGCATCCTTCATACCTGGTCTGTAGGAAGTTCCTGTCAGAAGGAGGGGGCACCGCGAGGGCGTCGAGGGGCGGAAGGCGGTGCCTTAGTGCCTTCCTCCTTCTGACATTGTAAAGGAACCCTGTTTTTTTTAATGGTGAGATGTGTGTGTGTCTGTGTCTGTGTGTATGTATGTATGTATGTATGTGTTTTTTGTACTCAGATTAGGTTTGAAGTGTCTGTGTGGTGCAGCTGGTCTGGTCTGTCTCTGTACAGTCGAGGCTGCACCCACCTATAAAAGGTGGAGGCTCACCAGGACATGCACACCTCACAAGTTCCCGGCTCTCTCGACTCTGTTGAAGACGGGTTTCTTGGAGAAGGGGAGGGCAGTGAGGCACAGTCCCCCGTCCCCCGACGCCCCTCGCGATGCCCCTCCGTCTTCGACTAACCCTCTGCATAGGAGCCGTGAGAGCCAGGAACTTGTGAGTTTTGTATGTCCACTCAGGCATCCTTCATACCTGGTCTGTAGGAAGTTCCTGTCAGAAGGAGGGGGCACCGCGAGGGCGTCGAGGGGCGGAAGGCGGTGCCTTAGTGCCTTCCTCCTTCTGACATTGTAAAGGAACCCTATTTTTTTAATGGTAAGATGTGTGTGTGTGTGTGTGTGTGTGTGTGTGTGTGTGTGTGTGTGTCTGTGTATATGTATGTATGTATGTATGTGTTTTTTGTACTCAGATTAGGTTTGAAGTGTCTGTGTGGTGCAGCTGGTCTGGTCTGTCTCTGTACAGTCGAGGCTGCACCCACCTATAAAAGGTGGAGGCTCACCAGGACATGCACACCTCACAAGTTCCCGGCTCTCTCGACTCTGTTGAAGACGGGTTTCTTGGAGAAGGGGAGGGCAGTGAGGCACAGTCCCCCGTCCCCCGACGCCCCTCGCGATGCCCCTCCGTCTTCGACTAACCCTCTGCATAGGAGCCGTGAGAGCCAGGAACTTGTGAGTTTTGTATGTCCACTCAGGCATCCTTCATACCTGGTCTGTAGGAAGTTCCTGTCAGAAGGAGGGGGCACCGCGAGGGCGTCGAGGGGCGGAAGGCGGTGCCTTAGTGCCTTCCTCCTTCTGACATTGTAAAGGAACCCTATTTTTTTTTAATGGTGAGATGTATGTTTGTGTCTTTGTGTGTGTGTGTCTGTGTCTGTGTGTATGTATGTATGTATGTGTTTTTTGTACTCAGATTAGGTTTGAAGTGTCTGTGTGGTGCAGCTGGTCTGGTCTGTCTCTGTACAGTCGAGGCTGCACCCACCTATAAAAGGTGGAGGCTCACCAGGACATGCACACCTCACAAGTTCCCGGCTCTCTCGACTCTGTTGAAGACGGGTTTCTTGGAGAAGGGGAGGGCAGTGAGGCACAGTCCCCCGTCCCCCGACGCCCCTCGCGATGCCCCTCCGTCTTCGACTAACCCTCTGCATAGGAGCCGTGAGAGCCAGGAACTTGTGAGTTTTGTATGTCCACTCAGGCATCCTTCATACCTGGTCTGTAGGAAGTTCCTGTCAGAAGGAGGGGGCACCGCGAGGGCGTCGAGGGGCGGAAGGCGGTGCCTTAGTGCCTTCCTCCTTCTGACATTGTAAAGGAACCCTATTTTTTTAATGGTAAGATGTGTGTGTGTGTGTGTGTGTGTGTGTGTGTGTGTGTGTGTGTGTGTGTGTGTGTGTGTGTTTTGTACTCAGATTAGGTTTGAAGTGTCTGTGTGGTGCAGCTGGTCTGGTCTGTCTCTGTACAGTCGAGGCTGCACCCACCTATAAAAGGTGGAGGCTCACCAGGACATGCACACCTCACAAGTTCCCGGCTCTCTCGACTCTGTTGAAGACGGGTTTCTTGGAGAAGGGGAGGGCAGTGAGGCACAGTCCCCCGTCCCCCGACGCCCCTCGCGATGCCCCTCCGTCTTCGACTAACCCTCTGCATAGGAGCCGTGAGAGCCAGGAACTTGTGAGTTTTGTATGTCCACTCAGGCATCCTTCATACCTGGTCTGTAGGAAGTTCCTGTCAGAAGGAGGGGGCACCGCGAGGGCGTCGAGGGGCGGAAGGCGGTGCCTTAGTGCCTTCCTCCTTCTGACATTGTAAAGGAACCCTATTTTTTTAATGGTGAGATGTATGTGTGTGTGTGTGTGTGTGTGTGTGTGTGTGTGTGTGTCTGTGTCTGTGTCTGTGTGTATGTATGTATGTATGTGTTTTTTGTCCTCAGATTAGGTTTGAAGTGTCTGTGTGGTGCAGCTGGTCTGGTCTGTCTCTGTACAGTCGAGGCTGCACCCACCTATAAAAGGCGGAGGCTCACCAGGACATGCACACCTCACAAGCTCCCGGCTCTCTCGACTCTGTTGAAGACGGGTTTCTTGGAGAAGGGGAGGGCAGTGAGGCAAAGTCCCCCGTCCCCCGACGCCCCTCGCGATGCCCCTCCGTCTACGACTAACCCTCTGCATAGGAGCCGTGAGAGCCAGGAACTTGTGAGTTTTGTATGTCCACTCAGGCATCCTTCATACCTCGTCTGTAGGAAGTTCCTGTCAGAAGGAGGGGGCACCGCGAGGGCGTCGAGGGGCGGAAGGCGGTGCCTTAGTGCCTTCCTCCTTCTGACATTGTAAAGGAACCCTATTTTTTTAATGGTGAGATGTTTGTGTGTGTGTGTGTGTGTGTGTGTGTGTCTGTGTGTATGTATGTATGTATGTATGTGTTTTTTGTCCTCAGATTAGGTTTGAAGTGTCTGTGTGGTGCAGCTGGTCTGGTCTGTCTCTGTACAGTCGAGGCTGCACCCACCTATAAAAGGTGGAGGCTCACCAGGACATGCACACCTCACAAGTTCCCGGCTCTCTCGACTCGGTTGAAGACGGGTTTCTTGGAGAAGGGGAGGGCAGTGAGGCACAGTCCCCCGTTCCCCGACGCCCCTCGCGATGCCCCTCCGTCTTCGACTAACCCTCTGCATAGGAGCCGTGAGAGCCAGGAACTTGTGAGTTTTGTATGTCCACTCAGGCATCCTTCATACCTGGTCTGTAGGAAGTTCCTGTCAGAAGGAGGGGGCACCGCGAGGGCGTCGAGGGGCGGAAGGCGGTGCCTTAGTGCCTTCCTTCTTCTGACATTGTAAAGGAACCCTATTTTTTTAATGGTAAGATGTGTGTGTGTGTGTGTGTGTGTGTGTGTGTGTGTGTGTGTGTGTGTGTGTGTGTTTTTTGTCCTCAGATTAGGTTTGAAGTGTCTGTGTGGTGCAGCTGGTCTGGTCTGTCTCTGTACAGTCGAGGCTGCACCCACCTATAAAAGGTGGAGGCTCACCAGGACATGCACACCTCACAAGTTCCCGGCTCTCTCGACTCTGTTGAAGACGGGTTTCTTGGAGAAGGGGAGGGCAGTGAGGCACAGTCCCCCGTCCCCCGACGCCCCTCGCGATGCCCCTCCGTCTTCGACTAACCCTCTGCATAGGAGCCGTGAGAGCCAGGAACTTGTGAGTTTTGTATGTCCACTCAGGCATCCTTCATACCTGGTCTGTAGGAAGTTCCTGTCAGAAGGAGGGGGCACCGCGAGGGCGTCGAGGGGCGGAAGGCGGTGCCTTAGTGCCTTCCTCCTTCTGACATTGTAAAGGAACCCTATTTTTTTTAATGGTGAGATGTATGTGTGTGTGTGTGTGTGTGTGTGTGTGTGTGTGTGTGTCTTTGTCTGTGTGTATGTATGTATGTATGTGTTTTTTGTCCTCAGATTAGGTTTGAAGTGTCTGTGTGGTGCAGCTGGTCTCGTCTGTCTCTGTACAGTCGAGGCTGCACCCACCTATAAAAGGTGGAGGCTCACCAGGACATGCACACCTCACAAGTTCCCGGCTCTCTCGACTCTGTTGAAGACGGGTTTCTTGGAGAAGGGGAGGGCAGTGAGGCACAGTCCCCCGTCCCCCGACGCCCCTCGCGATGCCCCTCCGTCTTCGACTAACCCTCTGCATAGGAGCCGTGAGAGCCAGGAACTTGTGAGTTTTGTATGTCCACTCAGGCATCCTTCATACCTGGTCTGTAGGAAGTTCCTGTCAGAAGGAGGGGGCACCGCGAGGGCGTCGAGGGGCGGAAGGCGGTGCCTTAGTGCCTTCCTCCTTCTGACATTGTAAAGGAACCCTATTTTTTTAATGGTAAGATGTGTGTGTGTGTGTGTGTGTGTGTGTGTGTGTGTGTGTGTGTGTGTGTGTGTGTGTGTGTGTGTTTTGTACTCAGATTAGGTTTGAAGTGTCTGTGTGGTGCAGCTGGTCTGGTCTGTCTCTGTACAGTCGAGGCTGCACCCACCTATAAAAGGTGGAGGCTCACCAGGACATGCACACCTCACAAGTTCCCGGCTCTCTCGACTCGGTTGAAGACGGGTTTCTTGGAGAAGGGGAGGGCAGTGAGGCACAGTCCCCCGTCCCCCGACGCCCCTCGCGATGCCCCTCCGTCTTCGACTAACCCTCTGCATAGGAGCCGTGAGAGCCAGGAACTTGTGAGTTTTGTATGTCCACTCAGGCATCCTTCATACCTGGTCTGTAGGAAGTTCCTGTCAGAAGGAGGGGGCACCGCGAGGGCGTCGAGGGGCGGAAGGCGGTGCCTTAGTGCCTTCCTTCTTCTGACATTGTAAAGGAACCCTATTTTTTTAATGGTAAGATGTGTGTGTGTGTGTGTGTGTGTGTGTGTGTGTGTGTGTGTGTGTGTTTTTTGTCCTCAGATTAGGTTTGAAGTGTCTGTGTGGTGCAGCTGGTCTGGTCTGTCTCTGTACAGTCGAGGCTGCACCCACCTATAAAAGGTGGAGGCTCACCAGGACATGCACACCTCACAAGTTCCCGGCTCTCTCGACTCTGTTGAAGACGGGTTTCTTGGAGAAGGGGAGGGCAGTGAGGCACAGTCCCCCGTCCCCCGACGCCCCTCGCGATGCCCCTCCGTCTTCGACTAACCCTCTGCATAGGAGCCGTGAGAGCCAGGAACTTGTGAGTTTTGTATGTCCACTCAGGCATCCTTCATACCTGGTCTGTAGGAAGTTCCTGTCAGAAGGAGGGGGCACCGCGAGGGCGTCGAGGGGCGGAAGGCGGTGCCTTAGTGCCTTCCTCCTTCTGACATTGTAAAGGAACCCTATTTTTTTTTAATGGTGAGATATATGTTTGTGTCTGTGTGTGTGTGTGTCTGTGTCTGTGTGTATGTATGTATGTATGTATGTGTTTTTTGTCCTCAGATTAGGTTTGAAGTGTCTGTGTGGTGCAGCTGGTCTGGTCTGTCTCTGTACAGTCGAGGCTGCACCCACCTATAAAAGGTGGAGGCTCACCAGGACATGCACACCTCACAAGTTCCCGGCTCTCTCGACTCTGTTGAAGACGGGTTTCTTGGAGAAGGGGAGGGCAGTGAGGCACAGTCCCCCGTCCCCCGACGCCCCTCGCGATGCCCCTCCGTCTTCGACTAACCCTCTGCATAGGAGCCGTGAGAGCCAGGAACTTGTGAGTTTTGTATGTCCACTCAGGCATCCTTCATACCTGGTCTGTAGGAAGTTCCTGTCAGAAGGAGGGGGCACCGCGAGGGCGTCGAGGGGCGGAAGGCGGTGCCTTAGTGCCTTCCTCCTTCTGACATTGTAAAGGAACCCTATTTTTTTTAATGGTGAGATGTATGTTTGTGTCTGTGTGTGTGTGTGTGTGTGTGTGTGTGTGTGTGTCTGTGTCTGTGTGTATGTATGTATGTATGTATGTGTTTTTTGTCCTCAGATTAGGTTTGAAGTGTCTGTGTGGTGCAGCTGGTCTGGTCTGTCTCTGTACAGTCGAGGCTGCACCCACCTATAAAAGGTGGAGGCTCACCAGGACATGCACACCTCACAAGTTCCCGGCTCTCTCGACTCTGTTGAAGACGGGTTTCTTGGAGAAGGGGAGGGCAGTGAGACACAGTCCCCCGTCCCCCGACGCCCCTCGCGATGCCCCTCCGTCTTCGACTAACCCTCTGCATAGGAGCCGTGAGAGCCAGGAACTTGTGAGTTTTGTATGTCCACTCAGGCATCCTTCATACCTGGTCTGTAGGAAGTTCCTGTCAGAAGGAGGGGGCACCGCGAGGGCGTCGAGGGGCGGAAGGCGGTGCCTTAGTGCCTTCCTCCTTCTGACATTGTAAAGGAACCCTATTTTTTTAATGGTGAGATGTTTGTGTGTGTGTGTGTGTGTGTGTGTGTGTGTGTGTGTGTGTGTGTCTGTGTGTATGTAGGTATGTCTGTGTTTTTTGTCCTCAGATTAGGTTTGAAGTGTCTGTGTGGTGCAGCTGGTCTGGTCTGTCTCTGTGCAGTCGAGGCTGCACCCACCTATAAAAGGTGGAGGCTCACCAGGACATGCACACCTCACAAGTTCCCGGCTCTCTCGACTCGGTTGAAGACGGGTTTCTTGGAGAAGGGGAGGGCAGTGAGGCACAGTCCCCCGTCCCCCGACGCCCCTCGCGATGCCCCTCCGTCTTCGACTAACCCTCTGCATAGGAGCCGTGAGAGCCAGGAACTTGTGAGTTTTGTATGTCCACTCAGGCATCCTTCATACCTGGTCTGTAGGAAGTTCCTGTCAGAAGGAGGGGGCACCGCGAGGGCGTCGAGGGGCGGAAGGCGGTGCCTTAGTGCCTTCCTTCTTCTGACATTGTAAAGGAACCCTATTTTTTTAATGGTAAGATGTGTGTGTGTGTGTGTGTGTGTGTGTGTGTGTGTGTGTGTGTGTGTGTGTGTGTTTTGTCCTCAGATTAGGTTTGAAGTGTCTGTGTGGTGCAGCTGGTCTGGTCTGTCTCTGTACAGTCGAGGCTGCACCCACCTATAAAAGGTGGAGGCTCACCAGGACATGCACACCTCACAAGTTCCCGGCTCTCTCGACTCTGTTGAAGACGGGTTTCTTGGAGAAGGGGAGGGCAGTGAGGCACAGTCCCCTGTCCCCCGACGCCCCTCGCGATGCCCCTCCGTCTTCGACTAACCCTCTGCATAGGAGCCGTGAGAGCCAGGAACTTGTGAGTTTTGTATGTCCACTCAGGCATCCTTCATACCTGGTCTGTAGGAAGTTCCTGTCAGAAGGAGGGGGCACCGCGAGGGCGTCGAGGGGCGGAAGGCGGTGCCTTAGTGCCTTCCTCCTTCTGACATTGTAAAGGAACCCTATTTTTTTAATGGTAAGATGTGTGTGTGTGTGTGTGTGTGTGTGTCTGTGTGTATGTATGTATGTCTGTGTTTTTTGTCCTCAGATTAGGTTTGAAGTGTCTGTGTGGTGCAGCTGGTCTGGTCTGTCTCTGTACAGTCGAGGCTGCACCCACCTATAAAAGGTGGAGGCTCACCAGGACATGCACACCTCACAAGTTCCCGGCTCTCTCGACTCGGTTGAAGACGGGTTTCTTGGAGAAGGGGAGGGCAGTGAGGCACAGTCCCCCGTCCCCCGACGCCCCTCGCGATGCCCCTCCGTCTTCGACTAACCCTCTGCATAGGAGCCGTGAGAGCCAGGAACTTGTGAGTTTTGTATGTCCACTCAGGCATCCTTCATACCTGGTCTGTAGGAAGTTCCTGTCAGAAGGAGGGGGCACCGCGAGGGCGTCGAGGGGCGGAAGGCGGTGCCTTAGTGCCTTCCTTCTTCTGACATTGTAAAGGAACCCTATTTTTTTAATGGTAAGATGTTTGTGTCTGTGTGTGTGTGTGTGTGTGTGTGTGTCTGTGTCTGTTTGTATGTATGTATGTATGTGTTTTTTGTCCTCAGATTAGGTTTGAAGTGTCTGTGTGGTGCAGCTGGTCTGGTCTGTCTCTGTACAGTCGAGGCTGCACCCACCTATAAAAGGTGGAGGCTCACCAGGACATGCACACCTCACAAGTTCCCGGCTCTCTCGACTCTGTTGAAGACGGGTTTCTTGGAGAAGGGGAGGGCAGTGAGGCTCATTCCCCCGTCCCCCGACGCCCCTCGCGATGCCCCTCCGTCTTCGACTAACCCTCTGCATAGGAGCCGTGAGAGCCAGGAACTTGTGAGTTTTGTATGTCCACTCAGGCATCCTTCATACCTGGTCTGTAGGAAGTTCCTGTCAGAAGGAGGGGGCACCGCGAGGGCGTCGAGGGGCGGAAGGCGGTGCCTTAGTGCCTTCCTCCTTCTGACATTGTAAAGGAACCCTATTTTTTTAATGGTAAGATGTGTGTGTGTGTGTGTGTGTGTGTGTGTTTTGTACTCAGATTAGGTTTGAAGTGTCTGTGTGGTGCAGCTGGTCTGGTCTGTCTCTGTACAGTCGAGGCTGCACCCACCTATAAAAGGTGGAGGCTCACCAGGACATGCACACCTCACAAGTTCCCGGCTCTCTCGACTCTGTTGAAGACGGGTTTCTTGGAGAAGGGGAGGGCAGTGAGGCACAGTCCCCCGTCCCCCGACGCCCCTCGCGATGCCCCTCCGTCTTCGACTAACCCTCTGCATAGGAGCCGTGAGAGCCAGGAACTTGTGAGTTTTGTATGTCCACTCAGGCATCCTTCATACCTGGTCTGTAGGAAGTTCCTGTCAGAAGGAGGGGGCACCGCGAGGGCGTCGAGGGGCGGAAGGCGGTGCCTTAGTGCCTTCCTCCTTCTGACATTGTAAAGGAACCCTATTTTTTTAATGGTGAGATGTGTGTGTGTGTGTGTGTGTGTGTGTTTTGTACTCAGATTAGGTTTGAAGTGTCTGTGTGGTGCAGCTGGTCTGGTCTGTCTCTGTACAGTCGAGGCTGCACCCACCTATAAAAGGTGGAGGCTCACCAGGACATGCACACCTCACAAGTTCCCGGCTCTCTCGACTCTGTTGAAGACGGGTTTCTTGGAGAAGGGGAGGGCAGTGAGGCACAGTCCCCCGTCCCCCGATGCCCCTCGCGATGCCCCTCCGTCTTCGACTAACCCTCTGCATAGGAGCCGTGAGAGCCAGGAACTTGTGAGTTTTGTATGTCCACTCAGGCATCCTTCATACCTGGTCTGTAGGAAGTTCCTGTCAGAAGGAGGGGGCACCGCGAGGGCGTCGAGGGGCGGAAGGCGGTGCCTTAGTGCCTTCCTCCTTCTGACATTGTAAAGGAACCCTATTTTTTTAATGGTGAGATGTGTGTGTGTGTGTGTGTGTGTGTGTGTGTGTGTGTGTGTGTGTGTGTGTGTATGTGTTTTTTGTACTCAGATTAGGTTTGAAGTGTCTGTGTGGTGCAGCTGGTCTGGTCTGTCTCTGTACAGTCGAGGCTGCACCCACCTATAAAAGGTGGAGGCTCACCAGGACATGCACACCTCACAAGTTCCCGGCTCTCTCGACTCTGTTGAAGACGGGTTTCTTGGAGAAGGGGAGGGCAGTGAGGCACAGTCCCCCGTCCCCCGACGCCCCTCGCGATGCCCCTCCGTCTTCGACTAACCCTCTGCATAGGAGCCGTGAGAGCCAGGAACTTGTGAGTTTTGTATGTCCACTCAGGCATCCTTCATACCTGGTCTGTAGGAAGTTCCTGTCAGAAGGAGGGGGCACCGCGAGGGCGTCGAGGGGCGGAAGGCGGTGCCTTAGTGCCTTCCTCCTTCTGACATTGTAAAGGAACCCTATTTTTTTAATGGTAAGATGTGTGTGTGTGTGTGTGTGTGTGTGTGTTTTGTACTCAGATTAGGTTTGAAGTGTCTGTGTGGTGCAGCTGGTCTGGTCTGTCTCTGTACAGTCGAGGCTGCACCCACCTATAAAAGGTGGAGGCTCACCAGGACATGCACACCTCACAAGTTCCCGGCTCTCTCGACTCTGTTGAAGACGGGTTTCTTGGAGAAGGGGAGGGCAGTGAGGCACAGTCCCCCGTCCCCCGACGCCCCTCGCGATGCCCCTCCGTCTTCGACTAACCCTCTGCATAGGAGCCGTGAGAGCCAGGAACTTGTGAGTTTTGTATGTCCACTCAGGCATCCTTCATACCTGGTCTGTAGGAAGTTCCTGTCAGAAGGAGGGGGCACCGCGAGGGCGTCGAGGGGCGGAAGGCGGTGCCTTAGTGCCTTCCTCCTTCTGACATTGTAAAGGAACCCTATTTTTTTAATGGTGAGATGTATGTGTGTGTGTGTTTGTGTGTGTGTGTGTGTGTGTGTGTGTATGTGTTTTTTGTACTCAGATTAGGTTTGAAGTGTCTGTGTGGTGCAGCTGGTCTGGTCTGTCTCTGTACAGTCGAGGCTGCACCCACCTATAAAAGGTGGAGGCTCACCAGGACATGCACACCTCACAAGTTCCCGGCTCTCTCGACTCTGTTGAAGACGGAAGACGGGTTTCTTGGAGAAGGGGAGGGCAGTGAGGCACAGTCCCCCGTCCCCCGACGCCCCTCGCGATGCCCCTCCGTCTTCGACTAACCCTCTGCATAGGAGCCGTGAGAGCCAGGAACCTGTGAGTTTTGTATGTCCACTCAGGCATCCTTCATACCTGGTCTGTAGGAAGTTCCTGTCAGAAGGAGGGGGCACCGCGAGGGCGTCGAGGGGCGGAAGGCGGTGCCTTAGTGCCTTCCTCCTTCTGACATTGTAAAGGAACCCTATTTTTTTAATGGTAAGATGTGTGTGTGTGTGTGTGTGTGTGTGTGTGTGTGTGTGTGTGTGTTTTGTACTCAGATTAGGTTTGAAGTGTCTGTGTGGTGCAGCTGGTCTGGTCTGTCTCTGTACAGTCGAGGCTGCACCCACCTATAAAAGGTGGAGGCTCACCAGGACATGCACACCTCACAAGTTCCCGGCTCTCTCGACTCTGTTGAAGACGGGTTTCTTGGAGAAGGGGAGGGCAGTGAGGCACAGTCCCCCGTCCCCCGACGCCCCTCGCGATGCCCCTCCGTCTTCGACTAACCCTCTGCATAGGAGCCGTGAGAGCCAGGAACTTGTGAGTTTTGTATGTCCACTCAGGCATCCTTCATACCTGGTCTGTAGGAAGTTCCTGTCAGAAGGAGGGGGAACCGCGAGGGCGTCGAGGGGCGGAAGGCGGTGCCTTAGTGCCTTCCTCCTTCTGACATTGTAAAGGAACCCTATTTTTTTTAATGGTGAGATGTATGTGTGCGTGTGTGTGTGTGTGTGTGTGTCTGTGTCTATGTATGTTTGTATGTGTTTTTTGTCCTCAGATTAGGTTTGAAGTGTCTGTGTGGTGCAGCTGGTCTGGTCTGTCTCTGTACAGTCGAGGCTGCACCCACCTATAAAAGGTGGAGGCTCACCAGGACATGCACACCTCACAAGTTCCCGGCTCTCTCGACTCTGTTGAAGACGGGTTTCTTGGAGAAGGGGAGGGCAGTGAGGCTCATTCCCCCGTCCCCCGACGCCCCTCGCGATGCCCCTCCGTCTTCGACTAACCCTCTGCATAGGAGCCGTGAGAGCCAGGAACTTGTGAGTTTTGTATGTCCACTCAGGCATCCTTCATACCTGGTCTGTAGGAAGTTCCTGTCAGAAGGAGGGGGCACCGCGAGGGCGTCGAGGGGCGGAAGGCGGTGCCTTAGTGCCTTCCTCCTTCTGACATTGTAAAGGAACCCTATTTTTTTAATGGTGAGATGTGTGTGTGTGTGTGTGTGTGTGTGTGTGTGTGTGTGTGTGTATGTGTTTTTTGTACTCAGATTAGGTTTGAAGTGTCTGTGTGGTGCAGCTGGTCTCGTCTGTCTCTGTACAGTCGAGGCTGCACCCACCTATAAAAGGTGGAGGCTCACCAGGACATGCACACCTCACAAGTTCCCGGCTCTCTCGACTCTGTTGAAGACGGGTTTCTTGGAGAAGGGGAGGGCAGTGAGGCACAGTCCCCCGTCCCCCGACGCCCCTCGCGATGCCCCTCCGTCTTCGACTAACCCTCTGCATAGGAGCCGTGAGAGCCAGGAACTTGTGAGTTTTGTATGTCCACTCAGGCATCCTTCATACCTGGTCTGTAGGAAGTTCCTGTCAGAAGGAGGGGGCACCGCGAGGGCGTCGAGGGGCGGAAGGCGGTGCCTTACTGCCTTCCTCCTTCTGACATTGTAAAGGAACCCTATTTTTTTAATGGTAAGATGTGTGTGTGTGTGTGTGTGTGTGTGTGTGTTTTGTACTCAGATTAGGTTTGAAGTGTCTGTGTGGTGCAGCTGGTCTGGTCTGTCTCTGTACAGTCGAGGCTGCACCCACCTATAAAAGGTGGAGGCTCACCAGGACATGCACACCTCACAAGTTCCCGGCTCTCTCGACTCTGTTGAAGACGGGTTTCTTGGAGAAGGGGAGGGCAGTGAGGCTCATTCCCCCGTCCCCCGACGCCCCTCGCGATGCCCCTCCGTCTTCGACTAACCCTCTGCATAGGAGCCGTGAGAGCCAGGAACTTGTGAGTTTTGTATGTCCACTCAGGCATCCTTCATACCTGGTCTGTAGGAAGTTCCTGTCAGAAGGAGGGGGCACCGCGAGGGCGTCGAGGGGCGGAAGGCGGTGCCTTAGTGCCTTCCTCCTTCTGACATTGTAAAGGAACCCTATTTTTTTTTAATTGTGAGATGTATGTTTCTGTCTGTGTGTGTGTGTGTCTGTGTCTGTGTGTATGTATGTATGTATGTGTTTTTTGTCCTCAGATTAGGTTTGAAGTGTCTGTGTGGTGCAGCTGGTCTGGTCTGTCTCTGTACAGTCGAGGCTGCACCCACCTATAAAAGGTGGAGGCTCACCAGGACATGCACACCTCACAAGTTCCCGGCTCTCTCGACTCTGTTGAAGACGGGTTTCTTGGAGAAGGGGAGGGCAGTGAGGCAAAGTCCCCCGTCCCCCGACGCCCCTCGCGATGCCCCTCCGTCTACGACTAACCCTCTGCATAGGAGCCGTGAGAGCCAGGAACTTGTGAGTTTTGTATGTCCACTCAGGCATCCTTCATACCTGGTCTGTAGGAAGTTCCTGTCAGAAGGAGGGGGCACCGCGAGGGCGTCGAGGGGCGGAAGGCGGTGCCTTAGTGCCTTCCTCCTTCTGACATTGTAAAGGAACCCTATTTTTTTAATGGTGAGATGTTTGTGTGTGTGTGTGTGTGTGTGTGTGTGTGTGTGTCTGTGTGTATGTATGTATGTATGTATGTGTTTTTTGTCCTCAGATTAGGTTTGAAGTGTCTGTGTGGTGCAGCTGGTCTGGTCTGTCTCTGTACAGTCGAGGCTGCACCCACCTATAAAAGGTGGAGGCTCACCAGGACATGCACACCTCACAAGTTCCCGGCTCTCTCGACTCGGTTGAAGACGGGTTTCTTGGAGAAGGGGAGGGCAGTGAGGCACAGTCCCCCGTTCCCCGACGCCCCTCGCGATGCCCCTCCGTCTTCGACTAACCCTCTGCATAGGAGCCGTGAGAGCCAGGAACTTGTGAGTTTTGTATGTCCACTCAGGCATCCTTCATACCTGGTCTGTAGGAAGTTCCTGTCAGAAGGAGGGGGCACCGCGAGGGCGTCGAGGGGCGGAAGGCGGTGCCTTAGTGCCTTCCTTCTTCTGACATTGTAAAGGAACCCTATTTTTTTAATGGTAAGATGTGTGTGTGTGTGTGTGTGTGTGTGTGTGTGTGTGTGTGTTTTTTGTCCTCAGATTAGGTTTGAAGTGTCTGTGTGGTGCAGCTGGTCTGGTCTGTCTCTGTACAGTCGAGGCTGCACCCACCTATAAAAGGTGGAGGCTCACCAGGACATGCACACCTCACAAGTTCCCGGCTCTCTCGACTCTGTTGAAGACGGGTTTCTTGGAGAAGGGGAGGGCAGTGAGGCACAGTCCCCCGTCCCCCGACGCCCCTCGCGATGCCCCTCCGTCTTCGACTAACCCTCTGCATAGGAGCCGTGAGAGCCAGGAACTTGTGAGTTTTGTATGTCCACTCAGGCATCCTTCATACCTGGTCTGTAGGAAGTTCCTGTCAGAAGGAGGGGGCACCGCGAGGGCGTCGAGGGGCGGAAGGCGGTGCCTTAGTGCCTTCCTCCTTCTGACATTGTAAAGGAACCCTATTTTTTTTAATGGTGAGATGTATGTGTGTGTGTGTGTGTGTGTGTGTGTGTGTGTGTGTGTGTGTGTGTCTGTGTCTGTGTCTGTGTGTATGTATGTATGTATGTGTTTTTTGTCCTCAGATTAGGTTTGAAGTGTCTGTGTGGTGCAGCTGGTCTGGTCTGTCTCTGTACAGTCGAGGCTGCACCCACCTATAAAAGGTGGAGGCTCACCAGGACATGCACACCTCACAAGTTCCCGGCTCTCTCGACTCTGTTGAAGACGGGTTTCTTGGAGAAGGGGAGGGCAGTGAGGCACAGTCCCCCGTCCCCCGACGCCCCTCGCGATGCCCCTCCGTCTTCGACTAACCCTCTGCATAGGAGCCGTGAGAGCCAGGAACTTGTGAGTTTTGTATGTCCACTCAGGCATCCTTCATACCTGGTCTGTAGGAAGTTCCTGTCAGAAGGAGGGGGCACCGCGAGGGCGTCGAGGGGCGGAAGGCGGTGCCTTAGTGCCTTCCTCCTTCTGACATTGTAAAGGAACCCTATTTTTTTTAATGGTGAGATGTATGTGTGTGTGTGTGTGTGTGTGTGTGTGTGTGTGTCTTTGTCTGTGTGTATGTATGTATGTATGTGTTTTTTGTCCTCAGATTAGGTTTGAAGTGTCTGTGTGGTGCAGCTGGTCTCGTCTGTCTCTGTACAGTCGAGGCTGCACCCACCTATAAAAGGTGGAGGCTCACCAGGACATGCACACCTCACAAGTTCCCGGCTCTCTCGACTCTGTTGAAGACGGGTTTCTTGGAGAAGGGGAGGGCAGTGAGGCACAGTCCCCCGTCCCCCGACGCCCCTCGCGATGCCCCTCCGTCTTCGACTAACCCTCTGCATAGGAGCCGTGAGAGCCAGGAACTTGTGAGTTTTGTATGTCCACTCAGGCATCCTTCATACCTGGTCTGTAGGAAGTTCCTGTCAGAAGGAGGGGGCACCGCGAGGGCGTCGAGGGGCGGAAGGCGGTGCCTTAGTGCCTTCCTCCTTCTGACATTGTAAAGGAACCCTATTTTTTTTTAATGGTGAGATATATGTTTGTGTCTGTGTGTGTGTGTGTCTGTGTCTGTGTGTATGTATGTATGTATGTATGTGTTTTTTGTCCTCAGATTAGGTTTGAAGTGTCTGTGTGGTGCAGCTGGTCTGGTCTGTCTCTGTACAGTCGAGGCTGCACCCACCTATAAAAGGTGGAGGCTCACCAGGACATGCACACCTCACAAGTTCCCGGCTCTCTCGACTCTGTTGAAGACGGGTTTCTTGGAGAAGGGGAGGGCAGTGAGGCACAGTCCCCCGTCCCCCGACGCCCCTCGCGATGCCCCTCCGTCTTCGACTAACCCTCTGCATAGGAGCCGTGAGAGCCAGGAACTTGTGAGTTTTGTATGTCCACTCAGGCATCCTTCATACCTGGTCTGTAGGAAGTTCCTGTCAGAAGGAGGGGGCACCGCGAGGGCGTCGAGGGGCGGAAGGCGGTGCCTTAGTGCCTTCCTCCTTCTGACATTGTAAAGGAACCCTATTTTTTTAATGGTGAGATGTGTGTGTGTGTGTGTGTGTCTGTGTCTGTGTCTGTGTGTATGTATGTATGTATGTGTTTTTTGTCCTCAGATTAGGTTTGAAGTGTCTGTGTGGTGCAGCTGGTCTGGTCTGTCTCTGTACAGTCGAGGCTGCACCCACCTATAAAAGGTGGAGGCTCACCAGGACATGCACACCTCACAAGTTCCCGGCTCTCTCGACTCTGTTGAAGACGGGTTTCTTGGAGAAGGGGAGGGCAGTGAGGCACAGTCCCCCGTCCCCCGACGCCCCTCGCGATGCCCCTCCGTCTTCGACTAACCCTCTGCATAGGAGCCGTGAGAGCCAGGAACTTGTGAGTTTTGTATGTCCACTCAGGCATCCTTCATACCTGGTCTGTAGGAAGTTCCTGTCAGAAGGAGGGGGCACCGCGAGGGCGTCGAGGGGCGGAAGGCGGTGCCTTAGTGCCTTCCTCCTTCTGACATTGTAAAGGAACCCTATTTTTTTAATGGTGAGATGTTTGTGTGTGTGTGTGTGTGTGTGTGTCTGTGTGTATGTAGGTATGTCTGTGTTTTTTGTCCTCAGATTAGGTTTGAAGTGTCTGTGTGGTGCAGCTGGTCTGGTCTGTCTCTGTACAGTCGAGGCTGCACCCACCTATAAAAGGTGGAGGCTCACCAGGACATGCACACCTCACAAGTTCCCGGCTCTCTCGACTCGGTTGAAGACGGGTTTCTTGGAGAAGGGGAGGGCAGTGAGGCACAGTCCCCCGTCCCCCGACGCCCCTCGCGATGCCCCTCCGTCTTCGACTAACCCTCTGCATAGGAGCCGTGAGAGCCAGGAACTTGTGAGTTTTGTATGTCCACTCAGGCATCCTTCATACCTGGTCTGTAGGAAGTTCCTGTCAGAAGGAGGGGGCACCGCGAGGGCGTCGAGGGGCGGAAGGCGGTGCCTTAGTGCCTTCCTTCTTCTGACATTGTAAAGGAACCCTATTTTTTTAATGGTAAGATGTGTGTGTGTGTGTGTGTGTGTGTGTGTGTGTGTGTGTGTTTTTTGTCCTCAGATTAGGTTTGAAGTGTCTGTGTGGTGCAGCTGGTCTGGTCTGTCTCTGTACAGTCGAGGCTGCACCCACCTATAAAAGGTGGAGGCTCACCAGGACATGCACACCTCACAAGTTCCCGGCTCTCTCGACTCTGTTGAAGACGGGTTTCTTGGAGAAGGGGAGGGCAGTGAGGCACAGTCCCCCGTCCCCCGACGCCCCTCGCGATGCCCCTCCGTCTTCGACTAACCCTCTGCATAGGAGCCGTGAGAGCCAGGAACTTGTGAGTTTTGTATGTCCACTCAGGCATCCTTCATACCTGGTCTGTAGGAAGTTCCTGTCAGAAGGAGGGGGCACCGCGAGGGCGTCGAGGGGCGGAAGGCGGTGCCTTAGTGCCTTCCTCCTTCTGACATTGTAAAGGAACCCTATTTTTTTAATGGTAAGATGTGTGTGTGTGTGTGTGTGTGTGTGTCTGTGTGTATGTATGTATGTCTGTGTTTTTTGTCCTCAGATTAGGTTTGAAGTGTCTGTGTGGTGCAGCTGGTCTGGTCTGTCTCTGTACAGTCGAGGCTGCACCCACCTATAAAAGGTGGAGGCTCACCAGGACATGCACACCTCACAAGTTCCCGGCTCTCTCGACTCGGTTGAAGACGGGTTTCTTGGAGAAGGGGAGGGCAGTGAGGCACAGTCCCCCGTCCCCCGACGCCCCTCGCGATGCCCCTCCGTCTTCGACTAACCCTCTGCATAGGAGCCGTGAGAGCCAGGAACTTGTGAGTTTTGTATGTCCACTCAGGCATCCTTCATACCTGGTCTGTAGGAAGTTCCTGTCAGAAGGAGGGGGCACCGCGAGGGCGTCGAGGGGCGGAAGGCGGTGCCTTAGTGCCTTCCTTCTTCTGACATTGTAAAGGAACCCTATTTTTTTAATGGTAAGATGTTTGTGTCTGTGTGTGTGTGTGTGTGTGTGTGTGTCTGTGTCTGTTTGTATGTATGTATGTATGTGTTTTTTGTCCTCAGATTAGGTTTGAAGTGTCTGTGTGGTGCAGCTGGTCTGGTCTGTCTCTGTACAGTCGAGGCTGCACCCACCTATAAAAGGTGGAGGCTCACCAGGACATGCACACCTCACAAGTTCCCGGCTCTCTCGACTCTGTTGAAGACGGGTTTCTTGGAGAAGGGGAGGGCAGTGAGGCTCATTCCCCCGTCCCCCGACGCCCCTCGCGATGCCCCTCCGTCTTCGACTAACCCTCTGCATAGGAGCCGTGAGAGCCAGGAACTTGTGAGTTTTGTATGTCCACTCAGGCATCCTTCATACCTGGTCTGTAGGAAGTTCCTGTCAGAAGGAGGGGGCACCGCGAGGGCGTCGAGGGGCGGAAGGCGGTGCCTTAGTGCCTTCCTCCTTCTGACATTGTAAAGGAACCCTATTTTTTTAATGGTAAGATGTGTGTGTGTGTGTGTGTGTGTGTGTGTGTGTGTGTGTGTGTGTTTTGTACTCAGATTAGGTTTGAAGTGTCTGTGTGGTGCAGCTGGTCTGGTCTGTCTCTGTACAGTCGAGGCTGCACCCACCTATAAAAGGTGGAGGCTCACCAGGACATGCACACCTCACAAGTTCCCGGCTCTCTCGACTCTGTTGAAGACGGGTTTCTTGGAGAAGGGGAGGGCAGTGAGGCACAGTCCCCCGTCCCCCGATGCCCCTCGCGATGCCCCTCCGTCTTCGACTAACCCTCTGCATAGGAGCCGTGAGAGCCAGGAACTTGTGAGTTTTGTATGTCCACTCAGGCATCCTTCATACCTGGTCTGTAGGAAGTTCCTGTCAGAAGGAGGGGGCACCGCGAGGGCGTCGAGGGGCGGAAGGCGGTGCCTTAGTGCCTTCCTCCTTCTGACATTGTAAAGGAACCCTATTTTTTTAATGGTGAGATGTGTGTGTGTGTGTGTGTGTGTGTGTGTGTGTGTGTGTGTATGTGTTTTTTGTACTCAGATTAGGTTTGAAGTGTCTGTGTGGTGCAGCTGGTCTGGTCTGTCTCTGTACAGTCGAGGCTGCACCCACCTATAAAAGGTGGAGGCTCACCAGGACATGCACACCTCACAAGTTCCCGGCTCTCTCGACTCTGTTGAAGACGGGTTTCTTGGAGAAGGGGAGGGCAGTGAGGCACAGTCCCCCGTCCCCCGACGCCCCTCGCGATGCCCCTCCGTCTTCGACTAACCCTCTGCATAGGAGCCGTGAGAGCCAGGAACCTGTGAGTTTTGTATGTCCACTCAGGCATCCTTCATACCTGGTCTGTAGGAAGTTCCTGTCAGAAGGAGGGGGCACCGCGAGGGCGTCGAGGGGCGGAAGGCGGTGCCTTAGTGCCTTCCTCCTTCTGACATTGTAAAGGAACCCTATTTTTTTAATGGTAAGATGTGTGTGTGTGTGTGTGTGTGTGTGTGTGTGTGTTTTGTACTCAGATTAGGTTTGAAGTGTCTGTGTGGTGCAGCTGGTCTGGTCTGTCTCTGTACAGTCGAGGCTGCACCCACCTATAAAAGGTGGAGGCTCACCAGGACATGCACACCTCACAAGTTCCCGGCTCTCTCGACTCTGTTGAAGACGGGTTTCTTGGAGAAGGGGAGGGCAGTGAGGCACAGTCCCCCGTCCCCCGACGCCCCTCGCGATGCCCCTCCGTCTTCGACTAACCCTCTGCATAGGAGCCGTGAGAGCCAGGAACTTGTGAGTTTTGTATGTCCACTCAGGCATCCTTCATACCTGGTCTGTAGGAAGTTCCTGTCAGAAGGAGGGGGCACCGCGAGGGCGTCGAGGGGCGGAAGGCGGTGCCTTAGTGCCTTCCTCCTTCTGACATTGTAAAGGAACCCTATTTTTTTAATGGTGAGATGTATGTGTGTGTGTGTTTGTGTGTGTGTGTGTATGTGTTTTTTGTACTCAGATTAGGTTTGAAGTGTCTGTGTGGTGCAGCTGGTCTGGTCTGTCTCTGTACAGTCGAGGCTGCACCCACCTATAAAAGGTGGAGGCTCACCAGGACATGCACACCTCACAAGTTCCCGGCTCTCTCGACTCTGTTGAAGACGGAAGACGGGTTTCTTGGAGAAGGGGAGGGCAGTGAGGCACAGTCCCCCGTCCCCCGACGCCCCTCGCGATGCCCCTCCGTCTTCGACTAACCCTCTGCATAGGAGCCGTGAGAGCCAGGAACTTGTGAGTTTTGTATGTCCACTCGGGCATCCTTCATACCTGGTCTGTAGGAAGTTCCTGTCAGAAGGAGGGGGCACCGCGAGGGCGTCGAGGGGCGGAAGGCGGTGCCTTAGTGCCTTCCTCCTTCTGACATTGTAAAGGAACCCTATTTTTTTAATGGTAAGATGTGTGTGTGTGTGTGTGTGTGTGTGTGTGTGTGTGTGTGTGTGTGTGTGTGTTTTGTACTCAGATTAGGTTTGAAGTGTCTGTGTGGTGCAGCTGGTCTGGTCTGTCTCTGTACAGTCGAGGCTGCACCCACCTATAAAAGGTGGAGGCTCACCAGGACATGCACACCTCACAAGTTCCCGGCTCTCTCGACTCTGTTGAAGACGGGTTTCTTGGAGAAGGGGAGGGCAGTGAGGCACAGTCCCCCGTCCCCCGACGCCCCTCGCGATGCCCCTCCGTCTTCGACTAACCCTCTGCATAGGAGCCGTGAGAGCCAGGAACTTGTGAGTTTTGTATGTCCACTCAGGCATCCTTCATACCTGGTCTGTAGGAAGTTCCTGTCAGAAGGAGGGGGAACCGCGAGGGCGTCGAGGGGCGGAAGGCGGTGCCTTAGTGCCTTCCTCCTTCTGACATTGTAAAGGAACCCTATTTTTTTTAATGGTGAGATGTATGTGTGCGTGTGTGTGTGTGTGTGTGTGTCTGTGTCTATGTATGTTTGTATGTGTTTTTTGTCCTCAGATTAGGTTTGAAGTGTCTGTGTGGTGCAGCTGGTCTGGTCTGTCTCTGTACAGTCGAGGCTGCACCCACCTATAAAAGGTGGAGGCTCACCAGGACATGCACACCTCACAAGTTCCCGGCTCTCTCGACTCTGTTGAAGACGGGTTTCTTGGAGAAGGGGATGGCAGTGAGGCACAGTCCCCCGTCCCCCGACGCCCCTCGCGATGCCCCTCCGTCTTCGACTAACCCTCTGCATAGGAGCCGTGAGAGCCAGGAACTTGTGAGTTTTGTATGTCCACTCGGGCATCCTTCATACCTGGTCTGTAGGAAGTTCCTGTCAGAAGGAGGGGGCACCGCGAGGGCGTCGAGGGGCGGAAGGCGGTGCCTTAGTGCCTTCCTCCTTCTGACATTGTAAAGGAACCCTATTTTTTTTAATGGTGAGATGTATGTGTATGTGTGTGTGTGTGTATGTGTGTGTGTGTGTGTGTGTGTGTGTGTGTGTGTGTGTGTGTGTTTTGTACTCAGATTAGGTTTGAAGTGTCTGTGTGGTGCAGCTGGTCTGGTCTGTCTCTGTACAGTCGAGGCTGCACCCACCTATAAAAGGTGGAGGCTCACCAGGACATGCACACCTCACAAGTTCCCGGCTCTCTCGACTCTGTTGAAGACGGGTTTCTTGGAGAAGGGGAGGGCAGTGAGGCACAGTCCCCCGTCCCCCGACGCCCCTCGCGATGCCCCTCCGTCTTCGACTAACCCTCTGCATAGGAGCCGTGAGAGCCAGGAACTTGTGAGTTTTGTATGTCCACTCAGGCATCCTTCATACCTGGTCTGTAGGAAGTTCCTGTCAGAAGGAGGGGGCACCGCGAGGGCGTCGAGGGGCGGAAGGCGGTGCCTTAGTGCCTTCCTCCTTCTGACATTGTAAAGGAACCCTATTTTTTTAATGGTAAGATGTGTGTGTGTGTGTGTGTGTGTGTGTGTGTGTGTGTGTGTATGTGTTTTTTGTACTCAGATTAGGTTTGAAGTGTCTGTGTGGTGCAGCTGGTCTCGTCTGTCTCTGTACAGTCGAGGCTGCACCCACCTATAAAAGGTGGAGGCTCACCAGGACATGCACACCTCACAAGTTCCCGGCTCTCTCGACTCTGTTGAAGACGGGTTTCTTGGAGAAGGGGAGGGCAGTGAGGCACAGTCCCCCGTCCCCCGACGCCCCTCGCGATGCCCCTCCGTCTTCGACTAACCCTCTGCATAGGAGCCGTGAGAGCCAGGAACTTGTGAGTTTTGTATGTCCACTCAGGCATCCTTCATACCTGGTCTGTAGGAAGTTCCTGTCAGAAGGAGGGGGCACCGCGAGGGCGTCGAGGGGCGGAAGGCGGTGCCTTACTGCCTTCCTCCTTCTGACATTGTAAAGGAACCCTACTTTTTTTAATGGTAAGATGTGTGTGTGTGTTTTGTACTCAGATTAGGTTTGAAGTGTCTGTGTGGTGCAGCTGGTCTGGTCTGTCTCTGTACAGTCGAGGCTGCACCCACCTATAAAAGGTGGAGGCTCACCAGGACATGCACACCTCACAAGTTCCCGGCTCTCTCGACTCTGTTGAAGACGGGTTTCTTGGAGAAGGGGAGGGCAGTGAGGCTCATTCCCCCGTCCCCCGACGCCCCTCGCGATGCCCCTCCGTCTTCGACTAACCCTCTGCATAGGAGCCGTGAGAGCCAGGAACTTGTGAGTTTTGTATGTCCACTCAGGCATCCTTCATACCTGGTCTGTAGGAAGTTCCTGTCAGAAGGAGGGGGCACCGCGAGGGCGTCGAGGGGCGGAAGGCGGTGCCTTAGTGCCTTCCTCCTTCTGACATTGTAAAGGAACCCTATTTTTTTTTAATGGTGAGATGTATGTTTCTGTCTGTGTGTGTGTGTGTCTGTGTCTGTGTGTATGTATGTATGTATGTGTTTTTTGTCCTCAGATTAGGTTTGAAGTGTCTGTGTGGTGCAGCTGGTCTGGTCTGTCTCTGTACAGTCGAGGCTGCACCCACCTATAAAAGGTGGAGGCTCACCAGGACATGCACACCTCACAAGTTCCCGGCTCTCTCGACTCTGTTGAAGACGGGTTTCTTGGAGAAGGGGAGGGCAGTGAGGCACAGTCCCCCGTCCCCCGACGCCCCTCGCGATGCCCCTCCGTCTTCGACTAACCCTCTGCATAGGAGCCGTGAGAGCCAGGAACTTCTGAGTTTTGTATGTCCACTCAGGCATCCTTCATACCTGGTCTGTAGGAAGTTCCTGTCAGAAGGAGGGGGCACCGCGAGGGCGTCGAGGGGCGGAAGGCGGTGCCTTAGTGCCTTCCTCCTTCTGACATTGTAAAGGAACCCTATTTTTTTAATGGTAAGATGTATGTGTGTGTGTGTCTGTGTCTATGTATGTTTGTATGTGTTTTTTGTCCTCAGATTAGGTTTGAAGTGTCTGTGTGGTGCAGCCGGTCTGGTCTGTCTCTGTACAGTCGAGGCTGCACCCACCTATAAAAGGTGGAGGGTCACCAGGACATGCACACCTCACAAGTTCCCGGCTCTCTCGACTCTGTTGAAGACGGGTTTCTTGGAGAAGGGGAGGGCAGTGAGGCACAGTCCCCCGTCCCCCGACGCCCCTCGCGATGCCCCTCCGTCTTCGACTAACCCTCTGCATAGGAGCCGTGAGAGCCAGGAACTTGTGAGTTTTGTATGTCCACTCAGGCATCCTTCATACCTGGTCTGTAGGAAGTTCCTGTCAGAAGGAGGGGGCACCGCGAGGGCGTCGAGGGGCGGAAGGCGGTGCCTTAGTGCCTTCCTCCTTCTGACATTGTAAAGGAACCCTATTTTTTTAATGGTAAGATGTGTGTGTGTGTGTGTGTGTGTGTGTGTGTGTGTGTGTGTGTGTTTTGTACTCAGATTAGGTTTGAAGTGTCTGTGTGGTGCAGCTGGTCTGGTCTGTCTCTGTACAGTCGAGGCTGCACCCACCTATAAAAGGTGGAGGCTCACCAGGACATGCACACCTCACAAGTTCCCGGCTCTCTCGACTCTGTTGAAGACGGGTTTCTTGGAGAAGGGGAGGGCAGTGAGGCACAGTCCCCCGTCCCCCGACGCCCCTCGCGATGCCCCTCCGTCTTCGACTAACCCTCTGCATAGGAGCCGTGAGAGCCAGGAACTTGTGAGTTTTGTATGTCCACTCAGGCATCCTTCATACCTGGTCTGTAGGAAGTTCCTGTCAGAAGGAGGGGGCACCGCGAGGGCGTCGAGGGGCGGAAGGCGGTGCCTTAGTGCCTTCCTCCTTCTGACATTGTAAAGGAACCCTATTTTTTTTAATGGTGAGATGTATGTGTGTGTGTGTGTGTGTGTGTTTTGTACTCAGATTAGGTTTGAAGTGTCTGTGTGGTGCAGCTGGTCTGGTCTGTCTCTGTACAGTCGAGGCTACACCCACCTATAAAAGGTGGAGGCTCACCAGGACATGCACACCTCACAAGTTCCCGGCTCTCTCGACTCTGTTGAAGACGGGTTTCTTGGAGAAGGGGAGAGCAGTGAGGCACAGTCCCCCGTCCCCCGACGCCCCTCGCGATGCCCCTCCGTCTTCGACTAACCCTCTGCATAGGAGCCGTGAGAGCCAGGAACTTGTGAGTTTTGTATGTCCACTCGGGCATCCTTCATACCTGGTCTGTAGGAAGTTCCTGTCAGAAGGAGGGGGCACCGCGAGGGCGTCGAGGGGCGGAAGGCGGTGCCTTAGTGCCTTCCTTCTTCTGACATTGTAAAGGAACCCTATTTTTTTAATGGTAAGATGTGTGTGTGTGTGTGTGTGTGTGTGTGTGTGTGTGTGTATGTGTATGTGTGTGTGTGTGTGTGTGTGTCTGTGTCTATGTATGTTTGTATGTGTTTTTTGTCCTCAGATTAGGTTTGAAGTGTCTGTGTGGTGCAGCTGGTCTGGTCTGTCTCTGTACAGTCGAGGCTGCACCCACCTATAAAAGGTGGAGGCTCACCAGGACATGCACACCTCACAAGTTCCCGGCTCTCTCGACTCTGTTGAAGACGGGTTTCTTGGAGAAGGGGAGGGCAGTGAGGCACAGTCCCCCGTCCCCCGACGCCCCTCGCGATGCCCCTCCGTCTTCGACTAACCCTCTGCATAGGAGCCGTGAGAGCCAGGAACTTGTGAGTTTTGTATGTCCACTCAGGCATCCTTCATACCTGGTCTGTAGGAAGCTCCTGTCAGAAGGAGGATGGACAGTGAACATTTTAAGCCCACTCGGCAGCGACAGATGGCCACCCCTTCCTGAGCCTGGTTCTGTCGGAGGTTTCTCCCCTTTAAAAGGGAGTTTTTCCTCCCCACCGTCGCCAAGTGCTTGCTCATAGGGGATTTTTTGGGCTTTTTTTTAAAAAACCAACCGCTGATAAGTTCACTGGCATCAAGTTTAGGACTCTGCAAATATTTAAATGGATAATTCGTCATCAAGTGAGGAATGATCCATTTAAATCATATTTGAGAGTCACATATATTTGTATATAAATATGATTTGTTGGACAATAAGACAAATCACAGACTAATTTGGACAATTGGGAAAAATTAAATAAATAAAAAAATTGGATAAAATGCATGTGTCATTGTTTCATATTGATTTCAAATAACATACCATTTGATTTCAACATATTTTTGTTACACTTGCAGTGGTGTTATTTTGTTATGATCCTGTTCATTTTAAGTATAAATATAAATCATCTAAATAGAAATGGAAAACTAGAAAAATTAAAAATATAGCTTTACTAATCTGAAAGTTATTTGTCATTGGATCCATCATTCCCACAGTGGAAACACATTATTTCATATTATGTTCAATTCAGTAGTTAAAAGTATAAAATTTAATAATATCTATTTTTAGTTTACTTTGTTAATAAACACATTTTTTAGTATTTTAGAAACTAACATCATACATATCCAAATATGAAGCAATGTTTTAACTGCCATTTACATACAGACCTGTGGCCAACTTTATAAACCATTTTGAATTTTTTCCAGCTGAGGCGTTCAAAATAGATATACAGGGAGTGCAGAATTATTAGGCAAGTTGTATTTTTGAGGAATAATGTTATTATTGAACAACAACCATGTTCTCAATGAACCCAAAAAACTCATTAATATCAAAGCTGAATGTTTTTGGAAGTAGTTTTTAGTTTGTTTTTAGTTTTAGCTATATATCTGTGTGTGCAGGTGACTATTACTGTGCATAATTATTAGGCAACTTAACAAAAAACAAATATATACCCATTTCAATTATTTATTTTTACCAGTGAAACCAATATAACATCTCCACATTCACAAATATACATTTCTGACATTCAAAAACAAAACAAAAACAAATCAGCGACCAATATAGCCACCTTTCTTTGCAAGGACACTCAAAAGCCTGCCATCCATGGATTCTGTCAGTGTTTTGATCTGTTCACCATCAACATTGCGTGCAGCAGCAACCACAGCCTCCCAGACACTGTTCAGAGAGGTGTACTGTTTTCCCTCCTTGTAAATCTCACATTTGATGATGGACCACAGGTTCTCAATGGGGTCCAGATCAGGTGAACAAGGTGGCCATGTCATTAGTTTTTCTTCTTTTATACCCTTTCTTGCCAGCCACGCTGTGGAGTACTTGGACGCGTGTGATGGAGCATTGTCCTGCATGAAAATCATGTTTTTCTTGAAGGATGCAGACTTCTTCCTGTACCACTGCTTGAAGAAGGTGTCTTCCAGAAACTGGCAGTAGGACTGGGAGTTGAGCTTGACTCCATCCTCAACCCGAAAAGGTCCCACAAGCTCATCTTTGATGATACCAGCCCAAACCAGTACTCCACCTCCACCTTGCTGGTGTCTGAGTCAGACTGGAGCTCTCTGCCCTTTACCAATCCAGCCACGGGCCCATCCATCTGGCCCATCAAGACTCACTCTCATTTCATCAGTCCATAAAACCTTAGAAAAACCAGTCTTGAGATATTTCTTGGCCCAGTCTTGACGTTTCAGCTTGTGTGTCTTGTTCAGTGGTGGTCGTCTTTCAGCCTTTCTTACCTTGGCCATGTCTCTGAGTATTGCACACCTTGTGCTTTTGGGCACTCCAGTGATGTTGCAGCTCTGAAATATGGCCAAACTGGTGGCAAGTGGCATCTTGGCAGCTGCACGCTTGACTTTTCTCAGTTCATGGGCAGTTATTTTGTGCCTTGGTTTTTCCACGCGCTTCTTGCGACCCTGTTGACTATTTTGAATGAAACGCTTGATTGTTCGATGATCACGCTTCAGAAGCTTTGCAATTTTGAGACTGCTGCATCCCTCTGCAAGATATCTCACTATTTTTGACTTTTCTGAGCCTGTCAAGTCCTTCTTTTGACCCATTTTGCCAAAGGAAAGGACGTTGCCTAATAATTATGCACACCTGATATAGGGTGTTGATGTCATTAGACCACACCCCTTCTCATTACAGAGATGCACATCACCTAATATGCTTAATTGGTAGTAGGCTTTCGAGCCTATACAGCTTGGAGTAAGACAACATGCATGAAGAGGATGATGTGGACAAAATACTCATTTGCCTAATAATTCTGCACTCCCTGTACTTTTGATTGTCACAGTGTTATTTGGGCAGCTGCCTGCCTAATATAACATAACATCACCACAATATTTTACATTAAATGAGGAAATGTATCTTTGTTTCCTCAGCTAAGACTGCTTGGCTGCTGTAGCTTGTGTTTATGTTGAGAGTGACATCTGATTTAAAAGCAAGAAGCAAAAGCCACTGAGCACCATCAGGCAGCACAGAGGCAATGCTACAAATTTAAGGAACGAAGGTCAATTCTTTGTGTGTGTACATGCACAGAGCACATGTGCACACGGTTGTGCAGATTAACTCACAGATGTATATGACAACTCACGTTTGTGGCATTGACATTGTTTTCCAATCTTAAATGTAATACATACATTTCCGTCATTGGCCATAATTCTTGCAAGGAAGGGACTCAAAGGTCACAAGTTATTAAATCAAATTAATTAAACACACCATTAAAAGAAGTTCACTATTCACTCCTTAACACATTGAAAATAGTGACATCAAGGGAAAAACATGCAGTGCAGCACTATCAGATGCCAGTGACGGTTGGGCTCAGTGATGAATCAGGTGAGCTGGATTCATGGCTGAATCAAGACATAGGTTCCCCTGCTGTGGTCAGTGAGGGAAAAACAGTGGCGAAAAAAAAAACGACGTTTCAAATGTGAAGTTCATATTAATACAGGTTTTGTTTCTAGGCAATTGTGCAGATGCAGGCTCTGGGCGGAGCCAGGAGTTTAACAGATTTAACATAATAACTACACTGATTTCATTTCCTAACACAGGATGACAAGACTGGGGCAACGATACTCGAGAGGAGAATTTCTGATACTTTCTGAGATATGATGTCACTAACCTTTTCTTTTAATTTCTAGCTCCAGGTGAATTGACACATGGGAGTGTGTCAAAAAGGGGGAAGATGAGTTTTAACATCAAACAATGGTTTTATGAATATTCTATGACTTTATTTGTGTGTTTAATAATTTAGGTATGGTAAAACTTAAGCTTGTAATGACCCAAAAGTTCCCAGACTTTTTTAGAGAACCAGTGAGAAGTTTAAAGCATGATTTGCATGTTTAAGCATTAATGATTGAAATAAACGGAATAGCGTTTAAACGCTTCCTGTATGTTCCAATGAGAGTCTGGATTGTGGTTGAAGGTATTTTGGACCATTCCTCTTTACAAAACATCTCTAGTTCATTCAGGTTGATGGCTTCCGAGCATGGACAGCTCTCTTTAACTCACACCACAGATTTTCAATAACATTCAGGTCTGGGGACTGAGATGGCCGTTCCAGAGCGTTGTACTTGTTCCTCTGCATGAATGCCTTAGTGGATTTTGAGCAGTGTTTCGGGTCGTTGTCTTGTTGAAAGATCCAGCCCCGGCGCAGCTTCAGCTTTGTCACTGATTCCTGGACATTGGTCTCCAGAATCTGCTGATACTGAGTGGAATCCATGTGTCCCTCAACTTTGACAAGATTCCCAGTCCCTGCAGTGGCCACACAGCCCCACAGCATGATGGAACCAGCACCATATTTTACTGTAGGTAGCAGGTGTTTTTCTTGGAATGACATAACACCCCTTGTTATGCCCAAATAACTCAGTTTTAGTTTGATCAGTCCACAGCACCTTATTCCAGAATGAAGCTGGCTTGTCCAAATGTGCTTTAGCATACCTCAAGCGGCTCTGTTTGTGCTGTGGGCGGAGAAAAAGCTTCCTCTGCATCACTCTCATACACAGCATCTCCTTGTGTAAAGTGCGCCGAATGGTTGAACAATGCACAGTGACTCCATCTGCTGCAAGATGATGTTGTAGATCTTTGCTGCTGGTCTGTGGGTTGACTCTGACTGTTCTCACCAGTCATCGCTTCTGTCTATCTGAGATTTTTCTTGGTCTGCCACTTCGAGCCTTAACTTGAACTGAGTGGTCTTCCATTTTCTTAATATGTTCCTAACTGTGGAAACAGACAGCTTAAATCTCTGAGACTGCTTCCTGTATCCTTCCCCTGAACCATGATGGTGAACAATCTTTGTCTTCAGGTCATTTGAGAGTTGCTTTGAGACCCCCATGTTGCTACTCTTCAGAGAAAATTAAAAGAGGAGGGAAACTTACAATTGACCCCCTTAAATACTCTTTCTCATTATTGGATTGACCTGTGTATGTAGGTCAGGGGTCACTGAGCTTACCAAGCCAATTTGAGTTCCAATAATTAGTTCTAAAGGTTTTGGAATCAATAAAATGACAGCAGTGCCCAAATTTATGAACCTGCCTGATTTTGTTTAAACAATTATTGCACACTTTCTGTAAATCCAATAAACTTAATTTCACTTCTCAAATATCACTGTGTGTGTCTCCTATATGATATATTTAACTGACATTTTTTATTGTAACAACCAACGATTTATACAGGAAAATGACTATTAACAAGGTTGCCCAAACTTTTGCATCCCACTGTGTTTTATGTCATATTGTTACAGCTTTCTATTTTATTTTATTATTAATTCTTTCTAGTTGCACACAGTACAACTAGATCATATTTTGATCCTGTGTTTGTTCTGTACATATCGCAGAACTGACAATACCTGCTTTGGTGACTCTAAAGGAAACAGCTGAAAGAAGAAGAAAAAGACTTGAAATATATCTGCATAGTGATTTAGATTGAGGACTACCTATCAAGATATCATTTGACTATCACGCAGATGTAGATATGTACAGTTTCAATAACCAAAGAAGTAATCTTTAAAGACCCCCTTTTTTTCACTTCATGCTCAAAACCTTTTGTCCAAACCACTTATCGCTGTCATAATGAAAGACTTCTGCACACCTTTATACACAAGATTTCTAAAGCTAATAATCTTGCTTCCGTTTTCCATCATGTGCTCTTGAAACTATGTGTTAGAAAAGGAAGCCTAACCTTAAACTGATGCCTGGCAGTGACTTCCACGCCCTCATTCATGAAACGTTTACTGGACATGGGGCTGCCTGAGGGCAATTCTGAGCAATAAAATGTTAATATTGCGCAATTTTACAACCAATGAGTCTTATTTCTATCCCCAAACAATTTAACCATGGCATCATGTGAAATCACACACTCTTTCCTGAAAACACCAAAAAGATTTTACTACTCTCTGATCCTGTGTGTTTCAGGTCTGAAAACCAACCACTACTGTAGGCCCACGATGCCACCAGGGGCCACAACCAGCCTGCCAAAGTTCAGTTCAGCCCACTGGATGGTTTTTCAATGGGAGAAAATTGCACAAAGTCACTAACTACTCCAGTTTAAAATTCAATAAATAAATATAAAATGTTATTCCTTTTGCACAGATGCCAGTCTCACTACACGAGTGAAAAAGTCTAGTAGAGTTAAAAGTATTTCTAGACCTAGAAAAGGTTTTTGAATCTTAAAATTTTAAATAGTTTTTGCTTACTTGCAAAATCTCTGCACATATTTATATGGCTTTTTACTGATGTAGGCCTGACTATGAATATTTCTTTATATTAAAGAGAGCAGAAAATATCTTGTGCAGTGGTTTTATCAAGATCAGTTTAGGCAGCATGTGGCTCAAAACATAATATGAATGGGGAAAAAAGTCAATCCAGCTAAAGCTTAGCTAGCTTGACAGAACCCCCAAATAAAAAACAACAAAAAAAAAAAAAAAACCCTACACATTACTTTTAGTGTATTGTAAATAAAATTAATGTAAATGTGGCATTTGAATCAAATTTTAGACCCAAATCTGAACATAACCTACTCTGAACCAGGTTATATGGTCAGCATGGGTTACCATAGTGATCGAGCCCTTGAAAACAAAGGCACCTTCCAGCTTTGAACTTGACTTAGCTGACATAATGCATCTTGCTAATAATTAATATATAATTACATAATTGCATAAGTAATCTTGCTTCGTTTAGACCAGCAGTTGTAGCTGCCTTTTTGTACTTAATGGCTTAATGAGCAACTGAATAAGAAATTATTCATACATCTAAATAAATTGAAGAGTTACGCTGCTACAAGATTATAAACGCCACACTTTTTGTGGACAAACAATAACCTTTATTGTACAAAGAAAAAGTGTTTTACATGTTCGGCAATTTCAGGAAAGAAAATAAAAGGGGCTAAAAGCAAGAAAACAAAAACTAATTTTTTCTTTTAAACTTTTACCAGATTGGATTACAAAAATTCAAAACTTGCACCAAAAGGGAGTCTTCACAGATCACAAAGCAAAAAAAAAGAAAAAAAAAAAAAGAAAAACAAAATCTGACACAGAAATGTCTTAATGAATCTCCCAAATGGAGCTTTTAACATTAATATCAACAGCAATTTTAAAAAACAAAAAAACAAAAACAAAGAGGAGACCATAATAGGTTTCAGAGGCCCGCATCTTTAGCTGCAGTGACTGTGGCTGAGATGGGTTTGGGGCGACAGTTATGGGAGATGGGTGCTGGTGAGCCATTTCCGACACTTTATGCAGAGAGGTCACTGCTGTTGAAACGGTCTTGGTCATACACTTCGGCGACAACTTTGCGACCCCCGAACCAGCGGTCGTTGAGTGCCTGGATAGCTTTGTTCATCTCAGAGGCCATGGAAAACTCTACAAAGATTTTGACAATGATATCTGCATCCTCCTCTTCTCCTTGCTTTTCCTGGTATATGATGACTCTGTTCACGGAGCCGAACTTCCCGCACTCTTCCGTCACCTCGCCCTCCAGGTCATCATCAATGTCCTCTGGTCCGACCATATTTCGAAGCACCATCACTGTGGACTGCAGAGTAGAAGGACAGGAATAAAGTAAACACAAGTGATGATAAGGAAGTAAATAAGTGTTCCTAGATTAAAAAAATAAAATCACCTCTGATTTTCGAAGCAGTTTCTGCATCACCATGTGTCTCGCACTGCTGCCTGAGATGCTCATGTGCTCCTGATCACTCAGCATCTCCTGCCCTGTACCATCCTGAAGCGTCTCTTCTTTCTCCTCTTTCTTCTCTTGTTGGTTGGAGCCACCAGCCTGATTAGACAGCACTGGCGGTGACGCGAGTACGGGGTTCACAAGACCGACCTGGGGAACCATTGGTATGGTAGGACGCACTGGAGTCACACCTTTCCAGGGAAGGCAGACACAGTCAGTGACAATGGGCAGGTCCACAGTACAACTATTAGTCCTGGATAAGACAATCCCATCATCTATAACATCAACTCAACGTCAAAAATATCAACCAGAAAAACTCACAAACAAAAAATTACACACAGTACCAAGTCACCAGGGTAGATGTCAGACTAATTGAATTTGACTAATGAAAATGTGGTTCATTTATTGAAATTTCTACCACAAAATTAGTGCTGTCGGCGTTAATCTCGTTAAAATGAAGTTAACGCCATAAATTTCAGTAAGCGAGTTAGGGCAGATCACCCCGTGCGTGGGGCTGGACGGCGTCAATGAGCTAACCGCGCTAACACGTTGACGCTAACCCGCTAACGGAGATTTGCTGCGTTAATGCGGTTATGGTGTTAACATCATTTTAATGAGATTAATGCTGACATCACTACACAAAATCCATCATTTGAAAATTTAACGCGCCGTTCTCCTTTAGTCCACTTGATTGAAGGAGCTTCAACCCCTTATTTTTGTGACTGCTGTAACAGAGTCATTTATACAGGAATACTTCCTGTTTAAATTAGGGTCTTATTTGTATTATGAAATGTATTAGATCATCTGTTAAAGAAAACAAAAACCCTATGAATTATTATAGCCGTTTCACCCTTTCATCCATCTGTTTTAAAATATTTTATGCGGAAAAGTTCAGAGCTCAAAATACTTAAAATGCCCAATTAGGAGGTCACAAACAACCTCACACAATTTTCCATTATCCATATTACACCAATGAGCCAATTCCTGTAAAGTATAAAAAGTTATAGGAGAAACAGATTAATAAATTCATGGCAGGAAATACTGTCATGACTAAAAATATTACAACGGCACAAATAAACAAGGCTGATGCCACTGGGTCACTTGAAGTTCAAGTGTAGGTGAGACATGAAGTCACTAAGATAACTCTCACAGGAAAGCAAGTTTACAGCCACTTCTGATTTTCTCATTTTCCAGATGCCATGCAGTTAAAAGTGTTCAAACTAACAGTGTGTTCACTGTCTTTAAAGCTGTATGTTTTTAACAGCACAACTAAGTTAAATTAAAACCATTTCTTTAGCACAAAAAGAGGACTTGCTCATGTCTTGGTGCATACCTGTGATGACCCCTGGTGCCTGGGCAGCCATAACAGCCTGAGGTATTCCCATTTGCTGACTGAGAAGTTGAGGTGCAGTTAACGCTCCTAAGACTGACGCGCCAGCTACAGCCTCCTTAAAAGAGGGGGGGCCGAAGACATTAGGCAAAGGAAACACACAGAACACAACACAAGGCAGCACAGTCAACAATCACACAACATGGCAAACAATCAACTCAACATTGCCTCTCTTCAATGAGAATCGAGGTTAAAAAGTAATTAAGTATTCTTAGCAAGTCAAAAATATCTAAGCAGTGATGCTAAACTTTTAAAATTATGACATTATACAAGGAAGAGCTTTGCTAATCAGTAAAGGTGAGGAACTTTTACCACTCAGGTTAACATATATACAGCATATAAAAACAAATGAGTCTTTCACCGTGTTTATAGGTTCTGTTTGAGTTTTGAAGACGTCAAACTGCATTAAAATAAGGTTACATTTTTAATTTTTAATAATACCAATAATAAACTGACAACAAAGTGGCCTTCTCTAAGTACAAATGCTAATGTTATCTGTACTGGTGTCATAGCTAGCTAGTTCTGTGTCATATTTACCTGGAAGGCCATTAAATCCCTTTGGAAGGGATTCATACTTGCCTGGGCTGTTATTTTAGCAGTGGCTGCCGCTGCAGCCACAGCTGCAGCAGGTGGCAAACCACCTGGGGTCGTGGGGGTCAGTAAGGGCATGGGAGGCGTTACTGCTTTGCCCACCCGCAGGTACTGACCACCCAGGTCAAACAGGTTCATAGAAGACACGGCGTCCAGGGCTGACTGAGGCTTTTCATACTCTGTAAAGGAAATAAAAACCGCAGTTAGTAGCAGATTTATAGCAACACGAAGGTACGAGAGAATGCGACACCCCCCCAAGCTCACCAATGAAGCCAAAGCCTCTGTGTCGCCCTGTGGTGGGGTCTCTGGCTAACGTGCATGACTTGATCCTTCCAAAGGCCTCAAACACACTCTTGATGTCGTCATCTGACAGATCAGGGTGGACGGACGCCACGTAGATCCTGTTATAAGCACGCGCCTCTTCTGCCAGCTGGTCGATGATGGGTTGCGCCTGACCGATGTTACTTGGCCGCCCAACCTATAGCACAGATCAAACCACCAGGGCTACTGAGTAAAGCCTTTACTGCATTACCTGAGAACGCACCTACCACAAAGCTCTATGTCCCTGCAAGGCTTACTTTCACCAGCCACCAAGCTCAGTCAAAGCCACTCGTCTCCTCTAATAAGTGTTTTTTTAAATTACAAAACACTATAGCATTTTCCCAACAGGAGAAAATTTCAAGGATAAAATACTGATTACATTAATCATTAGACAAAAGAATAACCAAATCAAACTTAACTCTCTCTCTCTCTCTCTTTCTTTCTTTCTTTAAAAGCCAGATATTACAAAAAGACATCTACTAGCTGAGGATCAATAATTAAAAAGAACCTGACTATAAGGGTGTCAAATATCAACTCATTTACAATGCAAATCCGGTCCTGTAAATAGCTGTAATACTATTATAGAGAAACTACACTTTGTATTAAAAACACAACATTTCTGCAGTCTGAACTAGTGGCTAAAGGAACGCATTGAATATTTGGTGCTAGCGCTGCACAGACTCTCCTTTGCAAAAGAACTGAGCTCCCCGAGTAAGACGAGCGTCTGAGGGAGACTAGGATCTGTACTACAGATGGGGCGGCCAAGTAACACCAACCAGACGCAACCCATCATCAGCAGTCCATGGGCACAGAGCGATGTTATTTGCTGCTAGGCATCCCACTGGTCACTTGGTCACTAACACAAGCCTTGATGACATCATGGAAGGCCAACACACACTTGCGCACTGACACACACAAAAAAACAAACAAACAAAAAAACTACACACGCATCTTCATTCATACAACACGCACCTGAAAATTAACAAAAACACAAGCACAATCACAAATTAGTGTTTTCACTTAAATAAAGTGACTGAGATTATACATTTAAGCAATTTTGCATATCAGGACTTCATATTCCTAATGGCAGGAAGTAATCTAAATACCAGTAGGGTTCCCACCAGTGTATTACCCGACCGGCGGGCCATCAGTCCTAAAAACAGCTTGGGAAAAAACTATGAAGTTATGAAAGAATAAAAAAATAAAATAAACACATGGAAATGTTGAGTCTCGATACACTTTTACCTGTTCACTTATAACTAGGGTTGCAACAATACAATCAGACATTGGTCTGTTCCAGACCTGTTCTTCATAAAGGAAGCTAACAGTAAAGCCAAACACCCTTCTTTCCCTGCAAGTTTTTTTTGCTTAACTGCAACATATATATGCATTAAAATAAAATAAAAGTCTGGATATGGATAACCATGTGTATCGATAAGAGGAGCAGTATTTCTTGTCTTGCTTTCTGAATGTTTTAAAATATTCATAATGATACTGCTGTATAGCTACTGGATCTTAACAGCTTTTATGACAGAAATCCTGCCCAGGTGTATCCAACTATTCAAACTCTGTCCACATGATCTTAAGCACTTAAAAGATGTTTTTCTCCACACCAACATACCTTAATGTTTCGTCCTCCCAGCATGACTGAGTTCATCTGCTCCAGGGCCAGCTGAGCAGCCTCTGGTACATCATACTCCACAAAGGCAAATCCCTGCATTGTCAGACAAAGGTCAAGAATAACCTGCACACACTTTCTTTGCAATCTACGCCACGTCTCAAGTCAAAGTTCAGCACTGACCTTGTGTTTCATTGTAACCGAATCCCAAGACATGTCAATGCTCTTGATTGGACCAAACGGGGCAAAAGCCTGTCTGATGGTGTCCTCACCAAGCTCATAGTATATGGAGCCCACATACACCCGACACATGATCGCTAGAGCGCGCTGCCTCTGAGCTGCCACCTACCAACCAAGGGAAACAAGACATAATAAGCATTAGAGAGTAAAAGAAAGGAGGAGAAACAAACACACATACACACACACAGAAAGAATATATGTGTATTTTCTACTGTGCTTGCTTTCCCCAAAATTGTTAGAGGCCAATTCCAAGTAAAGGGGGGTCTGGACAGGTAAATAGGGTAATAATGGGATACTGCAATGGACAGAACTTTGTGGGAAAAATATTAACATTTATAAAAAGAAAACAAAAACAAAAAAACACTGATGTCATCAGAGGCGATTACAGTATGTCCTCTATTCTGTTACTACTGAACAGACATATGGAGGAAAACACATTGATGTGATTGACATGCACAGCCCTCACAAAAATTTTGGCTTCAGTAACTGACCTGTAGTCCGGGGATGCAAGTAAGGTAACAAAAGTAATCGTGGAGTTCAAACGAAATCCATACAAAGTCTTGATGAAAGCATTTGAAACTTTCTTCTCAAGTCTAAGGTGAGGGGCGCTTTAATCCCTGAAAGCTGCTCTGTTTTACTGACGCCTTTACTGCTTCTCTTAACTTTCACTGTGTCACCAACAAAAATAAGTTCGTAAAGTATAACATCGAGGGAAGATGACTTGTTCATTTAACAGAAAAAAAGAGCTTGACTTTGAGATGGCCAAAAAATAGCCCTGTCCCACAATTTCTCTCATTTTGGTCCATTAAAGGGATTGCTATCCCTCTTTTGTCCCATGCCAAGAGCTTTGCTTTTTTTGTTTTGTAAAATGAGCAAATGCATATTTTTCAAAAAGACGTGACTTTTCTCACATTTACAAACCTCCAATAAAGTCCTATAAAAGCCATTTAAAGTGTTTTAAACAGCCTTTTTTCTATCTTCTTCTTTTAAAAAAATAATAAAAAATACACAAACAAAATATCCCACTGCAACGCAAGAAAGAAAAGGAAGCGCTTCGACAATTAACAACAGTCAGTCATCTCAGAAGAGATTGCAGTAAAGTCGCAGGTACGTTAGGTGTTGAAAGCCATGTTTTCTTATAAAATATGCATTCTTTGGTTAGGAAAAAAGGCAGGGACTGTTGCTATTGCAACAGTAAAAGAAGGGTAACAGTCCTTTCCATTGGGAATGCGCACAGAAAAAAAAAAATTTAATAATCTATTGACCGATTGTAAAGGTGAGAGAGGATCTCCAAAGCCCATTGTCACTGCTGCCATCTGAAAGACAGTAAAGATGAAAAAAGTGCTGAAAAGTAGGTTAGATATCCCTTAGCTTTGCTTTTCTTTCTTTCTTTTTTTTTTAAAAGGTCATTGCTTTGCTAAATAGACAAAAGCAGTAAGGCTTACACTATAATCAGACCCTCCCTCTAAACAATATACAGAGAGGATTTACCTCCTTTAGCTAAATTATAGCTCACCACACAGCAATAAACAAATACAAGCAAGTTCCCTTTAAAAGTGCAAAGCATTTAACATGATAACCAAAGCCTTCATGATGATCGTCTCCATCTGAAAGAGAACAAAAGGCAAAAGCAAAGGGCAAAAGGTCTACACATGCGTTCTTTTTCACAGCACGTGGTAGAAGAAAGGCAAGACTTCCCAAAGAGCTAAGCCCAAACCGACTTGTGACAGTAGAGATGGCTGAATTACCAGTGCGAGAAAAGACTATGATATTCTGTCTACAGTCAAGACTCACAGGTGACACATGCACAACAAAGATTTTGTTTGGCACATTACCAGATAGTTTCACACATCTCACCTGGAGGTTGGTGAGCTGTTGCTGCTGATGGGCGATGGTCTGCTTCACCAACACACTCTTAATACTTTGCTCCATGGCATACTTCTTAGCCTGGGAGAGGAGAAGCGAAATTACATGTAAATTCCACAGATGAATAAAAGATCAGTTCATCTATGTGACACGGCATGCAAAAACTAGGCTAAAATCCAAACTTTCATTTAATCCTACATTTTTAAAAAGTATAATAAGAGGAAAAAACAAAAAACCCCAAAACAAAACAGGATTTCCCATATAATAATAAACTAATTATTTGCAGTTTAGAAACAGTTGAATAACTGCAGGTTTTGGGAGATATTTGCAGATGGTGCAGTTAAGATAAATACTTGAAATGCTGGAAAGTCTGGTTGTTCTTGATGTTTCATTGTTCATTGGCATATTTGACTTCTAGAAACTTCTTTTTGCAAATTTTAGTCAGATTTGGGGATAAATCATTTTAAATACGGGGATGTAATAGTTTCATCCACCCACATAAAAGCTACTTTTTCTACTTTCAGTCTTGGATATTAATATGCATACAGTTAAAAAGCACATTAAACACTTTGGTATCGGCCATCTGTAGCTCTTTCAGACACACCTTTACATTACAGCCACTATTTCCTATAAGTAACTACAGGAACCCTTAGTAAAAGAGAGCCAATAACAGGTGTATCACTTAAAGTCTGACTGCATACTGCTTGATCTTGAAACCGCAGCAAAATCAATGGCTCCTATCTGATGTGCCTTAAGATTTCAGGTAGATTGGCACATGTTTAACCATGAAGAACAACAGCTGTAACTTCATTAATATCTTATTTAAAATTAGCCAAAAGAAGAAGACTGACATTCCTTTAAGAACCAACAGGATCTGACTTGAGTCATTAAACTAAAACCTAATTCATTACAGGTCTTTTGGTGTATTGTGGTTTGTCCCATAAAGTTTGTAGCACTGTCTGAATTCAGTCATGTTAACAGACAGATGAAGCCCACATGGTAACGCATTCAACATCTGAAAGGGGCTTCTAATCTCCTACTAAAAGTTATGAAAGTTGGGTTTTATGTGACATAAAAGAAATAAAAGTATTGCAAGTAGACATATCCCTGTGCTTAATGTGGTATAGTTGAGGTAACTTTAAAAACAAAAATCTAAAATTTTCATAACCAGTGTTAATAAATTTCAAATTAATAGCACATTACCTGTTGCTAACTGCAAGTTACTGGTTTGGTTTAATAACTGGTTTATGGCAAGTTTCACATGAAAAGAAACATTACAGAAGTAAAGAGGCTGTTAAACATTAGAAGATTAAGGCCAAGAATGACGTGTTCTTCCTCAATAAAAATGATAACACAACAGCAGTAAAGAATTAAGTTAAAAATTAATTATAGTATTTTCTGCTACTCCCGTCCACTAACTTTTATTTGACAAAGTGATAAAGATGATGAATTAAGAACAAGATGAAAATAAAACTCTGATGCAAGCTGACAGCAGCGACCTCATCTCTATGTCGCAGCGACGGCACCATGCAGCGATGAGTCTAGGGGGTGTAATGAACTATTTAAAAGCTGAAGTGATTGATTACTTTGCAGATGAGGTTTTGTTTCCTTTTGTGCCTGTAAAAATATATTTAAAGGGCCAGTAAATCTAGTTCAGGGGGCGAGTAGTGGAAAAGGAAAAACAACATTGGACTAGGCCTTTTCCATAGTATATGATCTGGGATAACACGGGTTTAAAATTTTCCACAATATTTAAAAAAAGAAAAAAAAGAAAAAAAGAGTGTCATATCGCAATATGATTGCTGTACAAATGTCATTCATTTATGCGCCTCGCAATGTAACAATCTGACAAATCAAACATGCAGCACTATCTGCTGTTTGACCCCTTGTGAATATGGAAATTGAAAAATGAAAATTACTGATGCAGTTCCATTGCGGAAAAGGATAGCTTTAAACAGCTGGTTAAAAAGCTCGACCAAAGATACACCCCAGACAGAAAATATTTTTCACTTTTATTATGTGCCAATATTGTGCAGCTCCTGATGAGTTACAAGATTAAGTTCCTTTAGTTATTGTTAAAATATGGAGTTCAGCAGTTATTTTATTTTCTACTTTTGTGCTTACATTTGACTTATGCTGTGTCATTACTGTTGCACTATAATGCTGCCACTGGCACCTTGTTTCAATAGATTCACGCTTCAAATGAGGAAGTGTGTCATCAGTGACTGCAGCTTCATTGGAAAAGAAGAATGAAAAATACACAGCTTTTGTTTCTTTCATCATAAGAACCAGTACTGCAAAAATTGTGATTTAATTTTGAGGCTCTAGCGCCCACCCCTACATCGGACATTTGTTTATAACATGATCACTAGCAGATAGTTTAACGTCTTACCCTCTGAAGTGCCTCCTGCTGCTCTGGGGTGAGAGGCGGCAGGCCAAGCTTGGAGCCCGTGCCCTGTCCATTCTCCATCGTCAGAGCTTCACCACCCTGCAGTCGAGAGAACAGAGCACTTTAAACAAAACACTGAGAAACAAGAGCGTAAACCCCTGCACGTGCACACTGTTCATTCGCACTTAATTTCAATGAGAAATTACATCATCTCAAAATGAACAGGATATCGCTAAATGGGTCAACATTTAAAGGACATACACCCGGATTTTTTTTTTTACAGCAGGCGGGACTGGATGGGCTCCTTACCTACGCAACCCGCTAATCGCTGGGTCCACCAGACTGAGGCGGAAAAGCCCCCAAGGGGATGAGCACTGATGGGGAAGCTTTAACAAGTCAACAATTTCTAGGGGAAATAAAAAACGTCTTCAGACTAACAATAACAAAAGCAGGGCGCTAGCATCATTTTACAATGAACTCCATCTATAAGCAGCCGTCTTTGATCAGATCTTTAGTGAGCCAGGGTAATGCGCACGAACGCTAGCCTCGCGTTGTGTATACGTTAGCTGAGTGAAGTAGTAGTAAGTGGGCTAAAGTTCAACCTTTCCCTAAGAACTTTTTAACTGAGGAATATATAAATCTTAACTGCAACCTCTTTGTTGCACTTGGATGACCTTACAACGGCACAATCAGTACAAGAAGCTCCGCATTGATTAGCAAGGCCTGGTCTCTATTCAGATAGCGTTATCTTTGCTGCTAGCTGATATTAGCTAATGCTAGGCATTCATTGCTATGGCGCGTGAATTAATCTGCACGTTCTCCACAAGGATACGCCGTCAAATTTAAAGAACACACGGTGCACCTAAATACTAAGATACATCGCATTTTACTTACGTAGCGACCGCTACAGCTGAAATCTGTTAATGTGCCTCTTTATCAAGGAAATTATTTACCGCAGTGTCCGTAACTGCCATGAAGCACACCTTCTCGGAGAGGCCCGCACACGTCAACGCTCGCGAGAATTGCATATTTTCAATGAAAGATATCGCGAGAACACTATTTCTCGCGATGTTGGGGGGCGGGAGTTAATGCGCACTTTTATCCATGCAACCTTCAGGCTATATTTATTATTCTGTGACATTATTCATAATTTAATGTATCATATCATTCCAATTGTGTTGTTTTTAATCAATTACTCTAGCTAGATAGCACTAGAATGACCAGATCCCAGAAAACCTAAAGAATAAACACTATTTTGCCAGTCCTGTATATCCAGGTTAGAGGACTGACATTCAATGTGTAAGGGTCAAATCACTATCTCCTTAAATTAAACACAATAAACATAATTTGTAATTTTATTTTATTTTAAAAAAAAAATTCTCCTGCATTTATATTACACTAACTGTTACATCAGTTGCTTCTCTGTCCGATGATCTATCCGGTAAACCTTTAGCAGGAGCACCCAGAGAGCTGGCCAGCCAGGCAAGATAAACTTAACTCGTCACAGCGAGACTTCTTCCCTGTCTCTGTGAGTCCCTGCATCCTTAAATGTCTCCAGTTGTCCTGAGTTCCCTCTGACTGTCTCCTTGGTGCATTTAAACCCCTGTTCCTCCCTGTCCTCGTCATCTGTTGTCTTCATCTCCGTTATCAGTCATCATCATTTTACCATCTCTGTGCAAGTCTGCAGATTTCTTTATTAAATCATAAGATTCTTAAATTAAAGTCTCTCTCTGTCTGGGTCCTCGTCACAAAACATGACATCATTGTTTTGTACATTCCCCACATTTGTGAAAGAAAAGCAAAACACTTTTTTTAAAGTCTGTAACAAAAGGTTATTTAAATGCTGCAAAAGAAGAATGGATTGGAATTTTAAAAAAACACATCGTAACCTTAATTACTGGGGGAAAATGATGAATGATGATCATAGTGAGTAAGAAGTAAACAGAGTGCATATTTTGGACAGAGATTCACTTTTAATATGTATGTATAATACAATAGATACATAAAAATTCACTCCAAAAATAGAGTCCTTGAAATGAACAAAATATTGATAAAAAATAATTATAAAAATGGAGGCAACTTTGCCTATGGTACAATGTATACAATGTATGAAAAGATCTTTACTGCAGATACTACTATGGCTCTGCAGATTTTTTTTTTCTTTTATTTTAACCTATGTCGCCTCACCTTGAGATTGGCAAATCAATTTTGGTGGTCAACTCTCTCAAGCAGTTTACAGTTTCTGTTTTGCCTGTCACTATTCCCTCTCTGTTTCCTTACCTGGTTCTTCCTGACCTTGTTCTTTCTCCTCACGTTCCCCTCTTTCCTCTCTCCCTCTTTGGTCTGACAATCATACACAAATAGATTGTATTCAGTTGGATGAAAAAATTACATTGATATGAAAAAAAAAACTATTAAGATCACTCTCCTCTCTCAGTGTACTTTCAAACAAAAGGCAAATAACCAAACCACATGTACATCTAATAAAAGATATAAATATTGAAACACTGATCCAACATTATACTTTATTGACGGATCATTTGATCTTACACTTTTACCTGAATGTTGCTCCGGGGTTTAATATCGGCACATATGACAAAATAACCAGCTTCTCTCATTCCATTTCAAACAGGACAGTGGCAACAACAGCAGCCTAAGGACAATTTTAAGTTTTAGATTTTAAATAAGCTATATAAATTTCAATGGGAGCAACAGGACGGTCAAATGTCGCTGATTTTACTACACGAGGACGAATTGTATTGTAGCAAACATCGTCGGAGAACACGTTTTCAACACTGCAGGTTACCTGGGTGTAATGTTTTTCAGCTAAAAAGAAACATGGTCTGACTCCTACCTAACTATATAAAGAGTAACTGAAGGTTATATGCAGCTAATATGTCCTGTTTTAAGCCAGGCACTTCCACCTCCGCTCCGCTGTGTCTCAGCCACCATGGCAGAAAGGGCGCTAAAGCAGTGTTGCCAACTCCTCAGTAAGGAAAATCGCCATTGGTTGTACTAAAAGTCGATAAATTACGTCATCGCCTAATTGGCATAATTGGACATGCAAATGTAATTGTAACCTACGTTGTTGGAGAGAGAAATAACAGCGTGGAAGAGACATAAAGTGAGTAAAAAATGTCCTAAATGCATTTAGAATTTATTTAGAAGTACAAATTAAATTTGTTTTAGCAATTATTGTTTTATAATGTCACAATTCCAACCCTGCTCCTTTATCCGGGCTTGGACCGGCAAAAGTGACCCGAAATTGGCACTCTGGTGTAGTTACTTTGTGTGTGTGGGTGTGTGTTTATAAGTAGTTTTAAACCTTGTGATCCACAAAACAGCATAACAGTAAAAGAAGAACTGACTGGTTACAGACAGTGCGGGAGCAGCGGCTTCGCTCATGCGCGAGTCATTTGCAGTTCGGACGCATAGGTGCGAACGTCTGCTGCAGTGTTGCCAACTTAGCGACTTTGTCGCTATATTTAGCGAGTTTTCAGACCCCCTTAGCGACTTTTTTTTCCTAAAAAGCGACTAGCGACAAATCTGGCGACTTTTTCTGGTGTTATTGGAGACTTATTTATGACGACTTTTTGACTTGAAAGCGGGTATCGCTTTTACTCTCAAAAAGCAGCGGGTGCTGCCGTGGGTACCTCGCAGCTGGGGGAGGACTATCCTCCGCCTGTGAGCACTTTGGCACGGGTGAGGTGCCTATGGCAGCACCGCTGCTTGTTAAGGGTGTGTTCACACCGAACGCGATGGGCGCGTGAAAAAAGCCCCAAACGCCCCTAACTTGACGCGTGCACATTCGCACCTCTACGCGTGTCCAAGAAAAATCCATCGCGCCCCAAAATATCATATTTTAACGCGCGTGAACCGGAAATGTGGGAGGGATGTGGGAGGAAGTTTTGCAAGACCGGTATCTTTGCAAGATGGCAGCTGTCGAGCTAGCGCTTGAAGAGAGAGTCTCCCTTCTCTATTTACTGTGGAGAGCAGATAGGGTTGCCAACCGTCCCTTAAAAAACGGAATCGTCCCGTATTTAGAAACAAAAGTACACGTCCCGTATTGAGCTAATAAGGGACGCACTTTGTCCCGTAATACAGTGAGAATCAAAAGTAGTCTATAACTTTTAATGGAATTAACACTTTGTTTGAAAACATAATTCCCAGCCCCTCTCCTGCTTTGTGACCAATGAGCTGACAGCACACTTATGACAATTCGAGTATGACAAGTCAGATTACTGCTCATCTCATTGGTTGAGGAAAGGTCGCTTACGGAGAAAATACCGGAAGACAACCGATGACCACAACAACAAGCATGGCCAACAGGGAAACAAACGCCGACACTGCGGTGCAAGTCTCGGACGGCACACTGTGCGTCCATAAAATGAAGGTTATAACAGAAAATCTGTCGCTCGCTCTCTCTGTCTTTCACTCACACAGACACACCACCACATCAACTTTGCTAAATTGCTAATGAAAAACATTGATCAGGCAGCTGTGATTGAGCAGCGATGTAGATCCAACTATTTTCACGGTTGTTGTGGTCGTGATAATTTTGTGATGCCACATGGAAAAGGCTCGGATGAGCTTTTCAAAGTTCTACAAGTTGTGCCTCCATCGCTTGTGTCCAGATCACACGCTGCACAGCTGTGCTGCAACGTCTTTTTCACCGACGTTTACGTGTTTGCGCGTGAGCAGCTGCGGTGACACCCTCACGAGCGATTGATGATCGGGAGCTGGTCGTGAGGTGTTAATCGCTTCTCGTTACCCCACGTATACTACACGACGCACGATGAAGGCCAAAATCGGGCTGATCACCAAATCGGTCGCACGACTCAAAAATCGGCTCAAAATGGGCCAAAAATCGCACAGTGTGAGCCCAGCATTAGAGCAGCAATGTTTGTTCGCTCAGAGAAAGAAAAAAAAAGGCTGCAAAAGTACAGGGAGGAATGGGAAAAGGAAAACACCTGGCTGGAAAAGTGCACTATAAAGCGCACTGCACTGTGTGCTGGCGCACTTTTTCCATAGGCATGCTTCTATTGGTGGGCACATGAAGAACATGAGGGGCGTGAAAGCTCGGGGAACCCTTTACCAATTTTTTGTCCGCCAGGCCATGGCAGAAGCAGATATGGTATGTAAACACTGGTTTGTTTTTTTAAAACCCTCTGGTTAAGGTTAATATGGGCATGTGCAGTGAATATCAGGGCTATGTGGCCAGAAGTGTAATAATATAATTTATTTTGTGTAATAAACAACTGCAAGGATAGATGATTACAACAAATAGATGACTAATACATAAAAGTAATACATAGATGAATAATGATGATGAGTTAAGATGCGTAATCATGGGAACAAGTGGGTTTACAAACAGGAGCAGCTGATTAGCTTTAGAAAAGCTGAAATAATACCTCAACTGAAGCCAACTGTACTAAATGCACTAAATGTGCACTGTTACAAGAATATTTTTCGTTCTATTGCTTTCTATTAATTTATATAATTTTAAGTTAAGCAGGACAGAGTTCTTTTAAAGAAAGATTTACTTATATTCTCAAAAGTTAAGCATGACAGGCTTCTGTTTAAGAAAGAGACCTGTTTTACTGTGTTAATGTTGTCATTTTGAGCTAAAAATAAATGGCTAAATGATCATTTGTTTCCCATATGGTCATATCACAAAGAATATGCATCTGCTTAAATCAAGTTCAAGTCAAATGGTTAAAAAATAATTTCACACACAAAAAAAGAGCTACCACACTGGGAAGGGTGAAGACAACTGGGTTGCCCGGCCCTGGCCACGAGGTGTCCCTTATTTATTTTTCAGGGAGTTGGCAACCCTAAGAGCAGAGTAGCGGCGTAAAGGACATCCTTGCCGTACCTGGGTCCATCAGGTCCTCCAGAGGCGTGAGCAGTTTGGTGAGTTTCACCACTTGCTCCATGAGCTGCGCCTGGATGACGGCCGATTCCAGCGCTATCACCGTCATTCACTCGGCCAGTTTGAGGACCTGCTGTCCCGCGTCGGTCCCAGAATCGCCCGCCTAGACACCGACTACAGGCGCTCAATCCCACCTGCAGAGCGCCTGTCCGTCTGCCTGAGGTTAGTAAAAGTGTTTAATACGTAGTCCTTTATTGATACCTGTGCTAATATATGCTAAACCATCCATTTATACACTGCTAACATGGATGTGCTATGCTAACAGTGAATGCTCTCGGTGTTTGCTGATATCAAACTGTAGCATTAGGACCACTGAGTTAACCTTTGTAGTGATACTCACTCCTTTTTATTTAGACCTGGTTTAATTCTGGGATAGTTGAATATTTGTATATAATCCCTGCAGCTGTCAGACTCTATAACAGGGGTCACCAGCCTTTATTAAAACAGAGTTAGATAAAACTGTGAACAGTTTGGTTCATCTCTAGTTACATGGTTCTATCTTGATAAGCTGTCTTATCACAGATTAATTTTTCAAAAATATTAATGATTTAAGCAAGGAAAGGGCTACATGTCAACATACAACTCTTTATTTCTATTAATGTCTTACTTCATTCCTACCTGATTGACATGTTTAGGAATTATGAGTGATTGGCTCACTGTAGTTGTGAAAGTTGCTACCAATCAAATTATAATATGTTAAAGTTAAAACAAAACACAACTGTTTTAGATATTATCTAATATACATTTTGTAATTATCCTTATAATTACAAAATGTTTTATGTAAGATTTAAGTTTTGTGATTAAATCTGACATCACCAAAGTATTTTGGAATTTGAATAATGTATTTTGTAACTGCAGTACACATAATACTGATTTTGAACAATTTTGTCCAGGTTCCTTGTCACCGGGGACTCCTTCAGCACCAAGCGTTCAGTTACAGAGTCGGTGTGTCAGATCACCCCCAGGCAGCGACGGCCATCTGGGACTGTCTAGTGGACGACTTCATGGCTGTGCCTTCACCTGGAGACTGGCGGTCCATCACAGAGGGACTCCAGGAGCGCTGGAACTTCCCTCTGTGCTGTGCAGCTCTGGATGGGAAGCACGTCCAGACAAAGGCACCCCATATATCATATAGGAGACACACACATTGATATACACTAAATATTTATTTCATTTCTTTTTTGTGGTGCCCAAATTTATGCACCTGCTTGATTTTGTTTAAATAATTATTGCACACTTTTTGTAAATCCAGTAAACTTCTTTTCACTTCTCAAATATCACTGTGTGTGTCTCCTGTATGATATTTAACTGACATTTTTTTATTGTAACAACCAACGATTTATACAGGAAAATAATGTCTATTAACAAGGTTGCCCAAACTTCTGCATCCCACTGTATTAGTATATTTTGTCATTAGTATAATATGAAATAAATTCTACATGTGTCAAGTCGTGTGCCAACATTTGCTGTGTAGTAGAACTGAGACATTAGTCATTATAAACATTTATTTGAAATAATATTAAAATTCTCACACAGAAATACATTAAACATAAATATATAAAATATAAGTATTTACAGAGAGACAGGAATAAAAAGGACCAGCTGCTCTCCAGAGCAGGAACCAGGCTGAGGAGGAAATGCTCCATTGGAGACTGGTGTGGCTCCAGCTCCACCACCGATGGACCGTCCTGGGACCCGTCCCTCATCTGCCTCGGAGCCGTCCTCCCCTGTGGGCCTGTAAAACAGCACAAAACACAAAGAAATGAGAAGGCTGCTACTAGATTTTAATTTCAACATTGAAAAAAACAAACAAACTAAAAACAGGATATAATCAGATTGGTTGTAGATATTTAGTAAAGGTCATCACAGACAATCCCACCGACTAAAAAGGTATCAGTGCTTGCTGTACATATCTGTGGGTGCAGCAGCAGGAGCTCAGGGACTGGGGAGCCAGGAGAAGCAACAGGGGATGCTCTGCTTCAGAATCAGTTGGTTCTATCAATACAGTATTAAATGTTAACAGGTTGAATATAATAATCATAGAGTAGACAGTGGTCCCTCATTTATTGCAGCAGGGGTTCTCAGAATAACTAGCCCCTGGCCACGCACTTTATACACTGTTTTCCACACACACACATGAACATTGGTCACAGTTCTCACAATTGATTCTCAAAGTGCAAACCTTTGTAGATTGCAAAACGTAAACGTATTATTATGCCGTGTTTTGTCTTCATCTGCCTGCCACTTTCGTGCGCCTTTTTCCCTCGCGGTGCAGGTGTCTATTTCCGAATGAGGCTCATAGTTATGGGTGTTTTTGTGCTGTTTTTTCTATTGGACGTGATGGTTATCAAAACCAAACATGATAAATTTGGCAAGCGCAGGAGACACGGCACGGAGCAGATTTGTCAATCAGGCTGCAGAATGCAATGCTGTCCGGTATGAAAATGAAAATTAAGAAAAAAGAGGCAATAAAATATATTCTTAAATGACAACATGCCTAAAAGCAGAACGGTATTTGTACGTCAGTGGGAAAATAGCGGTGGCTTGCTAGCTTTTGTGCGGCTTCCCCGGGTCAGTGAAAACTTTAGAGAAAACTTGAGAAAAATGAATGAACTTACCAGGTTGCCCGATCTCTTTACATATCTTCCTCCAAGCTCGGTCCTTTATATTCCTGTCTCGGTACAGAAAGCAGCTGGTGTCGTACAGCTCCGAGTTGTTTGCTACGGCATTGATTAGCCTTCCTTCTATTGAAGAATAAAGGGCTTTGGCTGGATCTGCCCCTTTGAACTAGGTAACAGCCACGTCACCAGGCTCCTGATTGGTTGTCGCGGCGCGATTTGACGCTGGAGTTCAGATTTTTCCAACTCGAGCCGGGGACGCGAAACGCGTGTATGCACAAAATGCAACACATAAACTCACGCGCGTGTTTTTTTTCGCGAGTCAAACGCCTGAAACGCGCTACACTCACGCGCGTTTCAGGCGTTTTGGCGTTTTCGCGACGCAAATCTGCTTCCGAATTTTCGCGGGAGCCGCAATCGCGGGTCAGCGCGCCTTTCCATTGACTTTACATGTAAGCCTGACGCTCTGCCTGCCTCTATCGCGTTCGGTGTGAACACGAGCAATAGGCGTTTTCACGTCAAAAACGTCGTCATAAATAAGTCATCAATAACACTTTTTATATTTTTAGTAGTGTGTCACACAAACAGCAAATATTGTCAAAAAAAGTAAGAAATCTTTGGGGGTGCTTTGATTTTGCTAAACTCGCCCTGCCTTTAGGTTTCACTAGGGATATATCCGTAGATCAGTGTAGCTTAGTGATGGTAAATTTGATTCTTTTTTTACTGAATCGAGTTTTAATGAGTCACTCACCAAAGTGAATCGATTTTTTGAGTCATTTGGGTCACTGAATTTCAGCATTTATTTTCTAATCTTTGCTCATTATTCATATAAAAACTTTAACTATTAAACAGACAACAGATAAAACCCTTGCAACCTAACAGCTAAAAACATTTGTAATTACTTTAGTCAAAAATTATATACTGAATGAGTTAAAATTAGAGTAACATGATTGAATTTAGCAACAATGTTAAAAACGTCACTACCACAAATCTGTTATTCTTAATAAATCATATTGCATCCTGATATTATGCATATAAAATGTTTTGTACTCTGTCTTAACGTGTCATGTCAACCCAAGACACTACATAAATACTAAATTAAATTCACCATTCCTCGTTTCTTATTTAAATAATTTTTTGGTAATGCATGCATGGAAACATCAAAACACACGCAGCATATTACATCTTGTTTATTGTCATGTATTTAATTGCAGTAGCTACAATATTTACCAAAGGTTTAAGTAGAACACATCCGAAGGCAAGTTTTATTCAACAGAGTCACAGAAATAAAAAAAGAAGAAGTCATTTGACGTAAAATAAGACTGATATGGAAGGGTTTGTTTTTTTTCCATGTTTGCACAGTCTAAACATTCATTTTCATGGTCAGGTCCTCTCTGGAACTGAACTGTGACTGACAAAGGCAAAATGCAGTTCTGGACGGTTGCAGGCTTTTAAGACATGCAGCTTACTAGGATCAAACAAGCGCAATAGTGGCACTGCTTTGTGTTGTCCAACATACGCCTCTTTTGATAGCCACAAACAAATATGTACACCACAGCCTGTAGCAGGTGACTGTCTGGGAGGCTTCAGGGCTCCTGTCTTCAGAGACATACTGATAAGTAGGCTCGACACAGAGTATAGTAAGTATTGTAGGCAATGACTGTACAGCAGTGTAACTGTTATGAAACTGCAACCTCACAAACCCATAAAACAAATGACGCAGAGCTATGTAAAACGTGACAACAGTATTTTGCTGATGATCACTACTGTTTTTTACTACAGTTTTATTAAGGAGTAATCCACCCAAATGGCAGCTTTTTATGTTTCAGAGACCAGGTTCTTGATAAAAACAAAATAAAAAAAAATCAGGCACTGATGCACAGCCAGCTCTATTTTTGTCTTTGTGTGGGTTGCAGTGCCATCGTTTTCACATTTCACACCAGAACTGTGTGAAATAAAACTAGAGTAGATGGGGTTCTGGGAAATAAAAACATGCAAAGGAAAATAATTCAGTTTCTCATCACCTGCTGTAACATCTGGAGTCCATGAAAACCTCACAGGAAAAACAAATTCTAATGATTTGGGTGGATTTCACCTTTGAAAGATCTACGGAAATATTTACAAAACAAAATTCATGTACTAATATTTTCAAATGGTTTGGGAAATACAATAATAGTAACTATAGCAGGAATATTAATAAACAAAATGGCAATTTTTTAATAATTAATTTTAACATCAGATAGTCACAGCTTTGCTCCTGTTTAAGTAAGACTACGCTTTCAAATCACACGTAGATTTATTCCAATTTTTGTACACAGGCTACTAATATTGACGGCAGCAGAGACCATAACCATCTTATCCATAAGTCCAATAAAAAAGGCTGCAGCTCTTAATCAAGCTTCCATTACTCAGCCTCGACTTCCTCTTCACTTCCACACAGGCTGAATTTGTGGACTAATAATAAAGAATTGCAAAGTTGATCTTGTTTTAAGACTAAAGTCAACCTGAACGTGTTAATTGCTAAGTTGTGGGTGATGCCATTTCACTGCCATAACAGGCACTTTGCAAGTCTTTGGCTTTCACGGTGGAAAACCTGTAAGAGCACTACAGGCTAAAACAGAGAGGCATCATCTCATTACTTATCACCTCATTCAGGCGTAGCATGTTTAGCTGTGTGGAGATAGCATTCAGTCGGAGAGTGCAGTGAGGTGTGTCACTTTGAAGGTGTAGAACAAAGAAAAATAAACATTTGTGCAATGCATGTCCTGTTCACAGTTAAACAGAAGAAAAAAAAAGTCAGCTGAATGGGTATCAACAGTGCACATAAGACGGAATCTTAAATTCCCTAAAACTCTTGTGAACTGAAGGTTCTGGCTTGTGAGGGAGAGGGAGGTTTAATCAGCAATAAAAGTGTGCAAATGAGGCTTTGAGGAACAAAATGTCTGTTTGTATGTAGTAGTATGTAGTTGCTGCATCTGTGAGTATAACATATCTGCTCTGGATAGTGGCATTATGGAAAACCTAAGATTGTAAGATATCTTAAGGCATGATAGCCCTTTTAGGCAGGGAGTTTGTCAATCTTCCTCTGCTCTGTGGGGTTGCTGGACGCAGCCGTGATTCCTCTGGTCCTCCAGCCAGAGGCGCCTTCTCACTGAGATGATTTACTGTCTGTCAAGGTGCAGCATCCATCTGTGTTTGTCCCTTTTTTTTTATTCCCCATTGGGTCAGCTCCCTGTGCTTCCTCAGGTCCACGGCTGTCTCGTCCTACCCGCTGCCCTCTCTTGCTCTCTCTCCATCTGAGTGATCAATGCCCCGGGACCCTCCATCTGGGCCAGAGCCTGTCGGGACCCCTCCTCACTGCGTGCTCCCAGAAGCGAGTGCTCGGACCCGGTGTTGTTTGATGGCATTCTCCAGGAACCCCGCCACCTTCTCACTGTCCTCCTACAAAGCCACCAAGATGCGGTCAAAGTTTATTTGGGAAAAAAAGTGTTAAAACTCTTCAAAAAACAAAAGATAAAAGAAAAGAAAAAAAGAATAAATTACTGCTGTACTTGTTCCCAGATCATTAAAATGTAAAAACAAAGAAGCTTTTCCGTCTACCTCATTTATGAAGGCATAGTGAACAAGTTCACTGGCGAGGTCTTTGGAGGTGTCAGCTGAAAGTTTCATACAAAATAATTCAGTTAGAAAAATATACAAGAAAAATAAAACAACAGGTGTCTTTTTTCAAATAAAAAGACAAAACGGTTATCCAGATCAATCTATACAAACAAGTGCTTTAAATGGACTTATAGTATCAATTTAAAAGTCCCACGTCGCCTTGTTCTTAAGTTATCGTATTCACAAATCATGACAATAACCCATCAGCAATTTATGTCTGATGGGTTAAAACAAACAAAAAAAACAAAAATAAAACATAAATAAATATGTCAAACTGATTCACTGCCTCACATGGAAATTCATTAGAGTGAGTTATGAAGTTGATCTGGCTATTACATTTGTTTATGTTTGTTAGTTGGATCACTCTGAAAGTAATGGACATATTTGCATGAAAACTGCAACCAGATGTGAAGTTTGGGCTTGAATCAATCTGGATGATGATCTAGGAACACTCACATTGTTGTGATATTTCAGAAATGTCAACTTACTTGGAAGGATGTCGCAGCTGAGCTGCCTGTGAAGTTTATCATCCATCTTCAGAAACAAAGAGAGCTAAGGAGACACCAAAAGGCTCAATTAAAGTCAGACTGAATTCATATGTATTCATTCTGACTGACTGAAATGCAGAGCTGCTAAAGCAACGCTGCAGTAGGATTCATCTTTAAGGAGCCCAGGTTTTTACACTGAAATGGGCAAAGTACCTGTAACACTATGTGACTCACATGAGTTTTGGTCCCTTCTTCATTTGACTCCAAATTACAGTGCATCTGAACTACCTGCAATGACAACAGAGTAAGAAGCACTGAAACATGAAGGCAAAGCAAAGTATTAAATATTTAAAGTGTTTGGAGTGATAATAAATAGTTATTATTACAATAATAGAGAGACATGCATAGACACGTGCATGTGCTTATCCTACACAAGTGACACACACAACAACTTAAAGGGCAGCAGAAAGCTTTTGTAATCCAACTTTTGCTAACACTTTCCCAACATATCTGGCACTGATACACGTGATGCTAAGCAGGGACACCATCTAAGGTAATAACCTAAAACATAATAAACTAGACATTTATCATTGATATTCAGATAGGCTCATGCTCATATGCTGTGCTCTGAAATAATGAAAAGTAATCTTAATCAAAGACACACAAGGTGATACTGTCACACTGTGATGTGACAGTGTTTTGCAGGTCTGAGCTGCTGTTCACATAAGCGCAATGTCTAACACTGCCCTGTTGCTTAATTTGGTTAATTTAAAAAGTTGCTCCTGATGCATTCCTAGTATTGGATTTAAATGCAAGCAGTCAGCTCTGATTCACAGTGAGACCTCTCAGTCCAAAATTTGTTCCCCTTCAAAGCTGACTGCATGGAGACGGTCTCACTGAAATCAGATGCGGGCAACAACAAATATGAGGAGATTTCCATGTGTAAATATCTCACGTGTTGCAACATCCCAGACATACTGCTGAAAGTCTACTGTAAACACAGAGTCATTCTCTAGAGATGTAGCCAGCAAGTCTGTGCATTTAACACTACTGTTGTTCAATCTAAGGTGCCGACCTTCCTTGTCTCCGTCTCCTGGGGTTCAGGAGTCGGCGTCTTGACCGTTTCAACCTGCTCCTGAGACAAGGAGAGCGCTCGGGGGACGGGGTGAGGCCGCGTTGAGGCAAAATTCATCAATGGGTAGATTCCATTCCTGAAGAGAGAAAAGGCCAAGATGTTAAACTTGAGAAAGTAAACTGAGAAAGTAAAGCACTGCAGTAACACTTACTTGACATCCTCTAGAAACTTGTCAAGTTCCAATGGGGACACGTGGGAATACCTGCAGAGGGGACACAAAAGAGAACAGAGAGCAATGATCTTGACTTGTCATGCTTTCTGGCAGACCGCGGAAGATTCGAGGTGGGTATAAGATTTTACTTGAGCTGAACTCCCTGTCTGTCTTCATGTTTAATCTCTGCCATGACAGCATTGGGGTCAAATGACTTGGTTTTCTCCTCCACACAGTTCTCTGGAAGCAAGTCTGTAGATGCATCACAAGTGTGGCCGTTACTAAAGAAATCTGATGCACACAAGTAGCTGCAGTGCACATAAGAGAGAAACTCACACTGGTTGTTGATGAGGCAATGTGCGGCGAGCAGTTTGAGCGAGTGGACCTCGAACAAGACTCGGTGGAACAAGAGGTCGTGAGCTGTAGGACGGAGCTTGGAGTCGTGATGCAAACAAGACTGGGTGAACTCCTGCAGGAGCAATAAGGAAGTAAATCCAACACATAACCATGCAACTGTAAAGTGTGACCCAGTTTCCTGAGCATCACTTTGTTCTTTCTGGCATATTTAACTGACGGAGCCCTGCTGTGCGGTCTGAATAAGCCTAGAGGGACGGCAGTGTGAGTAAGCGTTGCTAGAGTAGTGCAGGACAGTTTGTCTTTTCTACATGTTTCTGCAGCTGTTCTTGCATTTCAGGGCATAAAGTATTTTTGAGACTTACTCTCATGAGAGGGTCTTCCAGAGATTGACCTGCATTGACTATGGCCTCCTTGGACACAGCACTATCTCCATTGGCCTGGATCTCCAGCACAGCCATCTATAAGGGTACAAATAATCTGTCAAGAAAAACAGCCACACACACAGAAAGATGGAAATCCAGCAGATTTACTTCTCTTTTACCTCCAGAGCACAGATTCCAAAGGAGAAAATGTCTATGGCGTAACCATCTTCGCCAGCTGGAAACGATTGAAGAGAAGCAGGGTGAGAGGAGGGTAAAAATAGGAAAACTTAACGAAAAAGCTTACCCCAAATTAAAAAGGTAGCAATGTGCAATCAAAAAAAAAAAATCAATTTGAAAAGGGGAAGAAGGTAAACAGTTTATCCTCATTACAAAGGGATTAATCTATCCTTTTGTCTTTTTGGCAGCTGCAAAATAGGTACAAACAATCTACTAAATGTCTTGAAGTAATTTGTGTCTCATCCATTTCACTTTGGCAGTACTAATTCCAACGTTTACCTCATTATCTACAATAATTACAGACAACAGGTCACAAAATACCCAGAACTATCTGATAGAAGGCCCCGTTTGGTGCTTCTGGCATACAGATTACTGACAACTAGTCTTTTTCTCAGCGGTTCCCATTTCATACAACGTGCAAATATCTTCATGTGTAGTAACTGAGGTCTGGAGCTACATTAAACTGTGAACATAAAGACTGAATTTTTACTCTGCAGGTCAAACAGTCAGGTAGGAATCAATGTAGACCGATTAAATAAAAGCAACGTCACAGAAAGCTGGCTGGAAATGCCACTTACCTCCGTATTCTGGAGCAAAGAAATGAAGATTTCTCTGCTCGTCGCGATGTTGCCTCGCTTTGCTGTGAACACTTGCATCTGGGAAAACTGGCAAGAGAAGGCAGAGCACAAATATATTAGATATTAAATATTAGATAAAACTAATGAATTGATATTAAACCACTAAACAAAAAAGGTCCCTTACCATTAACAAATAGCCGATGCCACACTGTGGGAGGAGAGTTAATACAATTTAGATATTCATTCTGCTTAATGCCATGAAAATAAAATTTTAATTGATTTTGTACTTTACTGTACTGTTATTTAGTGTAAGATAAGGTGTATGTGTCCCTTTGACTGACTATGCTAAAACATAATACAGGAATAACTGCTGTGACTTGTGTTTAGAGCAGTGCCCTCCTGATTATCCACTGAAAGTCGCTGATTCAGACCCTGTAAGGACCTTGAAAAACCTTTTCTGTACCTAAAGTTGTTTGATTATTGTGGTATGACCAATCTAACTTAAAGAACACGTGGAGATCGAGGAGATTTCAAAGCCATGAGCTGTACCACAAGTATTAAAATGTACTTACGCTGGAAATGGTTTTGACACAGAAGAAAGTTATAGTTAAGAAGAATCTGGTATTAAAATGTGGGAAAGATTCGACCTGGTTACAGCCCTGCATGACACTAAACCTCAAAGTTTGGTGTTTTTCAGTCCTAAAAATCAAATGTTCATATCTTCTGTGCTTTAGAAGTTATGAGGGTTTAGCTGGAAAAAAATAGCACGAATATTAAGGAGGAAAATTCACTTTAGAGGCTTCATTAGTCATAATAACGTTATTGTACAAAAAAAGAAAACCAGCTGATCGACTACTTGCAGTAACATTAAAGTCCCTGCTGGGAGCAGACCTGAGCCAATCTTGATGAGGCCGTTGTGCTGGATGAAGATGGTGTCACAAGTCAGGTTTCCATGGATTATCGGTGGATCGCAAGAGTGCAGATAACTGCCAGCAAACAAGAAAGCATGTTATTAATGCTCACACTGAGATAACAGACACGATTACATCACACAGAACAAATAAGTCAGTACCTAAGCGCAGAGAGAATCTGTGTGCACCATCTCTTCCAGGCCTGAAACGAAGGGGAACAGAGAAAGATGAAGAGCTACACCTCTAAACTAACAGACACGAGTAATATGGAAACATATGCACTGTCATAAAATGCACTAATTTAATATGTGCATGAAAATACCAAAAGCTAATTAAAGTTAAATAACATTAACTTTATCTACAATTTATTTTAAAGAAGGAAGATATTGTGAATAAACCTCATGAATATTTGAAATCCACCAGGTTAGGATAAGATGCATGTCTGAGCAGACTGAGCGGTGTCGTGTTACGTAATCTCTAATCCTGCTGGAAAAATGGATCTGAATAGCGATGGGACTGCAGTACCCTGAGCTGCCACCGTGAGACTCAGTATGTGACCAGAGTAAAACACTGACCTTCACATTCATAGTCTTGTGGTTTTTCTTGGTTTTCTTCAGGAACTGCTTGAGGCTGCCTGACGACATGTATTCAGTGATGAATATAACCTGTGTGCCACAGACAGAGGAGAGAAAACCTGTTCATGCACCAGCGTTTGTGTGCGTGAAAAAGAGGAAGCAAGTTGAAAACCTTACTCGAGCCTGGCTCTCCTTCATGTCCAGCCAGTACTTGTGGAACTTGACAATGTTGGGGTGTTCGACCTGCATCAGGTTCTCAAACATCTCCTTGATCTTCTCCTAAACATCACACATCAGAGATGGTTCACATCTAAAAACGTTAGTCTATCACACTATTAGAAAATCAATCAGGGACACTTTAACAATTTATAATTCAAGTGGTTTGTAAGCAGTAATAACGAAAATCACCCGAGTGGTTTAAAGTTCAGCAATTTTTATATTTGCTGGTGTTTATCTGTTGGAATAGGTCTCTTGTGAGGATAAATATGACTTTATCAATTCCCTTGATCAGTTTTCTGAATGGAAAAAAAGGCCTACACAGCTTTGTCAGCACCAGTCCAGCTGTTTAAGTGTTGACCCCCTAAGAAACAGCAAAAAACTGTAGAAAAAAAGCCAAAAGGTCCACTGCCATGAGTTCAACGTCAGTCTTGCAACATCAACGTGAGGAAAAAAAACCCGCAAGCAGTGATAAAAGGAAGGTAAGAGCTTAAAGATATATGACCGGTGTCTATATATAACAGTAAATCTTCCAGCTTCATCCAGGCTTTTTAGTTGACAAATCAATAAATAGAACCAGAATTTAATTTGCAGATCTCGTAGTTAAAGGTTTATATGAGTTTGGGTACCTCTTGTGCTTTAAAGACTTTCTTGTCTAAGAAGAGTACTTCATTCCACACCACCTCCACTCCTTCCTCCGTGTCCATGGCCAAAGAGGCACTTTCCACACCTGGAACATTACCTTGACTGACCTGCAGGGGGCAAACAGAAACACATACGGGACTTAATGTAACGCAACAGCTAATATTAATTTATCGTTCTACACAATTTACCACGACAATAACTAAGTTTTTTTGACACTTGGAACAGAAGAAAAAGCTGTAAACACAACATGAATATACTGTCAAACTATAAAGTTATTATGGAAAGTGAATAGATAACAAACAGCTGCCTGTTTACACAACAGGAAGACATCCAAGTAAACATCACCGAAACCACAGACTGCATGAAACAAGGACGTAGCTTGAAGGTTGGAACAATGAAGGCAAGTCTCTTAAATCTATCCGAAGATCTCTAGGTGGCGATAGTTGTGGAAAAAAAGACTTCCAGTTCAGTAGACGTCTAAAGGAACGCTGGCTTTCTCTCCTGACCTCTGTAAACACTCTCCTGCGAGGTTTTTTCATTTATTTTAGGTCTATTTGGTAAATCTTTGTCATACTGTAAGAACAAAATGTAAGAAAATTAAAATATTATATTTAAATCAAGAATAAATTTTTTTCACCGCTTTTGGTCTCTACCAACTCCAGTGTGTTTAACTGAGCTTAACTTTTTCTCTCTGCTATTGTTTGCTGAACAAATACCATGAAAAAAAAGTTTTTGTTAAAATTTGGCAATAAAAGCTATCAATAAAAAGAATAAAAATACTCTTTTACAGATTTGTAGCCATTGATAAAACAGACAATCGCTATAGCTGCCAGGTGGGAATTCACATTCTGTGCTATTGTTTCCAATACACAAAAAAACCCAATGTTAGACGAGCATGAGATCATGCTGGCGTCCCTGAGCGATGCACAGCTTATTATTCTCTGTAATATAAAAAAAAAACAAAGGAGCAGAGCGTTATCAAGCCCTCCCTAAAACATTCAGCTACAGAAAAGCAGGGCTGAAATGATTAGACTTCACCCCCTGCTGAGTCTATAATATCTACTAAAAGCCCCATAACACAGTCGCAGAATTATGTCACTGACAGCTCCATTGATAAAACGGCGAATCGGGGTGTCTGGGTTAAAGAGAGTGCAGTACTAAGCAAATTCAGTTTTCATTCCATTAATGCATCCATCAGTCAGGACAGATGGGAGTTAATTCACTCTACTGAGGCCAAGATAAATGCAGACAGGCCGGCTATAACGTGATGAACGGTATAGACATCCGAGAGGATGCGGAGCAGCTTGTGCGAAAAGAGAAGAGATGGATTAAAGGTAGACAGACGGAAAGAAGTGAAGGGATTGTGCACGAGGGATTTACAGAGATGAGACGCATGCCACAAGATGGAGGAGGTGGCATCAAAGCTCCAAGAAATACACAGGGGGAAAAAAATGAAGGGGAGTGGAATGGAAAGAGGAGGCAGAGACTGGCAGAAGCAGACAGCCTGCAGCTCTGTCACTGCATGAGGTGGCAACGGAGGCAAAGGGTTCATCACAGGATATTGCTGCCTCGGCTGGGAAGACCTGATTTAACCTCCTGCTATGTTTTTAATGCAGCAGCTGCGCTGGTGCAGGGAGTGGAAAGGCTGCACTGGGCTCAAAGTCCAGTGCAACAAGCACAATGCAGGATCCACAGTTCCTGCTAATCCCGCGTCTGGCCAGTGCTTAGAGTAGAAAAGCACTATATAAATAACAATAAATATTTCATGCTTTTTTATTGATTGGTGCGATTCTGTCTGGCAGGCACTTGAGCAGCTACTCTGTGTGCGGTGGACATGGTGGCTGTAAGCTAAAGAGACAATATTAGCCACAAATATAACTGATTACAAAAGGTATTTGTGTGTGTTTTTTTGTGGATTTGTGGTGAAGCACTAACTTGTTTTCTACTTTGTCCTCTCTAGGGTGTTTGGGCAAATGTGTCCCCGGGAGGTTTGAATGAGGGTTAGAGGGTTAGAAGAAAACAGGGATGAATTGGGTACGCTGAATTGCTTCTGGGTTTTTTTGGGGGGTGTTTTAATAAGGATTTCAGGGTTATGTTGTTTTAATAGAAATGCAACATTTATATGTGGTGTTGGTAAAGGTTTTTATAATAGTATATATAGCATATAGTATAATAGTTTCTAATATGGAAAAATGTTACTTGGCTAAATTGCATGTTGGGAAATACAGAATACACCCCTGGCACGTTATTAGCAATGTGTGGCTCATCAGCAGCACAGTATAAAACACTGGCCCTTTGTCAATTCTCAAGTACGCGAGTACGTACTCGCGTTCTCGGCACACGGGAGTACAGACTCGCCGAGAACGCGAGTAGGGACTTGCGATTTGTACAATTGGAACACCAGTGTACTTGATGATGTCACAGGTCCAGAGTTTTTACTGCCATCCCCTCTTAATTTAACTGCGAGTAATATGTTATGAAGCTTAACTTTAATCACAGCCAAACCGGTTTACTCAGGAACAAATAAAACACTGAAATAAACCAAACATTAACATTTAGAAGTGATCTAAGTGACTTATATATCATGTTTAACCTCAGTAGTGAAATCTCTATTAATAAAAATAGTGTACATGTACATACGTGTACATACCTTAATAAAAACAAGCAGGTGAGATGTTAGAACGCTTTTATTTTTATTTTAGTGGACACCCAATACAAAAAACGATGTGCCGGGAGTCCGCTGTTCTCGCCGGCTCTAATAATCCTCGACCTTGCTGTCTGCTATGGAGCTGGCGGGTCACAGACGTCTCCGAAAACGTCGGAGCGCGTTTGGAAATATATGATATCTTGATAAATCGAGCAGATATTTGAACCTCTGACCTCTTTCAGATTTCCTCATGAGGATCAATAAACTATATTAGTAGGTTTTTAGTTCTCTATAGTCTATATTTATAATTTATCCTATTATATTGTACCTTGAACTTCAGAAGCACAGTCTAAGCACTGAGTTTTTCATTACACAGTTATCAGTAAATCAGTACTGTCAGCAAACTGCAATATACTCAGCATCTACTTGAGGCCTTCAGCTGAGAGGTCTATTCATAAAATTCTTGCAAAAGGGTTTTGTTTTTTGTTTTTTAGTTTTTAGATTTTATTTGCTACTTATACTCTTTTGTGCCCTGTCCTTCCCGGAATTGCACATCTCCTGATTCAGTCCGTTTCCACTGCTGTGGTTCCTCAAGAGCCCAAACAGAACCATGTGTAGGCTCTTATTGATGTGATGACACTTATTTGGTTAAATGTGCTAAAACTGCACAATTATAGATTTTATTATGTCATCACAGTGACAATTTGATTGGCCGTTGGCTCTCACAATTACATAAAGTCAAGAAAAAACTGCATAAAACTGGAATGTGGACTCAAGACGAGCCAGAGATTTCAGCTCTTTTACAGTTTACCAATTCAGCTGACGGTCTGTTTCTCTTTACTTTGATTTAACGGTACCACAGTAAATAAAAAGAAAAGTGAAGGGCTTAAACAGTCTTCACAGTGTTGCTGAGATCTGTTCAAACAGAGAGAACTCTGGACTCAAATCATAATTAATGAGCATATGGATTGAATCAACAAGACCGCATGTGGTAGTGAATTCCTATTGCTGCCCTCGAGATATCATTACAGCCGTGCTGGCCTACGAGGACTCCTGTTTCTTATTACTGCTGAATACACGACTCTGGCTGAATGTTTGGGGTCTTTTACATGACGGCAGGATGAATTCTGAACAGATTTGGGGGCTTCAACCTCTTTACTATGAAGTTGTCCTCAAGTGCTGAGCGGCGGAAATGAGCTTTCTCCAAAGGGTGGCTGACCTCTCCTTTAGCTATAGGGTGAGGAGTTCAGTCATTTGGGAGGTAGAGCAGGGCGATACGACCAAAAATATTTATCACGATATACATTTGAAAATTTGCGATAACGATATAACTGACGATGTAATTGACACTAGACAAAATACTTTACAACTCCACAACTTTATTAGTGGAAAAAAAACAAAACAAAACATCAATGTATTTTCACTTAAACAAGCAGCTGTTTTTTAAGTGCATTAAAGTTATATACAAATTTAACAGTGCAAATGCAAATTCCTTGCTGACAGTTTAACCGAAAGGCATTTCCAGTGGAAATTGGCCGACATATCCTCAGCATAACCATGTAGAATATCCACAAAACTTAAAAAGAGGTATTACACACACAATACGGTAATATTATGTTGAAGCACAGTACGTATCACTCCGCCAGGCTCCTGCCTACGACAGCCGTAATGCTCCGACAATCCATCAAGCAGTGCGGGTTCGTAGCTTAGCAAAGTCGTACTAAAACATTTGACAGATTTTCGAGCGCCGTGTACATAAAATCGTTTCGAGGTCAGTAAACACAACCAGAATTCATACATAAGGCCCATTAGATTATAAGGGGCACTGTCGATTTTCAGAAAAGTCAAAGGATTGATTTTAAGTGTGCCGTATTTTCCAAAAAAGCATGCTCTACCAAAAATAGTGCTTTGTTGTGTATCTGACAGACAAAAGCTAAACCAGTTCCACACCATTGAAGTTGCAGCATTTTTACAAACCAATTCTGGTTCATCCGTATCATTCAACGATTTGCTTTCGCCGCCATGCTTTTTACCCATATTCTATCGAGATATTTCATTTTTCTATCGTTGCCCAAAATTATACCGGTATTACCGTGAACGGTATGATATGGCCCAGCCCTATTGGGAGGGACTTGGAGTAGAGCCGCTCTTGCTCCACATTGAAATCAGCCAGCAGAGGTGATTCAGGTATCTGACTAGGATGCCTCCTAGGTGAGGCCACACCCAAGACATGCTGGGGGGATACATATATCCCCTGACTGGCCTGGAAACTCCTCTGTGTTCCCCTGGATCAGTGCAAAGATGGATGGATGGATGGATGGATGGATGGATGGATGGATGGATGGATGGATGGACAATTTCCTGCCATCAAATTCAATCAAATTTAATCATCCACTAATCTAATGTTGCTTCTTCTCATCTCTTCTCTAACAGCTGGGATAACAAGTTTTATACATTTAAAAGAAAATAAAAAGCTAACCTGATACCTCCCTGTCAGCACCATCATCTTAAAATCTCATCTGGGTGTCTTTGGAGAACAGCTGAGAACCAACACAAAGCTAGATGACAGGGTAGCAACTAAACCACTATTATTTAGGCCCGTCTCTCCACCTTAATTACTGCTTATTACTGTTAAATGCTAACCATTGATGTATTCGACAGAGCGCCGCTTGTGCCGTGCTTCATCGTCTTTGACTCCGCGGTGAATGGAGTCAAAACAGCTTTCTGTATCCGCGTCTAACAGGAGGACGTGTGTTAACTGAACCGCACAGGCAGAAGACGAGAAGCAATGCTGTAAATATGAAGATTTCACATTTTGACATTTCAGACTCCACAAATATCTTCACGACACGAGCGAGCCTCACTGTGGCTTGTTTACTCCTCAAACGCAGTGCAACTGTAGAGCTCTCTTAAAGCTTCTCTTTATACTCGAGTTGGGCAGTGGAGGAGACATAACATATAATCTCACTACTCAGTGAGAGATGATAATCTGATTACTTGAGCGCAGTACTCTGACCTGCAGACAGCAGGGGGAATTCCTTCCCTTCTGCCATCAATGTGTAGCTGTTGTTAATTTTCTCTGATGGTTGTGAAACACTCCGTCACTTGTCCCAGCTTCGACGCCCCAGGGGTTTAAGCGGGGTATGCAGCTCGGTCGTGGTAGTGTGAGACTCATAAACAGTACCTTACATGCTGGGCTCTGATTGGCTGGCTTAAGGGAGGTGGGTATAGGGTGTGGAAAAGGATTTAAGGATCGTCTGTTCATGTCAAAACAGCTTCTATTCTGATGTTTGTTAAACCTACATGTGAGCCAGTTAAAACCGGATCTGGAGGACTGTAACACAAACCTCTTACTACTTTAGCCAACGTGTAAACATCTCACTTACACATGGTAACGTTTTCAGATATTCTCTTCCTTGATTCGAACACCTTTTTTCATTCTTTAAAGAGAAAAATACAACTTTATCGACTGCCAGTTTTTAATATGCTAAATAAACCAAACAAACCAACATATTTCCACGAAAGTAAATCTCATGGAGACTGAGCGTATTTAGATCCCGCCCACAAGAGAGCTGAGAGTAATTCACTGCTGATAGAAAAAAACTGAAAAATGGCTAAAATCCTGGGTGTGGTGGACTACCAGCAGAATCAACTAACACTTACTAACATTTCATGAAGTTCTGAGTAAAAACAACAACAACAACAGAGCTTTTCAGCGAACGGCATCAAATCTAAACCACAATAACTTTATAAGCCACCTAAAGCTACTCTGACGCATATTGTGGACCCGACTGTTTTCTGAGAATGACATGTTGTGCTCTTATAGAGAACACGCTGATGGCTTCATTGCCTGCTGGATCTGATCAGATGTGTATTAATTAGAACAGCTGATTTATTATGGGTGTAAGTACAAATGTGTCTTAACCAAGAAACATAAAGCTGCTCTATAATAATAAATTATAATAAGTAAAAGGACAGTAGGTTGCACTAAAGATCAAACTATAACACGTGGAGATTCACACAGCCTTACCCTTACATACTTTTAGCTGTTTGGTCACCATTCTCTTATAGTTTGATGGAACAGCTTCTTATATGTCCCAAAAAAGAAACTAAAGAGTTACTTAAAAGAGCACTCTGACAGATTTGGGTTTATAGACCTTTTTCAGATTGTACATCATAAGCTCAGAGTGTGAATAACTGAGACAGTCTAACACAGACAATAATTCAAACCTTCAAGGTTATAATGTTTGTCAGTTTTTGTTAAAACTGTTAGAGAAAAGCAGATGATTCAGCTGTACAGTCATTGAGTGAGTGCTGCAGGATGTCTGTAAACTGTACAGAGAGAGCGGTTCACAGTATAATTCATAAGTATCCTGGTGAAAGACACACCCGGCTTTCTGTGCACAGCTGAAATCAAAGCTGCAAGTGTTTTCCTCTACAGCATGATTACAAATGCCGGCTGGAGCATCTGTAGTGACAGTTTGAGCTTTTTTTTCCTCTTTTTTTTGGCTCGAGGCCAGTGAATTATCCGAAAAATGGGAATGAGGTGCCTGATGAGTCAGCTGGAGGGAAAATGGACTGAGGAAGCATCGGCAGACGAACAGGCAACGAGAGGGCTAAGCTACTGTACGGCAGAACCCTTTCAGCAGAGGGTTCTTCAGTGAAAGGGGGTCTTTGTCTGACAATGTGTGGGACCAAGCCTTACAAAGGGCTTTGTCTCCACCACCTCGGTATCTTGCGTTTTCCCACACCTCATACCTCAACGATGAGCTGCTACACCGCACCGCATTAATATTTAATAACCACATCTAGAACAGCGAAGGCAACACACCCAAGAAATCAAGCTATGCTAGATACTTGCGGTGCCGGTGTATGTAAATGAGCTCAGGCATCTTTCTTTGTCGCTTTGTGCCCTCTCCCTCTGAGGCATCAAAGAGGAGCAACATCAAGGAGGTGGACTGAAATGTTGCAGGAAATGCAAGAAGAGGTAGAGAAAAATATGAAATATGAATGTGAGAAAACTGAACAGACACACCTTAATTTTAAGCACACTGACATTTAGCATTACCAGCTTAAAATGATATTATCTGATTACAGATATTTGTATTTATCACCTATTTACTGACACACTTTTACAGGCTTAAGTAACTTTAGATGAGACAGCAACCAACGTCAAAGTTTTCTGAGATCAACATTAAAAATGTTCTATATTTAACAATTATCCCACACATACATCTTTGCCCGCTCTGATCTGGTCCTAGACAAGACAAAAGTTGCATAAAGTTCAAATAACAAAGCCAAAAAAAACCCAAACCATTTGAACCAACCAGCACCATCTGAAGGAGTAAATGAAGCCAAAAGCTTCCAAAAACTGCAGTTCTCCTAGTGGCCACTTGGGGTGGACTCTGTGTTGGCCCTCCTCTAGTTTCTCCCATTCTGAAGCTTTGAGAACAATGACTGCAGTTTTCTACAGTCTTTGTTCGAGACGAGCACTTCTGCAGAGACTACCTTGGTTGCAAAAGGAGGAGGGGCGGGTCAGATTGTCAAACTGCATGCTCATTGGCTAACGACTTATGAATGTGTGGTTTCGTATCACAGATAATCGCCTATTTTAACACAATGGATCACCAAGATTTGCAAAACAGGGTTATTTCTTTTGTTTATATGACACAACACGAGTGACTGAGCCTATACGCTCAGTAGGAAAGTGCTTATAGAGCTTGAACGGTTTTCCCGTAGACATCTATAGGACTGGAAGTCTTTTTATAAACATAAGACCACCGCGTTGAGGAGCTTCACCCTCCTGAAAATTCCAGAAATTCTTCCCGTGTTGGCCTCATCCGACCATCATTCCCCAACTTGTGATTAGAATCATGGTTATGGTCGACCATGATGCCAAAGAAATTTGCACATGTGTCTCTTACGAATGTTCTCACAGACATTTTATCGCCTAAACTTCTGAGTGCTGTCACATTTGGAGTATTAGCCATAACTGTGCACTCAGATGAAAGCAACACTTTGACTTATGATGAGCTGCCACCAAGCACTCCTGCCTTTGCTGGAAACAGGTACTTGTCTATATTGTATGCTACTTAAATTTGGCTTTTGGGCCTGGTTACATCTTACCCATATTTGGATAGGTTCTGTCCAGCTGTGTGCAAAATAGGTTTAGTGTTTGTTTTGACTGCTGTGGTTTAAGAGACGTCATAGTTGAGAGACTGGCATACTTTACTAATGGTTTCATAATGATTTTGCAAGTTTGCTCAAGTCAAACAAACCACACTGGAAAGGAACAGGAGATATTATACAGCTCTTTATCCAGCTTGTAAAAAAAATCCTTTTTCAACACTGAACCTGTTTGTTTCTGTAGTAAAAAATATTTCTTTTCCCTTAACATCTGCCAAAAAACCCAGAAACTTCAACACTACTACCGCCATCAAGCCCTCCGACTGCTCCATAAGCGATCTTGTGCTTTCCACCTGCCTCCTGTCAGGTCTTTAAGCCACGACCGTCTGCTGACCTCTACCCGCCCCGCCGTGCAGGCTGTCTCACCAGATCGCTCTCCCTCGCATCCGGATGTCAGATGTGCAGCACACAATCAGGTCATCGTCGCACACAGCATGTGTGTCTGCTCAGCGTGAAGCGCAACATGATGGCACCAGTAGTTACAGGTCAAACAGGTTCGATTCCTATTTAGATGGCAGATTATGCGCATGTGAGGCATTTCTAACTATCAGGAAAATTCACATTAACTTATCTGGAGCAAGCTCAAATTACCGTCCGTCATACTCCACATTATTTAAATTAAACTGCAGCTGTGATCTTGGATTTTCAGAGCCTAAAAGGTTTGACCTCTTTTCAAAATACGCACAAGGTCACACGGGCTCACAAAGAGATATTAGGCAAATCATCCCTCATCGCGTCTCACTTATTCATGTTCTCATAAAAGCAGCTGAAGCTTCCCCATGAAGAGGAATGCAGAGGATCAAGGCGGGTTAACCGAGCAGATGAACACAGTGGGGAGAGCTGCTTGAAACAAACTGCAACAGGACACAGACGGAAATGTTCATCAGCCTCGTTTGTAAGGACAGAAAAATAGAAAAGAAAAAATTAATGCACTACTGTGCTTCAAAACAGGACCTATTTTCTTTAAAAGGTCTGGATAAAAACCAAATAAAGCACCAATAAAGGCAGACAGCCTTCACAGAGGTCTAAACTGGAAGCTTTGAAAAAATAAAAGATTAGAAAATGTCTGATTTCTGCAGATGTGTTTTGCAGAGGTAATCGTCTGTGGCGTGTTTCGGTCTGTACCAGGAATTCGAGATTACACTGTCCACACTGTGCTCGCTCCCATTGTCACTGTGACAAAGCACACATTTATAGGGCCGGCGTGGGGGAGAGATGGCAGACCACAGCTGTATTTCAGGAAGTAAGAAGCTGCTCTCACTGGGACATGATAAGCATGGGAAGCGCTGAAGTGCTTTATTACACAACACGTTAACATTTTGACTGTCATTCCTGGAAAATAAGGTTTTACTTGACAGGAGCAGGGAACGTGGTTTGGTTTTGTGACTGAACATATGTGTCTGCATGTGCTAGTTACTTAGCAACGGCAGGCTCCAAGGTCGGGTTTAAGTACGTATGAATGTGTTACCAATTTATCTTCCAACTATTTTAAGCAACAACTAAAACTCAGAATTGATCATTCCCCCCATGGATCCAGCAGCTCCTAATGTTGACACTAATATACAGACAAAAACTTTGCTTGGCTGCTTTAATTAATCACAGTTTTCCTCTTGTATCCCAGGGAGTGCTGGATGATGACTCAGTAAAGACGTTACTAAAACTCACATACTTAAAATAGGGGAGAAGCGCACATCTACCTGTGACTAGAGGCTTGTGATCATGACAGCACAGCGGGATGCAAACATCACGCTGGATTCCATTTGGAACGGGAAGTGGGAAATCCCGGGGTCTCAGTCAGGTTTTTTCCATGGAACCCCCTCTCTGGTTGGACTTTTGACTCAGAAACTCGGGGAAGTTGCACCAACCTTGACTTCACGATCCAAGATGGTAGCAGGGAGCGTAAGCAGGAGTAAAACTGTAGGACTTGTAGTCTTTGTGACTCTCTTTGAGTTCTAATTATGAACATGCTTTTAAGCATAAAATGCATAAAATGTAAGCACTGCGTTGTTTTTCCAACTATTACTACTAGTAGAACAGAGTCAACTCGGGAATGACATCACTCTCACCTCAGATCGCAGTGTTTATGGCCTCAATTCAGTTCAATTCAATTCACTTTTATTTAGAAAGTGCCAAATCACAACAACACTATCCCCAATGTGCTTTATAATGTAAGGTAGAGAACCTACAATAATACAAAGAAAACAGGGAAAATCCCAAGAATCAGTTTATCCTCTATGAGCAAGAGCTTTGGTGACAGTGGGAAGGAAAAACTCCCTTTTAACAGGAAGAAACCTCGGGCAGACCAGGCGTAGGCATCTGGCTCGACCAGTTGGGGGTGAGGGGAAGAAGACAGAACAAAGAGAGCTGTGAGTTTCTACGATTGGTGGAGACAGTAGAAAGAAAATTGTTCTTTTTGCTTGAATTAAAGTAAAGACAGTTCCTGCACACAACAAGGTTTTTTAATTTTTAGACTTATGGGGCAAAAAAAGCAGACTTTTCTAAAGCCGATTTAGACAATCCACATTTTTAGTACTTTTGTCTCTACAAACACTGGTGTTGAGCAATCAAGAGACGCCTTCATGAATGTAAACAGAGGTTTTACAGCAAAGTGCAAACCACTGGTTACACTCAGGACAGGAAGACCAGATTAGACTTGATAACATCTAAAATAGCCCGCACACAAAAAGTCTCTGGGCCCATAAAATCAAGTTGAACTTGTACCAGTGATAGGAGGAGAAAAGTATCCACCCAGCTGCAACTAGACAACTCATAGCCTATAATCATGACCCATAAAGGGCCAGAGTTAAAATCTGTAAATCTGATTAAGGATAAAGTTAGACTACCACAATTTTAGAGTATGAAAGATCTCACATCACATTTAAAAATGTTTAAAAAAAGCATCAGTGAGGGGAAATACTCGGTCAAAAGTTCAGTAATGACAGTAATGTTTTTTTTCAGTTTTAGCAAAAACTGTGAGAATGTATCCTGTACAACCGTGTTATTTTTGTTTATCTCTTGGTCTTAATTGTCATCTAAATCGTAGCCATTTAACAGATTAAAGAGCAGATCTGTAAAATGTGAGCCAACAGAGAAACGTGCCTAAACAAACGCCCTCTAATAACTTTGTCTGACTAGACCAGAAAAATCAAAAATTTCAATTAATCAGCCAGCAGCAGATGACTCTGTGCACTCCAATCAGTCTGCTGAGAGCTCTGAACAAAACTTCGTTCACGTCATGTTTCATGAACTTTCCTGAAAGGCCCTACTCACCTCCAAACACACACCCATTTATTTCAACCAATCACATGTTCCTGTGTTGAAATGGAAAGAGAAAAACCTACAAGGTCGGAGCCCTCGGGGAACAATTTATCGGCAAACCTGCAAGTGTGTGTTTACTCAGTTTCCTGCTAATCCTTTTAAGACGCAGAAGATAAAAGCCTTGACTGACATTTATAACAGTAATCAGGTGAAATGCAGCTAAGAAAACCCATTAGTATTCAGACAAAACAAAACAGTAATTTAATAGGTGATGACAAGTATATCTTGTTTGTATGCTGCATTCACCTCTCTATCTCTTTATCTAGCATGAAGAATATGAGTAGCAGGCGCAATCTGATAAGCATGTGAGCTAGCATCTTGGCTCAACTATTATGGGCTGGGAGAGAAGAGGACAGGCCTACGTGGGATAAATAACACCCCGCCTTATCACACCTCCAGTAACCACGTGGGTCTCCGTTTGCCTCTTGCCTCAAGTGAAAGATTAAGCCTGCGTAACGTAACAAGATAAATCTCCGTCACAGATTTTGCAGCAGTGGAACACGTCGTCTAAGCTCCTCGGCCTTTTGACTTGTGGTTTTAAGAAGCTATGATTTTAGATTTTAGAGGAAACAGGTGAGAAAGAGGGGAACACAGCCACACCAGCAGACTTTTTCTGCTTTTTATTATGTATTGTGATTAGGAGACTTTATAACAGGATATTTGGGTGCACAGTCGTTCTGATAAACTCTTAAACCCTTTTTTAAAAAGGATGGATGGAAGGAGCTCTCAAATGACTTTACACTGAAAAAGATAAAAAGCCACATGTAAGATTAAAACCCACTAGTATAGCCTATCTGGGTCTAAAACCAATTGCTGCACTTTTTTAAACATGCAAACAAAACCACAGAGTTCTGTGAATACACATGTGCACCCCATGATTCAGAAACTCGCTGAACCACCTTTAACAGCAATAACTTGAAGTAAATGACTGATCAGTCGCTCATATCATTGTGGAGGGACTTTGGCTGACTCATCTTTACAATGTTGCTTCAGTGCACTGAGGTTTGTGGACATTTGTTTATGCACATTCCCACCACAGGATGTCAGGACTTTGACTGGGTCATTGCAACACCTTGATTCTTTTCTTTTTCAGCTGTTCTGTTGTGGATTTGTCAGTCAAATGTGCTCACATTTGACTATAGAATATACAGAGGAGCTCATGGTTGACTCTGTGACTGCAGCCCAGGTCCTGTGGCTACAAAAGAAGGTCAAACCATCACCCCTCCACCACTGTTCCTGACAGCTGGTATGAGATATTTGTGCTGATGTGTTTGGTTGTTCTCAAAACATGGTGCTGTGGATTATGGTGAAACATCTCCACTCTGGTCTCATGTGTCCAAAGCACATTGTTGCAGAAGTCTTGTGGTTTGTTCAGATAAAACTTTGCAAACCTAAGCAGTTCTTTTTAGAAAAGACAAAGCCCTTCCAAAAAAGCCATACTTGTTCAGTTTTTTAAACTGTACTGTCATAACCTTTAACATTTAACATGCTGAGGCCTGTAGAGTCTGTGATAAAGCTCTTGGCAGTTTCTGCGTTCACCGCATGGTCTAAGCTTGGGGTGAATTTCCTGGGATGTCACTCCTGGGAAGACTGTGGCCAAAACGTCTGTATTTCTCGTAACAAAACTCTTTTTTTTTAAGTTGTCCACAGTAGTGTCTTTCTGGAGGAGTTACAAAATTACGTCTTGAAATCCAGGAGACAAACCAGCTCTGTGGGTGCTCAAGAAAGTTTATTTGTTCGCCGAATAAGAGCTGTAGATGAATCTTATAGATTAGTACAGATCCTGAAGCATTCTTCTGATTTCTTTAAATTACTGTATTCACTCAAATAAGTTGTTGTTATCAGTGCTGTAGCAGCAACAACAAGCGGTTTCGCAGAGGCAGGAAAATTCCTGCAGACCAACATCTTTGCATAAACTATCAGTAAAAGCCTCATTCTCTAATTTCACGGCGCCTGCAGAGGTACACACTCATGCTGAGTCATAATTGTGTGAATCTGTGCGAATCATCAGCCGCTCCTCTGTTCTCCGTTTTCTCCCAGGGGCTGATTGATGGCTGTTACAACTGCTTGGCACGCTCGCTTTTCATGTCAATACATCTCCCAACTCTTATAGTCGCTTTTCCAGTGTCCCGTTCTGAACAGGAAGAGGCTCTTTACACTCTTGGCCTGACCACAGTGTGCGGCCTCGCAAACAAAAACAAACTCCTGGTTTTCCCATGGTGAAAATGGCAAACTATTAAGGCCGCTCTTGCAGGCAGAGGAGTGTCTGAATACTTTCCATAAGTCTGCAATCTCTGGTGATATCTAACTGCATTTACTTAAATACTGCTCGTGTACTCGAGTAAAGTTTCTATGTTATGACACTTTTTACTTTTTAGGCTACTACATTTCAGACACATTTAAATATAATTTTTTGGCACTTAGAATTTAACATTAATAGAGTTTTAAAAAAAATCAATTAATCAAAGTACCAAAAGAAGACACAGAGCAGCATTATTAGGCCCAGTAAGCCTACTCAGGTGGGGGTAGGTCAGGGTGGCCCTATTACTGACTCCTATGGGAATGATAACAACCATTTAAAGGGTAACATTTAAATTCCTCTTTAAGCTCTGTTTTGGTCTCCTCCAGCTCACAACATAGCTGCTCTTTAGCTGCTAACTGCAAGACTACTGAAGACACTACGACAGACTCAAACTTTCATGGAATATGCTTCTGCATGCCTTCATTCTGCTTCTCTTTAAATAAATGGCCTGAGGACATTTTCCAGCAGTGTTTGTGCTGCAGCTGACTTTGCATGAGGGAAATGCCGAGGATTCAAAGCCATGTGATGTTTAAAAAAAAAAAACTAAGTTAGTTCACGGGTATTTCGATGCATTTTAATTCGTTTCAATTACATTTAGAAGGTGAGGAAATCTGTGCTTTGGAAGTGCACGTTTAAATTGAGCTGCAGCTGCACAGAAATACAAATCGACGTCGATGGAGGTTTGCAAGTTTTAGACTACAGCGGACTCTTGGGCTTCCAGAAAAGACCGCAGTATTAACAATACAGGCACCTTGTTTCAAACACAACCTCGCTTGCTCACACATCCAGAGTGTTTTGGCACCTAAGAAAGACTGATAACGACAGAAGAAGCTTTATAAAACAAGGACTGATTGTTTTGCAGTTGCTCCTTTTTCCTAACTCTGTTGCTAAAGAGTATTTGTGTGTGTGTGTGTGTGTGTGTGTGTGTGTGTGTGTGTGTGTGTGTGTGTGTGTGTGTGTTTGTGCGTGGGTCTGTGGGGTCTTCGCAGCAGCTTGAAACTGGCCCCTTTCCTGTTTCTTTAAAACCATCTGCAGTTGACTCTGGAGAAGCTTAACAGGGTCTGGCTGAGTCTGTCCTAGTACTAAAAGTTCTCCATAAAGCAGGCTAATTTCTGCCCACTGGATTACACAACTCACGCTCGTAAATCCGCGCACACTTCTACCAGCGGAACAGCAACACGTAAAGTGAGCTTCACCGACCGCTACCTCACACCCCCTTCCTCTACATCTCCAGCAGGGGTTACTGCAGTGTGGCTTTCCAGCAGGCCAAAAGGGTGACTCAAGCTAAATGCCGAAAAGCACTGGCAAGCAGCGCAAAGGCTTACTGAGTACCTGCCAGAGTAGCCAACCAGCAACAGTTACAAGCATGGATTGAGCACAGCAGCGGTGTGCTCACACATGTTGGTTTAGACGTTAGCTCGTAACACACCCAAAACCGTCAGGCAGAAGAAACCACTTAAGAGGAATGCAAGGATTCACTTAAGCAAAAGTTTCTGTCTCGCAGCTACCGTTGAGTTTACGGGCCTCAATTAGTCAAGTGGGTGATGTTGAGCTTGTTAAGAAAGCCCCATGTGGAGAAAAGGAGCAAGGCTAAGGCGAGGTAGACTTGAATCGGATGACAAAGCAGAGAGAGAGTTGTGTTTATCATGTGGCTTCTATCATCCAGGGGGATTAAACTGAGAAAGTGAGAGTCAACCTGAGCTGGCTTTTCAGCACGTGTTCAAACAAAAGCTTGTTGGCACACATGCACGGCCTGTTACAAAACATTGCAAAGCTCAATAGCAGTGTCTGTGAAAGCACCACTGGGTGAGGGTTAGCGCATGTTTATCTAACCCTCACCTACCCGTCCGCAGTTCCTGCACAAGGCATCAACAATTGCAATGTGCGCTGTCATCACTATAGGGCTATAGGACAAGCAGTAGTAAGCTGTTCACACTGAGAACAGCCACGCACGAGCTGCTTCTGCAGTGGTGCACGACTTCCTTACCCAAACTGGTAAGAAACTGAGGTTTTAGCAGGCATCAAAACAATTAGCCATTGTTTTTCCAGAAAGCAGACTCATTCGCACATAATCTGGGCTACTTTTGGCATTTTCAGCTGGTAAGTGGTCATTTGGCCAAAATGTCACTGCACACCTCAGAGTCGCCCTAAACAGGATGGACCTGAGGAGGAAGTGAAGGAGCCAGACTCACAGTGTGCCAGTGCAAATATTCAAGGTTAAATCTGTCCAGTAAGTGAACTATAAAAGGGACCCAATATGGGGCCATCAAAATTATAATACCCTTTTTCAGCCAATCTCTTTATTCCTTATAATAAAGTAAAAAAAACAACAACACACAAACAAATCAAAAGGGAAATTCATGATGCAAAGCTAGATTTAACTTTTCTCTGTGGGCACTGATTTTTATTTTTGATATATCCTTCTGCATTGAATGCACAGTAACTGGGTGCTCTAAAGTTTCCTACGAATAAAAAGCTTATCTCTAAAAATAGAATTTAGTGAATCTGAAGGTGGAAGTATAAATATTTAATTTAAAATGTACATTTAAATGCAACTCATTCAATAAAAAGAATCAAATAAAATATCCCTCTGTATAGGCCAGCAAACTATCTTAATCCGAGCCTTAACCGGAAACCGAAACACCAAAAGCAGTAACAGGAGGGCTGTTTTAAATAAATTCAAAAATGTATACATTTCTTTGATCTACCCAGGGTGGATTACTTCCTCCTACCCACTGCACGCGCTGCTTTTCTGCTGACTAAAAGTTATATCAATGGGACACGAACTTCCCTCGCTCCTAAAATAAATGAGACATGAACTTCCGCTCGCTCCTAAAATAACCCCTGGCCCAAACAGAGAACAGCTATCATAAACACTGTGTCAAAAGATTCCTTCGCTCCTACAGTAAACTTGTGTGTCCTCAGTTACTGCAGCTCTTGCCTCACACTGACCTGCTTTACTTTCACCCCCTCTGAGCGCTGCATAAACAACAAAACACACACACACACACACATATTATGCATGCAAATTAGCTTTGGTCTGCCAAACAGGGACAAACAGCAGCTGAGGTTGTGGTAACCTGATTTTCCACAACCTCGAGGAAGCTGTTATTTTAGCTGAAGAAGAGGAGGAGATCCCAATCAATATCTCTGGACCAAACCTGCGTATTAGCCAGATTTTGTTTGCTTTTCTTTTCATTTAATTTGAATGAAGGGCATCAAGATGACTAAATTAGCTTGCACTGATTGATGGGTTATTATCAGGGCTGAGAGTGTAAGCAAGCATAAAAATGATTCCAGTTTTTCTGCAGAGACCCTGTTACTGATTAAATGAAGTGATCACAACAGGAGTAACAAATGAAGACAGAAATAAATACACGGGCGATCGACAAGTCAATTATTTGTGCTGAAAAATAAAATCACTGCTAAATTTTGCCACTTAGAAAAGACACGGCAGCTGGAAAACATCACACCATATGCGAGGCGCCATCAATGAAAAATATTCCAGGAACTGGTCCATAAACACAAAAAAATAATATCCGAGTCGAAATATGGACAACTTCCTGTTGAAAAGCAGCCTTGTTGTTATGCTCAGACAGCTATTTTCAGATCACTCCCTCGAAAACAGAGCAAGGTTTGTGTTTTCGACAGATGCTGTTCGGACACACCAACATATCTTCAACACCTTGGCTAGTTATAAAATTTGGCTCCCTGCAACTTCATCCACTGCCTAAAAATGAAAATCGAGTTAAAAGATCCCGGTTTTGAGATCCAGAATCCATTGCAAAGTCATGAGTAAAAGGTGAAAGGGTTATACGACTCTACCATGAGATTTCTCAGGAGACAGCAGCTGAACTAGAACCATGGAGACGAATGAGAAGATGATCTCGAGGTGCAGCTTTTGAACCCTCTCATCGCATCTACTGTGTCCAAAAAGCCATCATATTGGATTTAAATGCACAGCTTCACTTTTATGTCACATAAATTAATTAGCAACCACTCGCTAATGCTGTTCTCCACATGAACCCAGTTCAGCCACAGCCTGTTCACCCAGAAGTAGTCACTGCCGCTCCAAACTTCAAAGCCGTTTCTTTCTCCAGGCTGTGAGATTTCTGAAATCATCCTTCACATTTCATCACGAAAATCTTGCAGATTTTGTGTTTCTGCACAAGCCTCGGTGCATGTCCTTTATTCTGTGCACATTTGGCACACATAAAAGGATATGCATATTTGATTCCAAAGGTCATGATATGAGCTGCTAGCTTTGAAATGCAGGAGGAATGAAACCTGAGTAAACAGAGTTTTCATACTAGCTGGTCAACACGGTGAAGAGAGCGTCATTTAAAGTCGTAAAAGCAAATGCATATGAAACCTTATGTGCTTTACTGTCGATTTAAACCCTGTTCATAGAGCATTTCGGTAACCTTGGCGCATCAGGAGGGTTTATGCACATGCGCATGTTCACTGATCAAAGCCACATACAGCACTGGGCCAGCTGCGAGGAGGTGAGAAGCTTGGCCTTTGCCTTAGAGCAAAGGGAGGGTGAAAAAAACAAGCAATTTCAACCAGGCTGCAGGAGTCTTTAATGTCTTTACAGGCTCTTTGCTTTGTACTAAAGGATCCATTATGCCAATCAGACTGCAAGCAGCAGGAAGACTAAACATCTATTAAAGGATTCACATTACAGGACATAGCAGGAAATAAACTCTTACGCTGTTATTATAACACTGTATGTGAGTGTATTATAAAACCATAAGGCTATACTTAGAAAGCTCTCAAAGTGTAGATTAAAATTCCACCATGTATCGTGTTTTATGTGCATTATGAACGGCCACTTTCGCACAGACATTTAGGTGATATAAAAGCTCTATAAAATTATTTAAGCTGTGCACGAAGACACAGCCTGTGTGTTGAGAAGAACAAAAACATACAAGAAAAGAAACGTCTGAGCTTTGCTTTAGGACTTGCTGCAGCAGCATGCCCACATGCATTTAGCCATGAGGGCTGCTTGGCTTTTAAACTGTTTAAATGAAGCAAAGGCTACTTCTGCAAGCTGCTAATTACACAGCAGCAAGGGTGGACACACTACAGTAAACACAACTGTTTTATATGATTAAAGTGGTGGCAGCTTCTTTTTCAACTGAATCACAACAAAGTTACTGCACTGCTGTTCAGCTCAACAAACAGCCCCGTGTTATCTCCACCGTGGTGGAACAGGAAAACTGTGACATAATAACATAAAGGAAATACTTCCGAATGTTCCCCTTCATACTTAGTGTGAAAAATCACCTTCAGAGAATGTTCACACTTCCTGAATCATCCATTTACAAAACAGATGATTAACAGCCTGAAATTTCTTTAGAAAAAAAACCAGAATGTCAGTGACATAGCAGCTCATCCGCTCATGATTCATCGCAGTTCGTCACAGGTTACAGACCCTAAACAACCAACTAGACCTTGACCTTGAGCGTAATTTTGGTGATGACTCGTTCGGTGATCATTTCGCAAACCCTTTCGGAGGAGCAGCCAGTGTTGCAGACCGAGAAGCTGACGGACACTGTGACATGGTGCGTGTTCATTAGCTTTTTAGCCGATTGCGCTAACAAGTGAGCTAACAACCTCCCAACATCGAAATCTGTACTTGAAAAACTCAAGTTTCTTAAATCCCAACTGACTCCGGTGCTAATACGCCCGATCTCAGCAACAACGTTGTTTTTGTCTCTATGGCCAATTTCCCCTTCATAGCAACCGTGGGGTCACTCTGCATTTAGTCAATCTCTCATTTGTACTGCAGATCCTTGGGGGGCACACAACCTTCACCTTCACCTGTAGTGCACTAACTGAACAGCAAATAGGACTTAATTTTCCATGTCTGTGTCATCATCTACACACCAGGAGTAGTGATGCAATCTCGAGAAAAGGATAAATTCGTCATGACTTTGTGGGACTTTTCATACTTTGCAAAAAACAACTATTTGGTCTCAATACACATTTGTTCTAAGTAGATGTGGATTACGTTTATTTATTTGAATGACATTTATTCAAGCTGACATTAAGTGTTATTAAAATAAACAGTGGAAAATGGCTCTAAATGAAAGCCTTATTTTTAAAAAAAAAAAAAAGGGCAGCAAAAAGAAGCGGTGTGGAAGTCATCTGAGGGGTGGATACATCTGCATTACTCGTGCGCTAACGGAGACCTCGAGCAATGTAATGTTCCACTCAATTTAAGACTCACAAGAGGCGCATTTCCAAAAGAAAAGGTTACACACATACACGCGTGAACACACTGAGATAATCCCAACACCACAACCTGAGGTATTTCCTCATTCTTTACAGCTACAGAGGACACTATATACTGTGTGTGACCAGTAAACTGATCTTGACAAGTCAAATCCCAGTCACTGTCAGACTGCTGAAACCTATTATCTTAAACTGGGTGGAGGGATTATAGAAAGCTGGCTAAGCGCAGGCAGATTTCAGATGGAGAAAGCAGATTTCTTGGCTGTGTTTGAGAACATAAGCTGCAACTTTGAAAGATGGCACTTCGCTGCAAGCTTTTCTTTCTGTGCAATGGTCGGTGTGGAGAAATGCTCTGCAAGACTGAAGGATTGAAACCCAGAACAAGTAAATTTAGTTAAATGCTTTACTCATGTCTTTGTGAAGTCAGAGTGCCTCCATTTGGCCAATTTACCGAGCACTATGAAAAGATTTAGACAAAGAAAGCTCAGGCTTTATGGAGATTTGTCCTCCAGCCTGCGAAAGGAGGAAAAGACGGAAAAGCTGACTTGAGCGGTCTCTTATAAAAAAAGGGGAAAAAAGAGAGCTGAATAATGACGGCATTATGCAGTACGAATTATCCATCCATCCATTCGCTTCCGCTTATCCATTTTCGGGGTCACGGGGGGCGCTGGAGCCTATCCCAGCTGTCATAGGGCGAGAGGCGGAGTACACCCTGGACAGGTCGCCAGTCTGTCGCAGGGCCAACACACAGGGACAGACAACCATTCACACCTAGTGGCAATTTGGATTATCCAATTAACCTATCCCCACAAGCTGCATGTCTTTGGACGGTGGGAGGAAACCGGAGTACCCGGAGGGAACCCACGCAAACACGGGGAGAACATGCAAACTCCACACAGAAAGACCCCGGTAACTGTTGAGACTTTCTGTTTCTGAGTGATAAACGCCAAAAAGCTCTCCTCTTTTGAATCCATCAATGCAAGAAAGTCTGTTTGACTTTTACACGCATGTTTCAAAGATCTCGCCGACTGTGTACAGAGCATGCTCGAGGAGGTAGAAAGCGCTCCTCGGAGGTATGGCTATCATGTGATGCTGAACTGCTTTGACAGCTCAGTGGAAGCCAGGGGACATGACGGGTATTCCTCGAAGAGTCCTTTTCATGCCAGCTTTCCCCATCCGAGCAGCTCCGTTTCACACAGCTGAAGTGGAAAATGCTGACAACGACCTCTCCGCCTATCCCCGGAGACCCGGGGACCCCAAGAGGCCTCGCTGGCTCGTGTTTCAAAAGCCAGGTCACAGGAATCCCCGGGATCACATGACCCCATGATTCGCAAACTGTAACCTGAAAATGTTTTAAGAAAACAGTGTTTCTGGTCTTCTGGGACACTTCTCACAAAACCAGCGGCAGAGATCTGACATTCCCGATTATGTAGTGCACCCTCTCTTAGGTTTCCAGTGGTTCTGACTGCAGTGATTTAAAAACGTGCTTACTTATGGTTAGAGTTTCACAAAATGAGGTCAGGCTACGTAGAAGTACTCAAGCTGATGTTCAAACCTTGCCTTTGCGAGGGGCAGCCAAAAGGAAGTAAACTGAAAATGAGAACAGTGCACGCACTGAGGCCCAGCATAAGAAAAGTCATGCAAAGCTACTCTAGCAAAGCTGGAAATGAGCACAAAAATGCCTCATTTAAAACTTCCCTGGAACTAATTTGTAGTTTTGTTGTGTGTTTTTAATTCATAACTGTCCAGATCTGACATTTTCAGCACAGCTACACAGCATTTTTCTACATCAAGACGATTCAAAACAGCAGAAAGTCAAGTTTTAATGTCTGAGACCCTAAAAGCAGGAGCCTCTTTAAGCACAAATGCCAACCATGAGAAGAAGGCCAGGCGACTCGCCTCATCTGACTGTGGCTGTAATAAATTGAGTGAAGGTCAAGGGATAAAGGTTGCAATAAATCGTTCTCTAAAGGTTTAAAATCCACATGGTGTCGTTACATCCAGGCTGTATTCAGTGTTTCTCACAGGAAGTGTAAATGTGCACATTTTTGAATCAGGCTCGTAACGTTTTCCTCCTCCCTGTAAAAACACTTGCACAGAAATCTTCCAAATGCTGCTTTGTGTGCTTCCTTGGCTTTGTTACTGCAAGTAACTTTCCATCACTGGAGTAGTGTAATCATCTCAAGACCCCATCATAAAATAGTGCTCTGTAGTGCTACAGAGTAGTAAAGTCTTTTTAAGAGGACAAATCACAGTGTAAACTACAGGTATCTTTAGTGTTAATAGTGAAGCTCACGGACAAACTGAGAGTTTGATGTAAATGTAAACATAAAAGCTTTTTTCTATTTGGTTATTTGTGCAAAGTACCTGGAAGCGGTGTGAGGAAATGAGGAAAGTATTTTAAGGACATTTTAATCTGAAGGAACCCCTGATCTACCAATGTCTGTACAGTGCAGCCGAAAGACTTGTTATAGTAGTAAAGTTATCAGTAAGTGGACTTAATATGTTTCTTGGCTCACTCTTGTTTTCAAATTTTCCCTTTTTGTTTTTTCCATTCTGTATCCGTCACATGAATCAGCGTGTCGTTACCTCCGCCAAGGAGGTCATGTTTTTGGACGTGTTTGCGCTTGTGTCATCGTTCTGTCTGTAAACACAACAACTCAACAAATTACGAACGAATTCTGATAAAACTTTGTAGGGGTGTGCATGCAGAGTGGGGTTAACAGTTCAAATTTGGCTCACATCCACCAAAGTCTTCGAGGTCACCTTAATGAGTCATTGGTCAAAAATTCGGAAAAAGCCTTAGAAACGAGAAACAGTGTGGTGTATATCGTCAACATACCGGATAAAGATTTAACATGTCACATCCTGTCATATTTGACCTCTGACCTCAAGGTCAACAGATTGATCTGAAAGTCAAAACTACACACTATATAGGGGTATTTAAATCTGTTTCTTACTCCTATTATTTATATTGAGAATATAGATATTTGGGAATTATAAATATCACATCACATTTGACCTCTGACCCCACTTTTGAATTTCACATCTGCCTTTTTTTCCAAGTTGAACTCAAAATGCGTTATATCTTTAAAGAAAGAGCGAAATAGAGCAAGCTGCCTATGGGGAAATATAGTGCAGTATAATATTATACAATAAGCTCAAGTTATTTATGCGTTCATGGAAATTAATACCCGTTATCCATTACCTACTCCTACATAATGTTTGTGTAATCAAAGTAAACATCTGTCATGTTTCCCTTATCTGATTTTTACTGCACTACAACATAAAATGAATGTACGCAAAATAAGATACTATTTACTTAAAAATGAATATTGCCCAGAGAGTGAGCTGCCTTAGCTGAAAGTCTGTTTGTTTGTTTACTTAATGCAATGACTGGATGAACTACAGAGTCTGACTCTGGGGGAAAAAAGTTTTGTTTTTTTTTTTACTTGTTTTGGGACAAATATAGTAAACTTAAAAAAAAAATCAGATTTTAAACATTTGATTATGTCCTGCTGATCATGTAATTAAAATCATGTTCTCTCCCTTTTAGACTTAAAATATAAATAACTAAACAAGGCAACAGTAACACAGACCCAGACACCAGTTAGTACAGAAAAACGTGTATTCCCCAAACAAAAACTAAGAAATCTCCCTGTGATTGTTTTGATCGCCCATAGTTTGCTTGGAAGACGCCGACTTGTCTGCAAACGCTCCCCAACTCTTCTCAAAAAAGTGCAACACAAACCAGAAACGCACAAAGTTCAAAGTGAAAGATGGGGCTTACCGCTGCGATCATCACATTTCAAAAGAGGCAAGTTTTACTTTCACTGTTTCTGCTTTGCATCATACTTTTCACTGTTTTAATACCCTTTGATCAGTATTTGTGCAAACTACAGGTGACCGCAGGAATCACAAGGAGGTTTTTCACTGCAGCAGCGCAACCTCTTTGCAACGGCAGGCAACCACTTGCCAACCAGTTGGGGAACACATGTACAAGCTATCTGTGCTTGCCAGAGGTTGCTGACTGGCCTCAAAGACTGTGTTACTGTGCCTGCCTGCAGTGAAGATGGACATCTTTAAAAAACAGACATAAAAAAGTTAGTGACAGCCACAACACTTACTCTCTAATTAACTGCAAGACTGCACTCAACATGATGATGATGACTGTCTGTGCATATGAGAGGGTGGATGAATTAGCACCAACCTTCTCATCCACATGCCGACCGGTGAGTAATCCATCGTGCAGGTGCTACATTTTGTGCGAACAGGCCTCCGCCATTCACAGGCACCACTGAAACAAAAACAACTGGCTCCAATGAACCTAACGCTGTGGGTAAACATCGAGTCGCGATTTGATTTTAAACAACCTTTACTGAGAAACGTGCAGTAAAGGTTTGCGGCTAAAAAGTGCAGAGATGAAAATAGCACACGTCTCTGCCGCAATCTCGGATACTGGGTCAAAGACAGCTGTAAAACACAAATGTCATCACGCATAAAAAGGTAATTTACAGCGCGTCAGTGAGTCATTCATAAATCAGCCCGTGTGTTCAGAGAAGGCAGAGCTGCAGGTTCTTTCTATTCCCACACAAGGAGGCGAAATAGACTGGAACAGCTGTTGATCAGCAGCAGTGCAGCTTTACTTTGTGTGATGACACTACAGTTGGTCCACTTATGGTCTGTATTAATGTGACAACAATATATTAGTTTAACATGTAATAAGTGTGAAACACAAAGTGTTACCTGTTTTGTAGGTCTTTTAATGCATTTAGACACATTAAATGAGTAATATTTCGATGGTTCCCACCCCAAATATCACCTGGAGGACTCAGCCTCAAGGTTATTTGTCACTACTACTTGCAATTATTTGGTCACCAAATTCAGGAAAATTCAGTCAGCAGGAAACCACATTTTTTTCATGGTTGCAAGGTGGTTGCTGTCCTATATGCTGAGATATTTAGGTTAGGTCAGACTCAAAGTGGTGAACAGACCAACTGGCATGCACACCTGCAATGCACTCTTTAAGGCCATTCTCCTAGCATGAATGAAACAGTCAACAACTGATTTTCTTTTCTAAGAATTGATGGGTGTAAATGGCTTTTCACAGCACGGCTTTAAGCCTTTAGCGGCAGCAGGAGAGTACCGCTATTAACAGGTTTATAAAAGCCGGCTACCCCTGCTCTCCATTTCCAGTGAGAGGAAACCCGAGCTGAAGTCATTCCTCAGAGGACAGCTGTCAAACCAGCCTGCATGTCTGATTAAAGGTGTCAGTTAATAGGAGGACCCCCGAGGACGGGCAGCAATCCACAGCTTGACGTGGACTTAGAAGGGGAAGTGATCTGTGCTAAAGGTTAATCTTCTAAGTTGGTCAAAACAGAGCTGTTCAAAACCGACCTGTTGTGTCTGCATCCTGCCCAAAGCGAGCCTGAGGCTATTCACATAATGTGCTTTTGCTGAAAATGTGTGTTTTTACACAAGTTCACAGTTAGCTCCCAGAAATAATCTCTGTATATACCAACATCACATGACCACTAAGGCACGCATGTTTTGGGAAACAGAGGCTTAAATAGTACGAGGGCAGAAGAGTGAAAACAAATTCTTCTTTGCTTGGGTGACAGTGATGGTGGGAGAAAAGATACACCTGAAGTAACCAAGAAAGCGAATACAGCGCTGAATCTAGGTGGCGTCCATCACCAGAGGAAGACATGACATCAGGGAAGGATTATTTGATGTTGTGGATTGAAGTTTATTTTCTGTCCATCCATTCATCCATCCTCTCCTGCTTTTCCAATTCATCCAATATCCTGGACACATCAGCAGTTTGTCACAGGGCTAACACGGAGACAGAGACAAACAACCATTCGCATTCGCATTTACACCTACGGGCAATTGAGAATCACTAACTAACCTTAAAATAAGCCCGCTAACTGTTTTTGGGCTGTGGTAGGAAGTCGGGGTACCTGGAGAAACCACACAGACACTGGGGGAAAATGCAAACGCCACACAGAAAGACCACAGCCAGATGGTGGATTTGAACCCAAGCAATGTGTGATGTACTAGTATAAACCACTGTGCTGCACATGATAACCCCGGAGTTATCCAACTGAAGGTTTGGTGAGTGTTTCCAAAAGTCTCTTCTTTAGCAGTCCTGAAACGGCTATAACTGTGGTAAACGTTTTAAATGACAATCCCTTTAGACGAATGATATGCTGTAATGAAACTTTAACTACTTTCAACCAAAACATGAGGATATGCTCCTGCTAATGACTTCACACTCACTTTCTTTGTATCTCTAGCAACACTCCCCCAAAGCGTGAAGAGGACTTGATGAGAAAAGCAAAGGCGACACAGGCACTTGGGCTTCACAACTTCAGACACGCGGTTACGATACGAGCTTACATTTACAGAGATTCCTTCCTTTTTTAACGTATCTCACATCTTTCAAGTAATAACTCAAGTTTCTCTTATTATCCACTAATAATTACATTAGCTTGATATCCACCTTCTTAGCTACAAGCTACGTTAATGTGTAAATTCACTGTAATTTGAGTTGTGTGGGAATGACGCTCATATTTTGCTTCTCATAACCTTTTTATGAATATGCTGGAGGTTTTTAAACTCATTTTACATCGTGGGCCACATAAGCCTAAGTAAGTTTAACCACACATTAAACCCTTCAGTTATTAAGTGCAGATTCAACAGCATGTCTCAATTTTTCTACATGTTGAACTCTATCAGTGCAGCTTTTGGGGGATTAATTTGTAAGTAATAAATGTGTAATATAACAGAAAAGGTAGAAAAAGTGCCCAGACTGAAAAAAATCAGGAACTTTATTGTCATTTTGGTCTCGGGTTTACCTGCAGGAAAAGATTTAAATACTGAATGTACAGTTAAAAGTCCAAAATCGATGACCTTCTTCATATTTTCCAAAGCCACCCAGTGGACCGGATTAGAATCTCTGCCAGGCCGATTCTGGCCACCGAGCCATATGTTTGACACCCCTGACCCAAATCTAATCAGTGACAAAAAAACCCATAAAATTAATAATTAGTGTGAACGCTATCTGCACTGATGATGGCTTCGATCGCAGCCTTCTATCTCGTCCAGGTTGCCCCTGTCGTGGTATTCTTACAGATGTGTCTGACATTTGGGATTAGTTGGATGAAGGCATCGTCACTTCTTCCCCAAAACTGTGATTTGAGACACTGGACAACTCACAATAATCAGATAAGTCTGCCCAAATCCCACAGGTTGGTAACCCTACAACTAGTATAACTAGTTTTCTTGGTGCGTTATTAAATCCCCCTCAGTGTTGAAACCAGACTATCCTGAACAAACATCTGAAATATATTTTTCTCAATCATTTGTGTACATTTCACGATTTATGATGAACATACTGTACAGCAAACACGGGCTAACTAATGTTCAGGTATACTTACCTTCAGGGAAGTGGATCACAAAACTGACACGATGTAAAATTGTGACTCTCATTTAAGCAACCGTTGACTAACCAAGTAAAAACAACCGATAGCCGAGACAAGATCTGGGTGTGGTGTCAAGTTGCTTAACATTTCTCTGGGAAAACCCTGAATATCGTCACATAATTACGCCACAGATGTAATAATCAGGTGTCTCACTCCGGACATCTTTGACTTTTCACTGTAGAAAAAGTAAAGGCGTAATAAAAACCATTGCTGTGCTCTATCCAACAACTGCCTCTGGCTCACCCATAGCTCCACATATCTGACCAGGCCTCTAGCTCCTCAAACCTGACACATGTATATGTGAGTTTCAAACAGGGGGAACACAAAAAGCAGCATCAGCAAACACTCATACATGAATTAACACCAGTCTGCAGATGGAGGCAGATCCTGGAAATAGAAGATGGAGCAATTACTGGAATGAGCACCGAGTCTGCCGGGTGCACTATGGAGGAGAGGTGGAGAGGGTATGAGGCACCGGCCTGCTCCATTATCAAACAGAGATCACAGGAGAGCCGTGATAAACCAGTGTGATGGGGTGGATGAGCCTCCTACTGTACAGATATCACAACTTAGTTTTATATTAGATTCAATTTTGCACCTGCGACCATTGAAACTATGTTAAATGAACCCATTAATGTTCATACAGCTGTCACTGGATCATCTTAAGACAAGTTCTGCAGGTTTACGAGAACACTTTTATTATTATATGATTATTCACTGACTTTTATGCAGGGCAACATTGAAAGGAAGGCCAAGTCTTTGTCTTTTTGTCCCTTTCACCTCATTGATAAAACACACTGCTTTAGAGCAATCGGCGTGCAATTGCCAAAATTTTACGCAACACGTTTCCTCACAAAAAGATCCGTAAAACAAACATGTGACAAATCTGAGATAAACTGGAATTAAATGTGCTGCGTGAGCTCGAAGGTTCCCATTCAGAGAATCTCGAGATGGTTCAATCAGACGATACGTGGCAGCAGCCAGAAATGTAAATCACGAGCTCGTAAATCATTTTGCTGCTGATGTGCAGATTTTATAGGCGTGTTAATAAAGAGCGGCGGGATTGCAGCTCAGCACAATTGCAACAATTGTCCACCCATTTTAATTCAACTGTTCCTGCAAAGACAATAATAAGCAAGGCAACCGGCTTCAGTTTGATTGATTTCTCGTGTCATATTGTGGCGCTGCTTCAAGGAACAATTCTGGTTTCCTTTCACACAAACACTGAAATGGAAATATTTAAAAAAAATCTGCCTGGAAAGACTTTCAGCGACGAACCACATTGGAAAACGTCACGGCTGTTTTGATTCTGCTCGCACAACTTTGTGCTTTCCAAACACAACAGCAGCGATGAGTCCGAGAGGAATATCACAACTCTGTGTTGGGTCAAGAAGGACAAACTGACTTTAAGCAACTGCTTGTTGCTCAAGCGTCCCTTTTGAGATAACGCTATAAGAGTGAACTACACATGCAAAAAAAGATTAATTAATAAAAAATAAAAATTCCTAGATCAAGCCCTGGCTTACCGACTTCAAATAAAAGCATATCAGAAGCATTAGTGCTGATTTTCACACAGATGAAAAATTAATTTGCATACAAAAGTGGAAAAATAAGCAAAAGACCCTGGGCTTTATTTACAGCGTTTACCTGATTTAACTGCCTTTGTTTCCTTTCAGTGCAGTGTGAGTCTCCACTGCATTATGCAAATATATATACTCTCACAGGCCACTTTATTAGGGACATATATTCAACTGAATGTCAATATAAATATCCAATCAGCTAATCACACAGCGATAAATAGTTCATTTAGGTATGTAGACATGGTCAAAACAACCTGCTGAAGTTCAAACTGAGCATCAGGATGAGGAAGAAAGGTCATTTTAGTGACTCTGAGCATGGCATTATTGGGTTTTCAGGTCTGGGTTTTCAGAAGCTGCTGATGTGCTGGGATTTTCCCCCACACAACCATCTCTAGGGTTTACAGAGAATGGTCTGAAAGAGAGAAAATATCCAGGAAGCGGCAGCTCTCTTTGTGAAACAGCCTCGTTGATGTCAGAGGTCAGAGGGGAATGGCCTCTGACATCTATGAATGACAAGATGTAAAACCTTACAGTAAGAGGAAACCATGCTTGGTGCCACTCCTGTCAGCTAAGAGCACGAAACTGAGGCTACAATTCACACAGGCTCACCAAAACAGGAGTAGAAAACTACAGAAGTTGAGAATTTAAATAACTGTTGCCTGGTCTGATGAGTCTCGATTTCTCATTCAGATGATAGAGTCAGAATCTGCTGTAAGCGTCACTAAAGCATCATACCATCCTGCCTTGGTAAAGAAAACAGCCTACCTGTGCGTTGTTTCTGACCATGTCCATCTCTTTATGACCAGGAGGATAACACGCTGTTTCACAAAGCTCCACATCACAGTTCGTTTACTGCATTCAAACAGCCTCAACAGCCACCAGTCTCAATTTAATAGAAGTGGTGCAAATGGAGACTCGTGTCACAGATGTGCCGCCAACAAATCTACAGCAACTGTGTGATGCTGTCATGCCAACATGAACCAAAGTCTCTGAATCCATATTGAATCTGTGCTATGGAGAATTACAGCAGCTCTGAAAGGAAAGGAAAAGGGAAGTGCAACCATGTACTAGCAAAATGTAACTAATAAAGCAGCCAGTAGGTGCATGGCTTATAGTTTCTCTCTGCTGTTACCGTGTGTGTGTGTGTGTGTTTGTGTGTGATAGAGAGAAGGGGAGGAAAGCAAAGAGCTCAGCAGCAGAGAAGTGACAGGGAGCAGAGCAAATAGCATCAATGGATGTGACGACATCTCTTTTTTCCCGCAGCAACAAGTGTTAATTTGTCTGAACCAGAAGATGCGCGGACACCAGCGAGTTCAAGTGTTTAAGCCTGTCGTCCTGTATTTACTGGGTGATTCAGGTGTAACTCAGCAGCAGAGCAGATCCTGTCCCAGACTTACAGACATCTGGGGTTGATCCAATTTTCTTCTGTTCAGAATAGCACAAAGAAACTAAACAAAGGCTGGAGTGTGGGTGGAGACTGTGAGTTTTATGCAGTCTGGTATTTTTCCACTTTTCTGAGATAAAACAGAAATAAATAAATAGAAATTGATAGTGTAATCTACAATTAAAACAAATCAATCGATACGATATAATACATTACATTATTAGCATGCATAGCTACATAAGAAAAGTATTCTCATGTGGGTTTCTACTACCAGCCATGAGAGACTGATGCTCTCAGTGTGGGGCAAATGAAAAAGTGACAGTGGGGGTGGCTCAGAAAAACACACAGATGGGTAATCAATGGGTGGAAAATCACTAGGGTGGGGTAGGGTTTATGTATATGTGTGTGTGTTCTAGCATGAAAAACACTTGATGGTAGTGAGAATGCAGCGAGGTCAGGTGGTTTGTGCATGCCGAGGAGCCTGTGTGCGAACCAGAGATAACCTTCAACTTAAATTCTGAGTCTTATCTGGAGCCGTTAGCAGAGGCGACACCCACAGATTCACGATGCTGAACTGTTTCTTCTCTCTGATAATGACTGAACATCTTGGCGGTTGTTTGGCTTACACAGCGTGCGTGCGGACACGTTTCCGATGTGGAGAGCTGGGAATGTCACACATACTGGAACAAACATGGAGACCACATGAGGGAGAGGGCGCTTCGAGTGAGGCCAACGGTTTATTTACTTTTGCTAATGAAGCTGAAGTGCTGATGCTCACAAGGACAAGAACACTGCAGCTAAGAGCTGTCATCATCTTTTAAGCCATCTTGGGAGAAATGGGTTAAATGGTTTTGGGTTTATTGGTATTTTTTCAGCACGAAGCCTCAAACAGCAAACACAGAAACATAAATTTAAGAAAAACATTCAAATCTGCATGTTTAACACAGAGAATCAGCACCTGTTTGATCAAATGAATGAAAATTCACAATGTTCAAAGTTGCAGCTGACTATTTGCTATAAGCTTCAACTTGTCCAACTTGCTGTAAATTAAGCGAAAGTTTTCCTGCTAAAGAACGACTCATGGATTTGTGAATCTGCTCTCGATGCTGTTACAGTTATGCACCTCCCTCCTTCACCCATGTCACATTTTTAAACAGAAGCAGTTATATAGTGAACACATGATGACACTAATGTCATTCATTAAAGAGCACTTAGAGGAGTCACTCATACAGGCCTCGAGGCTGGTCGACCAGTCGCTCAGACTCGTATGCAAACACTTGCCAACTACTTACTTAAGCAGTAATGAACCTGCAAAAAAAGTGCTGCAAAGTAGAAATTTACACTGGTCACAGTTAAATTAAAAGTTGGGCTTTTACCACAGTGACAAAAATGCTTCAAAAGGTGCAACTTTTACTTCTGCTAGCAACCAAAGCAACTGCAAGTACGTTTTCAGTCCAGGACTCTGTGTTTGCAACCCAGCAGCAACCTCCAGCAATCAGGAAAATACACGTTTGACCCACCCGGGCGGTTTCTGGGTGGCCAAATATCCAGCCCAGTCTGATCTCAAGAGGACCAGCCCAATCAAAATGATTGCATAATAACACATAATACAAAAACAAAAATGACCTGCAAATTGTTTCCCTTCCTTTTAGTGTAAATGAGCTACAAACCATCCAGTTATAAAATGTGTAGGTAATGACGAGCACCCCGAGATATTTTAAGAAAAGGAAGTGCACTTTTAACAACGCCTCTGAGTTGTTGTAGTAAATGTAAAACACCCGTCAACACGCCTCTTTGGGATTACACTTTAAGAAATGAATGCATAATTATAAAAATCACACAGGCAGCTTATTATCCAGAGTTTTTCCTGCAATTAAAAGACATTTACTGTGAAAGCACAGAAAATGTGCCATCAACTGTCAAAACAGGAACCTTCCTGTTATCTAATGACATACTAACCATAAAAGTTTCTGTCATTTAATGGTTTATATATTACTTAGTAAACTTTAGTGGCCACGCGTCTGAAAATGCAGTTAAAAGTCAGAATTTTTCCCCTCCTTTGCAATTCTCACATTTTCACTGGACTCTTTGCCAGGCTATTTCCAGCCCCCAGGCGCTAAATTTGACACCACTGTTAAATTTATATTAAAAATGTAATAATTCATAGATTGGTTAACTGACTGAAAATTACTCTGCAGCCACTTTTTTAATCCATTCGTGTTTTTGGCACGCAACTCTCTTAGTTGCAGCATTTTGTTTTGGAATAAACTAAATCAGCATTTTACAGGCAAAGAGCCAAAAAAGTCTGCATACTCAAATCTGTCAGATTGCTCCTTTAATTCAGCGCCCGCACCACTGCACAGAAACAGAGCCTGAATTAAAGGACCAGTCTCACCAATTATGTGGACACTGTTGCAGATACGTTTGGAGATATCACAGAACAAACACCAGAAAATAATACTAAGTATTAAAAAAAGATTTTGGAGGCTACAACTGCCCATTGAATTCTTTATAAACTTTGTAAGAATTTTTCCTTAGTCGTCATATTTAGAGATGACTATAGCTCAGAGCTCAAAAACACAAATACATTCAATTTAAAAGAAAAGCAACAGATTCTCACAAACAAGAGGCCAGAAAATTATTGACATTTAAGCATGCAACTAATTTGTCCAGTAATTCTCTTTGGGCTGACTAATCAATGGGTCTAATTGAACAAGCAATTCCAGTTTGTCGTCTTCGTGAAACATCTGCAAATACATGGATGTCAACGATATTTCTAAGTGTGCAATAATAAAACCAGATGTGGATTTGAATGTTTGTGCAGATCCTGCACAGGAGCAGAAATCTGGCTACAGTTTTTCTGTGAAACTCCTCCTGCCACCCAGATCGGCTCAAATGGACTCTGTGGACTATAATCTGATCAACAAATATGTCACTGTGTGAGATTTATGCTGCTGGGATGGTGCCAAACAGCATTGGGCAATACCACCTCGACCGGGCTCAAACATTGCATAACACGGTGGGTCCAGCATGGCCAGAGAGATCAGCTCAATTGATTTACCGCCCGATCGGGGAGCAGATCCTTTGCTGTGCGCAGAAACGTGCTCACTCACACGTATCCTTCATGCACACCGACCAACCTGCTCTTTCCGTTTCTGCCAGCGGCCGCAGGGGCTCTCCTCCAGGATCTCGCTCTCATCCTCGCTCTCCTCCTCCTTTCCCTCCGATCCTGACTTCCTCTCCGGGACGGACATCGTCATTTTAGCGCCGTATATTTCCAGATTTCAACACCAACACTTCTCCGCGTTCCCTCGCTCCTTCACTATCGCCTCTGTGTGTTTTTGTTGTTGTTGTGGGGTAGAGGAGGCGAGCCGCTTGTGTGCGCAGTAAGAACCCCCTCCAACAGCCAGCCAACGTCTCTCCCTCTCTCTCTCTCAACCCTCTTGGCGCTCAAAACATCTTGCAGAAACAAACCGGTGTGTTTGCAATCCTCAGACAGTTAAAAGGAATCCAACACCCTCCTTTGATAAAAAAAAAACAAACAAACACAAGTGCATGCAATGAGCGTCTGGCCGGACTAAACGGGGTGGAAAATATATCCCCAGACTTCATGCGCCCTATAGGCTGCATATAAAAGAGGTTGCGAAATGCTCTCCTGCCAATCTGTCCATTTACAATCAAGCGAAGCTCGATCGGCGAAGCCAAAGAATTCCCTCTGAGTCCAGTGCACTCATTTCCCACCGCAGACGTCGTCTGCTTTATGGAGGAGACTCAGTTTTGTCGACCATCTCCCACACGCGTCATTGTCGGCGTTGCAGGATCTGAAGCTGTGGGCTCCTGCCAGGCACTGCGCGCAGAGGGATGGAGCAAAATACCGTAAAGTGGCCGCTATGCGCGCACTATATATTCATGTATGCATGGAAACCGGTAGCCGGGTGAAAAGCAAACTTCTAGAATCGATATGCACGAAAGTTACTCGAGTCTATGATATTTCAGCCAGTTTGAAGACTGTCGCACTGAGAGGCCCGAGTGAGGTGCATGTGACAGAAGGTGGGCTATTATCGCGTTTCAGCTCCATATTTTACCTTGGACTCTTTTAATAGGTTTCCCCTGACAAAGGCTTAAACAGCAGGTGGGCGGGGTTGTGTGCCTAAGCTCACTATGACATCAAACAGACACAAGAGCAGAAAAAACTATCATAAACTGAGGGTTTAGAGCAGTATCAAGCCTAAGTTTTTAGCACAGAGCTTTGGTACATACGCTGCCTTCATTATCTGAAACTTCTGCAAGATTTAAAATGAGCTTCCAACACGGCAGCTTTTTGTACAGGATATAAATAGAGCAAAGCGGGAGCGGCCCCTTTCAGCATCACTTAATGGTAATGTTGCATTAGGTCATAATTTGCCATGTTTGAAACATGGCATTAAGGTGGCACAGTGGAGCAGTGGCTAGCACCGTTGGGTACAAGAAAGAGGATAGGTTCAAACTGGCGACAGCCTTTGACAGCTGGGGCTGGAGAAACAGTTAACAAAATTATTGGATGGAAGCAACAGTAGCTTCAGACATTGTGAGAATACTGCTGATTGCCCAACACTGAATGTGTCCAGGGCTGGCAAAAACAAAAAAACAAAACTGAAATGTGAGATTCACAGGTAAAAGGAACCAAAAGACAAACCTTTCATTAAAAATCCCCCCCAAAAAAATCCAAGAGTCGAAAAAACAAAACAGAATAAAAAAATAAGACAAACACGCAGTCTGACCAAGATCTTAAGAGAGAACGAACATTAAAACAGGAAGTATCTGACTGAGACAAGACGTTAATACTCAATTTAGAGATACACAAGGAGGGCTGCAATCAACTCTAAAGCTAGTAAACTGATAATTATAATCCTTAAACAGAACTCAAACTTCCAGAAAGGCAATGAAACTGGAAAATCCCCCAAATATCACAAAAACCCCACGGACACAAAACTATGGCAACAACGCAACCACAATAATTTCTCAGAAAGATCTAAGTACAAAGTATTTGACTAATGTAAGTCAGGGCAGAGTTATTATTCTACATCATGTAATGTTTTTATAACTTAATGCAACATATTCACAATGTTGTTTTGTAGCTTTGCTGTGATTGGGGCCAGTCTTAATTTGAAATGATTGAAACATCATTAAATCGACCCCCAGCTGTATTTTATAGCAGGAGAATCTGTTGTTCACAATCAAACATGCATAATTAAGTCTGAAAATTTAAATGATTTAAATGCCAGTGCATTTCAATCAACATTATCAAATTCTTTGTAAACATTCATATGCTGAAGTTTTCGATGGCAGTGACAGGCAAGCGCTCCCCCAAATGATCTCAGAGAGACAGAAAGAAAAGATTTTGTCTGCTGGTGATTGTTTTGCTTCACTTTTGTTGTCACCGCACATATTTGTAGCTGTTTTCCAAGCAACAGATGTTCTGCTCAGTGGGTCTGTCCAATGACCCATCCACGCAGCTTCCTTCTGATTGGTCGAAAGCCCAATCAGAGTGAGCGAGACTCACTGTGGAAATATTTGAAACATGTTTTTATCATGTGTATCAATTCAACAAACACATTGTTTGTGTGATATGTTGCTTTGTTTTGCCAAGTCCCATTGCGGTTTGAATTTATATATCTTCTTCATGCAGGTTTTGTTTTTGTTTTTTTAACAGCTTAAACCTAAACCAGCAACCAAAACTAAATTTGGACTCAGCCCCAGACAAATGAAACAAAACCAGAAACCACAGCAGCTCCCGCAGCTTGTTGTGCTTTTATTTCCTAATTTTTAAAAAAAGAGAATGAAGCTTTTGATCTATAAGAAGGAAAGTTTCTGTTTAAAGACTCGGCAAAGTTACAGGCTTTGAACATTTCTCTATTAAATTACAGCCTGAGGCTGAGGTGCTGTTTTCTTCTTATTTGTAATCAAGCAAGGCCTGAATGTTGGGAGTGGACTGTAGTTTTATATGGCAGAAATTAGAAAGCAGAAGGTGCTCTTGGCTAAGCTACAATTAAACCCTCCCACAGGAAGGACGGTGCAGTACAGCAGAGACCACAGAGGGACAGAACCAGCAGGATGATGCATGCAAGACTATTTCGAAACAATGATAATAAATATCAGACTTTCCCATAGAAGAGAAATATGTGAACAATGAATCTGAGGAAAATTACAGGAAACTGGAGAAGAAAATCATTATTTACAGCAATGGGATGATTTTTTTTTTTAAAATAAACACAAGTGCTCAAGATCCTGCTCAAGATGATCAAACTCCTTAGCAGTGCACCACAGCTTTAACCCCTATAGGGCCCCCATAACATTCTGATTCCTGGGTAATCTTTGGTCATGCATATCTAGTGAGGAGGCTTGTTCCAGCTACAGAGGGTCAAAGCCGTCTCAAGAGTTGATTGTTCTTTTGTTTACTCTCTGCACAAACGGCTCACACTCAGAGAAAGATTTGTTAAATGAAACTGCATCATATTAACGTGCACGCATAGAAACTGTAGGAGACGATGGTTATTTGATTATTTCCACCTTGGGGGTTTTTTTTAGGATCAAAGAACAGAAAGAAAAGGAAAAGTAGGAGATTTTGAATTTATGCACTGTCGGCATAAACCTCTGAACTCTGGCATGTCCCACTTCAACAGCCAACACAAAGTTTATGCATCGCATCCTACACAAGTGGATAAAGGTCAACATTAAAAGATCTAATAAAACATTCTCTCTTTATTGATCCTTAAAACATATTTAGCCCATTGATCAACCAGTCCCCACCTGCAGGGGCTAAACCATAACAATATCATGGCTTTCCCTGTTAAAGATGGATGGAAGCATATGAACTATATATAAACTGAGTCAGATGGTCCGTTTCCTCTCCAGTCCAGAAAAGTGAACGATCTGACTACCAAACTCTTTTACACGTTCTCTGAATCCATCATAAACTAACTTTGGCCCAGAGAAGACGGCAGTGTCATGCTTTCTAGGTTTTTCCCAGTAGTCCTAGCTTCTGTGGTCTTGAATCGTTTTTGTTTAAGTTCTTTTATCTCATTGCTTTTTTCCAGCGTTTCCTAGTTTAGTTATTCATGATTCTAGTTCTTAATCTCTTGACTTAATTAGTTCCTTCTTGTGTCCTGTTCATTTTAGTCCAGTGTCTGTGTGGGTCCTTCCTAGCGTCCCCTGTTGTTGTCTGTCATGGCCCAGTGTTTGTTTACCTTTTGTCTGTGTCAAGTTCATGAGTCTTAGAGTCCGACTGTGTTTATGCTTCCTGTTTTACTTTGATGGTCTCTCGCCTCATGCATTATGTTCTGTCAATCAAAGATTTTCACTTCCCGTTTGGATTTTACTCTTCAGCCTAAATAAACTGCTCACCCTCCTGATATTCTGAGTCTTCCTCTTCACGACATGTTTTTCAAACACTGTATTTCTGGAGCATGTTCACACGTAGTTTCTACTTTATATGAAAGAGCTTGAACTTACATTGAACTGGATTCTCAAACAGTGATTTCTTTAAGTGTTCCTGAGCCCATGCATTGATTTCCACGACAGATTCATGCTTGTTTTTAATGTTTTGCCACTCGAGGGCCTGAAGATCTCAGGCATGCATTACTGATTTTTCATCTTGTGCCTTTGCACACAGATTTCTCCAGATTCTCAGGATCCTTTGATAATATACACTGTAGATAATGAGATCTTTAAAGGTTTCACAATCTTATGCTGAGGAACATATTTCTGAAATTGTTCTGTTATTTATAAAGATGTAGTGTTTTCAGATTAATCAATCTTTGCCTCTCTAAGATGACCCTTTTAAACCATCATGTTACTAATCTGTTTCCAATTAGCAGCTTCTATTTTTCTAGCTTTTCATTGCCCCTGTTTCAAATTTTGAAATGTTTTGCTGTCATCAAATTCAAAATCAAAATTTTCTCTGATGAAACAATAAAATGTTTGATATGTTTTGTATATTCTATTGTAAATGCAGGTTTATGACATTTGCAAATCATTGTATTCTGTTTTTATTACGCAGCATCCAAACCTTTTTGCAATTAGGGCTGCATTTCTACAGTTGTATGCAACGCCAGTTCTTTTAAGCTATGAATTCATTAATTTTAAATGACATCCATGCCCTTTTAACACCACTGACAGTATGAAAACTCACACAATAGGAAATGCCAAACACACAGCAGGACGAATTGAAGCTGACAGCACTCCTCTTTCAAATTAAAATCACCACATCCCTCAAAACTAAACCTGTAACAGTGCTGCTGTGCAGTTTTACGTCCTTTGAGCCAAATCCAGAAAGAATACGGTACTCAGTCTCTGTTTCTATGTATGGAGCTGAGCTGCTTATTACCTCATGGGAACATTTTTTAGTATAAACCTAGTTTGCCATCTAGTGGTCCTGATTTGAATCACAGAGACACTGTCTGTGCAGGAGTTAAATTTTCACAGTTAAGTCTGCATCACTTCTTAGTGTTTGCATTTAATGAGGAAAATAAATATCAAATGTTTGCTTCATTGCCTGCATATTCAAGTTTTTGGACGGGATCAGTCCTGTAGATTTGCATCACCACTTACCAGTTCATGTGTAATCACAGATTTGTGGAGTATAATCACCCTCTTTCTCTATTTTTAGCTGCCGAGCCTGTGAGCGAGCCCCCGTTCCGCCAGTCCCTCTCACTCTTAATGAGATTTACTCTTGGCACATGGAGCAGCGTAGAGCAGACAATGGAGATGTCTAGACCAACCACATCTAGGACACAAAATGGTCTTTCATAAATGGAAGCAGCAACAAGGGCAGGAGCAGCGCCAGCATGAATGCGGCAATATTTAAACGGCTCGCCTTGTTTACCAACTGTGAAAATCTGTTCTAAATATATCCTCGCTGCAAAGGGCCTTCATGTGTTTTTTCTTAGTCTCTGCTCCCCTGTATATTCAGGACTAAAGTGAGTTTATTCCTTGTCCCCCTGTCCTACATCTTGAGGCCTACTTTTTGACTGGTTCTGCACGTTTCTAAAGTCTGGAAAGGCGTTTTATTATAGTTATGAGAAAGTAATTACTGTTTAATGCATCATCAGGAACATAAAAAAGCTACAAGGTTTGCATTTTGATGAAAATAAAATATGATGAGGGCAGCATGGTGGCGCAGGAGTTAGTGCTATCACCTGACAGCAATAAGGTCCTTTTTATGTGGAGTTTGCATGTTCTCTTAACATCTGCATGGGCTTTCAGTACAGAGACAAGTGTAGGGTTAGGTTAACTGGTTATTCTAAATTGCCTGTAGGTGTGAACGTGACCATGAACGCTTGCTTGTCTCTGTGTGATTGCCCTGAGACCGATTACCACAGAGCTAACAAATAAAAATAGGGTGACACTTTACCCACCGACGCAAGACGAATGACTGAAAACAGTGAATGTAATTTCTGTTATGGTGCAACTGACTCATGAGAAAAGACTTTCATGAGAAGAAAAATGGAAGAATGGGACTGTGTTTATGTATCAATGACAGAGTGAGGACAGAAATACTGATGTCACCGAAACAAACTGTAAAGACAAAGCAATCCAGACTATTCGAGGCTGATGTAATTATTGTTGGTTTGGTTAGTTACCCTTCTTTCTTTTGTGCATATCTGAAATTCAAAAGTAACAAAAAAAGGTTAAACAATAATTAAACAATAAGAAAAAATGTAATTATTCGCAGAAATTACCTAATCCTGTAACACCAAGTATAGGTTTGATATTTAATGTATGAGTTTTTGAGACCTCTGCATCATCAGTGTGATTTTTATTCATGGGAAAACTTGATGTATAAAATAAGATACATGCAGTGCTAGTGTGAGCAATAAATTGAAAAAAAAAGTTGCTCAGTTTTCTGCCAGTTATTTCAGGTTCAGGCTTGGGTCAAAACTGATAAATATTTTTGCTTGTTATGAATTTGATGCTTGCAACATATTACTAAAAGCTTGGGGCCAACAGAATGTAATGCTAACAAAACAATGGAAGATCTCAGTTAGTAGTAACTGGGGAATAAAAAGAGCATCACAGAAAGGCAGAGCCTTTCAGAAGTAAGGACAGGGAGGGGTACATCACTCTGTGAAAGACTGTGTGGGCAAAGAGTTCAGCAATTTAAAAAAAACGTTTCTGTTTCTCAAAATAAAGTTTATGAGGAAATTCATTGTCATAATCGGGGTGTGACTGTGGCTTTCTGAGATTTGAGGTTCTTTGTTTGGTGCCCATAGACTTGTTTATTTAACTTCATGTTTTCTTAAGTGTTTTTGTAGCCTTTAGTTTTTGTTATAATGAAAGCATTAAAACTATAAATGAATGCACATGGAATTATGTAGAAAACATAAAAGTGTGACATAACTCAAACACTTTGCTTTGATTACTGCTTTCTTTTTTCTTTTGATGAGCCTTATGAGGTCGTCACCTGAAATGGTTTTTCAACAGGAGCTCCCAGAGATGCTGAACACTTGTTGGCCCTTTTGCGTTCCCTCGCGGTCCATCTCATCCCAAACCATCTCGACTGGGTTTACATCGCATGACTGTGGAGGCTAGTCCATCTGGCGCAGCACTCCATCAATCCTCCATCTTGGTCAAATAGTCCTTAGCCTGGAGGTGTGTTTGGGGTCATTGTCCTGTTGAAAACATAAATGATGGCCCAACTGAATGCAAACCGGATGAGATGGCAAGTCGCAACATGATGCTGGTTCAATGTGCCTTCAGTTTTGAATAAATCCCCAACAGTGTCACCATCATCACACCTCCTCCTCCATGCTTCACAGTGGGAACCATGCATGTAGAGAGCATCCATCCACCTTTTCTGCATCACACAAAGACACAGCAGGTGAAGCCACAGATCTCAAATTTGGACTAATCAGACAAATCTCTTCTGCTTGTTGCTTTTCCTTAGTTGTGGTTTCTTAGCAGCTATTTGACCATAAAGGCCTGATTCACACAGTCTCCTCTGAACAGTTCATGTAGAGATGTGTCTGCTTCTGGAACTCTGTGTGGCATTTATCTGGGCTCTAACCTGAGGTGCTGTTAACCTGCGATTTCTGAGGCTGGTGACTCGAGTGAATTTATCCTCAGCAGCAGAGGTGACTCTTGGTCATCCTTTCCTGGGCCGTCCTCATGTGAGCCGATTTTGTCGTAATGCTTGATGGTTTTTACGACTGCACTGGTAAACTCAAAGTTTCAGCAATTTTCAGGACTGACTGACCTTCAGTTCATTTCTCTTTACTTCGCTGATTGGTTCTTGCCATAATATGGGCTGTAAGCTGTGCACCAACTTAAATTCTGCACAACACAACTGATGGTCCCAACCCCATTAAGAAGGGAAGAAATTCTACAAATGAACCCTGACAATGCTCACCTGAGAAGTGAAAACCATTTCAGGTGAACATATAAATAAACATGAAGACAGAACTAAACCTACACTAAACATGAGGGGCACGGGAACAAAACCCAAGAACTAGAAATCACAAAACAAAGAAGAACTAGAGCTAGAAATGAACCACAACCCAAAAGACTAGTAATGATAAACCATGTTTAAATCAAACATTAATAATAACACAGAACACAAAACACTGGGTAAGTGATGTCCAGATGGCTACTCCGTCTCCTCTAAAGCTATTTTTCGCCTAACTTTGCTCTCAGACACCTTTATCTGACCTCTCTGCCGTGCACAGGTGCCTTCCTTCACATCAGTGGGTGTCACGTGTGGTGCAACGACCTGGTGTTTTGAATAGATCGCTCGTAATGAGCCGACTGGAACCAAGTGCATAATCAACAGTGACTCACAGGTGTGACACCAAAGGAGCAGGAAGCCAGAAAGATACAAGGACACGCACAGACAGAGGGAGATGGAGAGAAACGGGTGCATCGACCAGGAGATCGTGACAGCATGTAGATGGGACGTGCAGTAACCTGGAGAGTTTGTTAGAATGATTGTTGTGTGATGTAATGCAGATTCTTCATATTTCTTTTCTCTGTGAAACTCGGAGCTTTCTGTGTGAGAACAATCTGCTGGTTTGATGTTCATGTGTTGCAGTAAAGTCCTACGAGTCTTTGACGTAGGTCTTCTTTTGTGTTCTGTTTTTTTATGCTTTCTGATGGCAGCATGTCTCTGTTGCAGTCTGGTTTATGAAACCCTGGTTGTTCCTGCCTCCCTTTCTGTTTCCTCAGTCATGTCTTGTTTGGTTCTGTCAAGTTCACACGTCTTAGTCTTGTTTATTTAGTGTGTTTGTTTAGTTTTTTGTTTAGTGCAAATAATACAAATTTTAATTTATCAGATGCCTTACAAATATCATTTATATAAATAATAAATTTTGAAATGCAAAAATATGAAACAAAACGCCCCAAACTGTCAAAGCTGAATAATAAACAAGAATGGATCTCTTCAGTTTTGAAACGCTTCCCATGAGAAGTCGCAATATGTCCATAATGTCCTTAAATATCCTGCCTATGAACGCAGCTCAGGATTACATGATGTTTATTTCTTAGTGTAGTTGAGTTTGTGTGTTTCTGTGTGTTGTAGAAAACTATAATATTGTTGTTAGCGTTTAGAAATTGCAGGTAATAAAACAGTATGAATGTGTTTTGAAACATGGCGGTGCAGCGTTTATCACTGTCAACTCACAGAAAGGTCCTGGGTTTGAATCTGCCAGCCAGCTGGAGCCTTTCTGTGTGGAGTTGGCCTGTTCTCCCTGTACCTGCGTGGGTTCTCTTTAGGTACTCTAGGCTCGTCTCACAGTCCAAACACATGCATGACTGTGTTTGGACATGCACAGTCCTGTTAGACTGCTAACTTGTCCAGGGTGCACCTTACCGTTCACCTCCTGGCACCTGCATAGGCTCCAGTCTCACCACAACTCTGGATTCGATAAGTGATTCAGAGGAAAAAAAAGGAGATTTTCAAATGTTTTTTATGTGAAAATTTTCACATGAACATAAACTACAGAAGCATTAGAGCGACACCTTGTGGTCTCTCTTCGCAGCTGCAAATAATAATCCTTTGATTTGAATCATATTCTTCCTCTGCACCATAAACACTCAGACTCTTGGACTCTGACCACGAGTGACGTCCTAGTGGATTCATGAACTGTCAGTGCAGATGCTTGTCAGACACCTCATGTGTCTGACAAGCCTCATGACATTGAAAATAAGACTGTAAGTGGACTCCTGATTAACGACATAAGTGACCATCTTCCAATTTTTACAATCTGTGATAGGAATTACAAGATCAATAAAATGGACAGTAAAAAAGAGTACAGACGAGTAAGAACAGAAGAAAGAATGAATGCATTTAAAAAAGATTTATTGAAAGAAAACTGGGGTGAAGTATATCAGGAACGGGACGTTAATAGTGCTTATAATGAATTCCTTAGAATATTTACATTACTGTACAATACCAACTGTCCAATAAAGCAATATAGTAGGAAACAGAAATATATGGACTGTCCATGGATAACAAAAGGTCTGCAAAATGCATGTATAAAGAAAAATGCTCTTTACAGAGAGTTCTTAAGAACGAGAACTAAAGATGCTGAAATCAGATACAAAAGATATAAAAATAGGTTAACTAATATACTTAGATTTAGTAAAAAGGAATACTATAAGAAGCAATTAGATATAAATAGAAATAATAATAAAAGATTATGGGAAATCCTGAACAGTGTTATAAAATGTGGGACTGGACAAAAGAACTATCCCAAGTATTTCATTTGTAATGACCATGAAGAATACAATATGGATGTTGTGGCAAATAGTCTCAATGAATTCTTTGTAACTGCTGGACCAAATTTAGCAAGAACAATCACTCATCCTGGGAAAGCACAGGAAAAACCCGATACACTGATTGACAGAAATCCATATTCTATGTTTCTCACAGCCGTTGATGAAAATGAAGTTCTTGAAATTGTCAAAAAATTTAAAAATCAGAAATCTTTGGATTGTAATGATATTGATATGATAGTGGTTAAAAGAGTCATTGAGGCTATTATAAAACCATTTACATACATCTGTAATTTATCATTTCAAACTGGTCGATTTCCAGACAGAATGAAAATAGCAAAAGTTATACCTCTATACAAATCGGGAAACAAACACCATTTCACAAACTACAGGCCTGTCTCTTTACTACCTCAATTCTCAAAAGTTCTTGAAAAACTGTTTAAAAACAGACTGGAAAAATTTATAGATAAACATAAACTACTCACTGAGAGTCAGTACGGATTCAGATCAAGCAGATCAACATCATCGGCACTATTAGATTCAATAGAATACATCACAAATTCCATAGACAAAAAGCAATATGTGGCTGGGTTATTCATAGACTTGACAAAGGCATTTGACTCTATAGATCATGATATATTAATAAGAAAACTGGAACTTTATGGTGTCAGAGGGGTAGTTTTAGATTGGGTCCGAAGTTATTTAAGTGACAGAAAGCAGTTTGTGAAAATAAATGGTGGTTGCTCCTTATGTATGGACATTGCTTGTGGTGTACCCCAAGGGTCAGTTTTAGGTCCAAAATTCTTCAACTTGTACATTAACGACATCTGTAAAGTGTCCAAAGTATTAAAAATGGTTCTCTTTGCTGACGATACAAACATTTTTTGCTCTGGTGATGATCTGCAGAATTTATTGGAGGATATGACTAATGAAATAAGTAAAGTGAAGTTCTGGCTTGATAAAAACAAATTATCATTAAATTTGAATAAATCTAAACTTATGTTATTTGGAAATAGTAGTTTAAATACAAATGCAAAGATTCAAATAAATGGTGTTGATATTGAAAGAGTCAGTGAAAATAAATTTCTGGGGATAATAATAGATGAAAAACTTAACTGGAGAGCTCACGTAAGATATATTCATTCCAAAGTATCACGAAGCATTGCAGTACTAAACAAGGCAAAACAGGTATTCGACAGAACATCACTTCATATTGCCTATGTTTACTGGTTTCACCATGCTTAAGCTATTGTGCAGAGGTCTGGGGCAATAACTATAAAACCACATTACATTCACTTTTTACTCTTCAAATAAAAAGCAATTCGAATCATCCACAATGCAGGTTATAGGGAACATACAAACTCACTATTTTTGCAGTCTGAAATATTGAAAATTGACGATATAGTGAAATTCCAAACAGCACAAATTCTATTCAAAGCAAAAAATAAAGAACTGCCAGGTAATATTCAGAGTATGGTTTTTTTGAAAGAAGGAAGTTATAATTTAAGGGGTTTTTGTAACTTCAAAACAATGAAGGGACGTACTACAAGAAAAGGCTTTTGTGTTTCTGTTCATGGAGTGAAACTATGGAACAAACTGAATATGGAATTAAAGCAATGTCCAAACATAAAACTGTTCAAAAAGAGTTATAAAAATATGATCTTCTCGAACTATAAAGAAAAGGAAAATATTTAAATTAAGTGAATGTCTCTATTTAAAAACAAACAAACAAAAAACTCATGATGTGATATTATAGTATATAGTATATCAGAAATCTGTTCACTATTTTTATCACAAATTATATCAGTAAGGAAGCTGACTAAACATTAACTGATAATTTATGGCAAAGGGGTGGGATTAAATAAGTGTATACTTCTTCCCACTCCCTTTCAACATGTAAATTAATCAGAATGTTTTTTTGTATGTAATTTGTATAGTATTTTTTTCTCTCTTATTTTCTTTTCTAAATGTACTTGTATATTGTTCACAAGTTGAAATAAATTACCAATCAATCAATCAATCAATCAATCAATCAATGTGTGCTAGTTTTTAGTGTGACAAAGAAACAACAGACAAGACTTCAACACAGGAAAGAAGCAGCATTTGTTTCGCAATGACTGTGGTGCACAAGTGGTTTCAGCATCCGCACGTTAATCAGTTAGTGCTATAACGTATATGTAATTAACAAAAAAAACCATGACAACCAGAGGCTGTATATAACTTTATGCTTATATGCTCTGGATGGGTTAGAGGACAGTGTCTTATTGCCTAGAGAACATCTTAACATACATTTTATTGCCGTTTCTTTTTTAAAACCCAATTTTTTGTCCTTTTGTCAGCATTTCCAACAACACTGCAGGTCCTCTTGTTAGGAATCAGTCTGCTCCACTGAGGGAAAGACACGGTTGTTTAAAAGTTTTTGACTGTGTTTATTTTCTCATAATTAAATCTGGACTTGTTCTCCTTAACATCCCGAATAGATGGAACATATTTAATAAAAACACACATTTTATCATCATACATGATGGTTTACTAGCAAAGATGGTTTCATATATGACTTCAGAAGCATCACTTGGAGCCCACCAAAATGACATTTTTTCTCTTCTCCCAGCTTTTTGAATTTCATGTGTATCATGTTTGCATGTTTTTCAGTTGCTAAAAATGTGTTGTAGAATTTCTATGTTTTGTTTTACGAGAAAAAAATCACTGATGATGTTGAAGTCTCAAAAACTCATGTATCAAATATGATGCACTTGGCTTTACTGGGTTAAAAAAGTCTTGTTAAAGAGAGGGATGATGCAAAACATTGGGAAACCTGTCCCTGTTCTTCTTCTTTTATCGTTCCTCTTTTTTCAGCTGCTCACTCACCACAGGAAATCATCTGCCTCTGCATCACCATGTGAATGCTATCCTCCTCTGTCACACCAACCCTCTGCATGACCTTTTGTCCTGTATATCCCCTATCCCTCCTCTCCACATGTTCAAACTATCTCAGTCTTGGCTCTCAAACTTTCTCTACAAATCGCTCATCCTGAGCTGTCCCTCTGATGCACTCTGGCAATTACAAAATACATGTTATTAAACTAGCTGGGATAGGCTCTAGCACTTATCCTGAAAAGGATAAGTAATTTTTACTTGATACTTAAAAACCACAGCGGGGTTAGACTGGTCTGTTTACATGGTCTATACACAGTTTGATATGAGCCATAAACTCCACATACAAACATGACTGAGGGACAAAATGCAGGCGGAAGAAATCAAACATCGGGGGGAAACCAATGAGGATGGAGCATAAAGGAGCAGGAAGCAAAAGACAATGAGACCATCAGTGCAGTGACTTACCTGCAGTTAACGTTTGAATGGTGTTTCCACAGTGTTTCTGAATTGTGTGGGACTACTTGAGACGAGAAAACTGTGAAAAATAAAAATATGTGTCAGGGCACAGCATGTGCTGGGCTAATGTCAAATGTATTCAACAGATATATTAATGATGAGACTTTAAACCTGTAAAATCTGGAGACAAAAACACTCTCAGAATCAGTTAAAGGAACTTGCAAAGAAAAGCGCCTGGACTTTTTTTTTTTTTTTTTTTGCCTGTCCCGTTTGGCTCTTTTGCCATCAGAATTGTTGTCTAAAGGCAAAGAAAGATGCCCAACGGATTTACTTTACCAAACTGACCATCCCAGCCTTGCCGTAATGGTCCATTTGATTCACCTTTTATTGTTTATTTTATTTTCACTTACTGAATACGGGACAGACTTGACTGGGGGAAAGAAGGGGAGAAAGAAAGAGGGAAAGAGAAACAGCTGAGAAGAGGGACGGGGGAGAAGGGCAAAAGACAAAAACCAACAGAACAGGCAGAGAAAAAAAAATGCATATATCAATCACCTGGATCACCTGCTGAGAAAGAAAAAAGAAAGCAAGCAGAAGAGAACAAGAGTAATAGAATAAACAACATCACAATGATATATGGGAATATGACAGTAAATACTAAATGTTAAACATTATTGTGCAGCACATAAGATCAACAGAACACAGTGTGCTTTGAGGTAGGAGCCAAAAAGGGTGTAGTTTGTGGGTGTGATCACCCATGTGTACACCTGTGAGCATGGACGCGCTTGTTTTTTGTTTTTTAAAAGGTTCCTTCATGTAATAATCTGCTAGCACTTACACCCCCGGAGAGCAGTCATTTCGGGGTAGTACCTTAGACCCCCGCGGAGTCATCATTTTGCGTTTCTACCTTTAAAAGCCGGAGAGCAGTCAAATGCTGGAAGTGGAAGCTAAATTGGCTAGTCATTCATATGTATATTGGGTCGTTACCTAGGAATTCTGGAGGGAGGGGATTGGGGGAGAAATCAACACACATGAGTCTAGGTCCTTTGTTGCTGACATTTATTGATAAAAACAGTAGTTTCATTTCATGTTATTTCCTTTTTCATTTCAAGCAAGGAAGTGGATGTAGTTAGTAAGTAAGATATTTCAGACATTATTCTGACACAGAGGAGGAGATACTGGAATTATAATTAGTATCTATGCATGCATTTGTGATTTTGTTTGACCTTCCCATTGCTCACAATTTGAATTTGTTCACACTGCAGATGAGTGTCTCAGTCCCCAAACAAGCTCTCTTTTTCGGTGGAGAAGCAGTCTCCTCATCCGCAGTGAGTGTGGAGAAATCAACACACATGAGTCTAGGTCCTTTGTTGCTGACATTTATTGATAAAAACAGTAGTTTCATTTCATGTTATTTCCTTTTTCATTTCAAGCAAGGAAGTGGATGTAGTTAGTAAGTAAGATATTTCAGACATTATTCTGACACAGAGGAGGAGATACTGGAATTATAATTAGTATCTATGCATGCATTTGTGATTTTGTTTGACCTTCCCATTGCTTACAGTACAAAAAACCAACCATTTGTACACATATGTACTAATAATAATAAAAAGTGAGTGCAACACTGCAACCCGTCACCCCGTCGTTCAGTGGTCGTTGATCAGTGGTCCATTGTGGCACCATTCAGAGCACTGGTACAATAGTACCAGCAAGATATGGGAAGACATTGCAAATGTACTTGGATTTTAGGTTGCAAGCCACCCAAAACTTGATCCCAAACTTGTCAGGTTTACTTGCAAACACTTGGAGTGTTTCAGTATGCCATCTTAGGGAGAACTCAACACACATGTAGGTCCTTTGTTGCTGACATTTATTGATGAAAATAGAAAAAAAACCAACCGTTTGTACACATGTTTACAAATAATAACAAAAATTGAGTGAGTACATTACAACATTTTCAGCAATCACTCACAATCCTGGCACTGCCACGGTATCTGTCGCCTGCATTTACCACATGTGTACCTGTAGCAGTGAACACATCGCACAGTGGCCTGATTTTTTTTGCATCTGTGTTTGACCTGACACGTGGCCCTTTTTCCAGGGCTCGGTGTGGAGGGTTGTGTCCGAAGCAACTGTTCTTTTCTTTCCTTCTTCGCAGCTACATGAGAGTGAGCCAATTCGGTTGCAAGGGCTACCAGGAAGTCCACCCGTCTTTCCTTCGTCCCGGTGCATTCTTGATACAGCACATGTGCATTCAGTGCTGCCATGTCAATCATGTTATAAAACACGGCAACTGGCCAGCGCCGTGTTCCTTTGCGGACAGTGTACTCCCGAACCATCTGGTCCATCACATCCACGCCACACTTTGTCTTGTTGTAAAGGGTGACAGTGTTTGGCTTCCTTTTGGTAGTGTTTTCGGTCTGAACCACGCTGTGCATGCTGCTAAGAATATATACTGTCTTCTTCCGTTTGGCCGCATACGCCGTCAGCGTGGCAGCAGAGGTTGAAAACACCTAAGAAATAAGATAAATTGTTAATTCCATAGCCCTTTTACACACAATGAAACACATAAACATAGAACCACAAAAGACCTGCAACATACCTGAGTGGTGAATTCATTGCGATCTGTCTGTCTAGTGGATTGAGGAATTTCCCTGCGAATCTTGTTGACTGTGCCGAGGATGGTGGTTTTCCGTCTAAGAAGTTTTTGCGCAAGTGAAAGCGATGTGAAAAAATTGTCAGTGGTAACATTTCTGCCCTTGTCCAGGAATGGTTCCATCAGCCTCATAACTACATTTTCGGAAAGTCTCTCCCCAGTGGGACGATTGGGGTCCTTGCCAAGATATGGGAAGACATTGCAAATGTACTTGGATTTTAGGTCGCAAGCCACCCAAAACTTGATCCCAAACTTGTCCGGTTTACTGGCAATATACTGCAGGAAACTGCACCGAGTTTTTGATGGGAAAAGCTGTTCATCAACGGTGATATGTAGACCAGGGTTGTAGCACGTGATGCAGTTGGTGACAAATGATCCCCACACACTGGAAATTGCTGCGAACTTATCAGTCTTTGCTCGATCACAGCGGGTGGACTTGTCATCAAAGCGTAGGTGTTGCATGATGTCTTGGAAGCGGTTTCGTGCCATAGTTCCAATTATCTGTGGGTTTCCCAGGTTTGCTGACCAGCAGTCATTTACAGATGGAACCCTGTAAACCCCCCGCAAGATGACAATAGCAATAAATGCCATTAGTTCAGGGAGGTCCATGAACCAACAAACATGCTCCGTTTGCTGTGCATGTTGAATAGTCCATTCTTGAATGCTACGAAGCATGTCAAGAGTGATGAAACACAGGAAGCTCTGAAGGCGACTCAAGATACTTCTCCTGGCCTTAGCCGTTGGCTCTCCATCTGCAGCGTACGGTTCTATAGGGGTGAAAGGGAGACGGGTCCCCACATGTTCTTCACGCCACACTGTGCCATCTTTCGCTGTCTCAGTCCCCAAACAAGCTCTCTTTTTCGGTGGAGAAGCAGTCTCCTCATCTGCAGTGTGAACAAATTCAAATTGTGAGCAATGGGAAGGTCAAACAAAATCACAAATGCATGCATAGATACTAATTATAATTCCAGTATCTCCTCCTCTGTGTCAGAATAATGTCTGAAATATCTTACTTACTAACTACATCCACTTCCTTGCTTGAAATGAAAAAGGAAATAACATGAAATGAAACTAACCGGAAGACTGATCAGACAGCTCTGAGTCCGAATCCGGCTGAACTTCTAGGTCTTCTCCATCCGAGTCACAAGGGTCGACTTCCGCCAGGATCATTTCCAACGCCTGCTGGGTGGTGAGTCTTCTCTGCATTTTCTTTCCTTGGAGAGGAGGTCCGTACACCACAGGATTCTTCAGGGCAATGAAGGGTTAGGCTAAGTGCAGTGAGATTGTATCATATATATACCCTTGATCACAATTGATCAGTGGGGTCAGGTCACACTGATCAGCGGGGTCACACCCCCGTCGTTCAGTGGTCGTTGATCAGTGGTGCCACAATGGACCACAGAACGACGGGGTGACGGGTTTCCTGCAGTATATTGCAAGTAAACCTGACAAGTTTGGGATCAAGTTTTGGGTGGCTTGCAACCTAAAATCCAAGTACATTTGCAATGTCTTCCCATATCTTGCTGGTACTATTGTACCAGTGCTCTGAATGGTGCCACAATGGACCACTGATCAACGACGGGGGTGTGACCACATAACAATGCAACCCGTCACCCCGTCGTTCAGTGGTCGTTGATCAGTGGTGCCACAATGGACCACAGAACGACGGGGTGACGGGTTTCCTGCAGTATATTGCAAGTAAACCTGACAAGTTTGGGATCAAGTTTTGGGTGGCTTGCAACCTAAAATCCAAGTACATTTGCAATGTCTTCCCATATCTTGCTGGTACTATTGTACCAGTGCTCTGAATGGTGCCACAATGGACCACTGATCAACGACCACTGAACGACGGGGTGATGGGTTGCAGTGTTGCACTCACTTTTTATTATTATTAGTACATATGTGTACAAATGGTTGGTTTTTTGTACTGTAAGCAATGGGAAGGTCAAACAAAATCACAAATGCATGCATAGATACTAATTATAATTCCAGTATCTCCTCCTCTGTGTCAGAATAATGTCTGAAATATCTTACTTACTAACTACATCCACTTCCTTGCTTGAAATGAAAAAGGAAATAACATGAAATGAAACTACTGTTTTTATCAATAAATGTCAGCAACAAAGGACCTAGACTCATGTGTGTTGATTTCTCCACACTCACTGCGGATGAGGAGACTGCTTCTCCACCGAAAAAGAGAGCTTGTTTGGGGACTGAGACACTCATCTGCAGTGTGAACAAATTCAAATTGTGAGCAATGGGAAGGTCAAACAAAATCACAAATGCATGCATAGATACTAATTATAATTCCAGTATCTCCTCCTCTGTGTCAGAATAATGTCTGAAATATCTTACTTACTAACTACATCCACTTCCTTGCTTGAAATGAAAAAGGAAATAACATGAAATGAAACTACTGTTTTTATCAATAAATGTCAGCAACAAAGGACCTAGACTCATGTGTGTTGATTTCTCCCCCAATCCCCTCCCTCCAGAATTCCTAGGTAACGACCCAATATACATATGAATGACTAGCCAATTTAGCTTCCACTTCCAGCATTTGACTGCTCTCCGGCTTTTAAAGGTAGAAACGCAAAATGATGACTCCGCGGGGGTCTCAGGTAGAAGCCTTCTTGACTTGACTGCTCTCCGGCTTTTAAAGGTAGAACGGTAGAAGCTGGGAATTCCAGTGCTAGAGGGTGTGGGGGGGCCACAGCCCCGTCCTCCAGGGCGTGAAGCAGGTGTGGAGGAGATCAAAACTCCAGACATCCAGAGGCCCCAGAACACAAGAGACCAAGGAAGACCAACAGAGGGGCAGCTGCGCCACTGTCCCGGAAAGAGCTGAGGAGAGTCCCAGATGAGGGCTCACTCAGCAGCCGCGGAGCAGAAGCCAGGGGGAGTTGCAGTGACGCGCCCGTGAGCTCCGCCGGCAGCCAGCTGCGCCTGAGTGACCGAGCCCCAGGCCGAGAGGCCGGGGGCACCCCACCTCCGAAGTGGCCCGAGCGAGCCCCAGGCTCCAGGCCCCGATAAGCGGCCGCCAAGGAGTGAGCCGGTGTGTACCTGGACGCCCATCCCCGGACACAAAGAACCACCAACGCACCGATGTCTGAGGGGGTCCGCCACTGGCAGGGGAAGTGGTGGTAGGGGGAGATAGGCCTCCAAACCTTGGAGGGCCTGAGATGTCCCCAGAGAGGTGGCGCCTGACACCCAACCTGACATATAGACACAGACATACAGGCACACACAGATACAAACATTCATTCCCACCCTCATGCTCTCATATGCACTCACTCCACACTCAACCAACGTGGAGACAGACATAAAGAGACGTTGTACACACAATCACACTCCCCAAGCGTACTCTACAAACCGGGTCTAGGTGCCCCCGCCCCTGGAGGGGGGAACTGCACCCAGACCCAGGTGGTGTTTCCCTTTTCCCTGCGGTGGGGGGAGGCAGAGCGCCCCGACTCCGCAGCAGCAGGAAGGCTCCACACTCCAGACCGCAGTCGGACGGCCAACTCCTCCTCCTAGTCCCCCTGCTCCAGCAGGTCGCAGAGAACGGGGGTGAGAGAAGACTCCGAACCTCCCTCCACCCGCTCATTGTAATGTTGATGCATGTGTGTTCTAAGGTGCATTTAAAACCCAGGAGGGCTTGGAGCTACCTGCCAGAGAGCAGCAGGTAAGCGCATGGTCCCTCCTGCTAGCCCTCAATGTCTACGTGTATTTAAAATTGAGAGGTGGGCAACGATGCCAGGGGTGGGGTGTACACCCTGATGGTACTTTGGACTCCGTGTATCGTGCCCACCCCCAAGATCCTATATGTATGTGTAATGAGAGTGTGAGTAATGTGAATGTCTAAGTTGTGGGATAAAATTGAGGCAGAGGCAGCCAGAAGGGGACAGAGGGGGGGGTAGCCTCCTCTGCACCCTGGTGACATACCCCTACTCCAAGGCCCTGCATGTGTGGGTGGTTGTGGTGGAGCGGGAAGAGGGAGGCAGCTGGAGATGGGGAGGGAAGGAAGGGAGAGGCAAGTGACCCCTCCCTGGGGCCAGCTCCCCCGCTGACCCCAGTAGGCACCCCCATACTCCGCGACCCGCCAGGGAAAGGGGGCCCAGGCCCATCCAGACCGGGCCCAGTGCAGCAGCGCCGCCCGGCCCCACAGAGCCCGGGACAGTCCACCCAACCCCACCACAGAGAAAACTGCACCCACCCCACCATCCACTCATCTTCCAGACTACATAAGACAATAAACACCCAGGCTGAGATCTTCCTCCACCTCTCCTGTATCTCCCCCTCCTGCAGAGGGAGCTCCTGAGGAGAGGAAAGCTCCTGCAAGATGTGACAATCTCCCCCACCAGTTGAAGAGCCCCCCAGGTGGCTCGACGCACCGGCGGCACCCTGCTCCAGGGCTGGGCCCCCATGCACCCACCCGCCCACAACCCCGGCAACACACCAACCAGGACCCAAGCCCCCGAGGCCCGGTCCGGGTCCCAGCCCAGAGACGGAACGCCCCCAGAACCTCACGCCCATCCCGGACCCACCCAGGGGCAGCCAGGCTACCAGGTCAGTAACCCACGTCCGTCAGCACAGACCCTCCCCTAGCCCCGCTGCACGCAGCCGCGAGGAAACAGTCACCGGAGAGCCAACAGAGCCCCTAACCAGACATGACCGCTACCCCGGGTTGAGCCCCCCAAGGAAGATGCCTCCGGGGAACCCCCCGACGCCCTAAGCCTGTCCCTACCCCCACACCAATCACAACAGTGAAGGCGGGACCAAACTATGACCCCCCACCCCCACTAGGTGATGGAGCTGATCAAAGGAGCCCAGAGCAATTGATCTGATGTGGTGGCAGAGGCTGTATCAAGACTAATGTAATCTAATAGATAATTTCTATATTGGTTAGAATTAAGATTATTTTTATTTTTCCAGTTCATGAGGACAGTTTTCTTGGCTATGCATAGGGCAGTGAAAACCATATGGGCTATATTCTTTTCTGAAGTGACATTATCTAAGCTGCCCAACAAACACACTAAGGGGGAAGTTGGAATGTTACATTTCAGACACTTCGATAAGTCTTCACATATCTCGCGCCAAAACTTCTGAACTGGTGGACAGAACCAAAGAGCGTGGATATAATTGTCCGGTGAATTGGTTTGGCAGTGTGAGCAGTTGTTGGTAGACGTAAAGCCCATCTTGAACATCCGATGACCTGTATAGTGCACTCTATGTAATATTTTGTATTGAATTAATTGAAGACTGGGATTTCTAATTAGATGAAAGGTTTTTAAGCAAATCTGAGACCAGAAGTTTAGGTCTAAGTTAACTGATAAATCCGCTTCCCATTTTGCAATAGGAAGTGATATTGATTCATCTGTTTTAGAAAGCATTCTGTATATTTTGGATAGTAATTTGGGGGGTTTAAGAGTAAGAAATTGAACCACACTTGGTGGTGTTTGTAGTTCAACTTGACCCGGTTTAAATTTCTTTTTTACTATGGATTTAATTTGTTGATATTCTAAAAATCTTTTCTTGTTGATCCCATATTGTGTAACTAGTCCGTCAAATGAAATAAATTCTGTTCCTTCTAGTATATGTTCTAAATATTTGATTCCTTTATCACTCCAATCTGAAAAGTTTATCATATTATTGTTTTGTAATATGTCAGGGTTGTTCCAGATAGGTGTACGTTTGCATGGGATTAATGAAGACGCCGTCAATTTTAGAAACTCCCACCATGCTGTCAGAGAAGAGCTGATGTTGATGCTTTTAAAGCATTCATGTCGTTGGATGTTTGAGCTGATAAATGGTAGGTCTGAGATCTCTAGATTATTGCAGAGTGCTTGCTCTACATCTAGCCAAGGTTCATCTAAGAGGGTGTGTTTTAGCCATCCTGAGATAAACTGAAGCCTGTTGGCTAAGAAGTAGTGCTGAAAGTTAGGCAGTTCTAGTCCTCCTTTATCCTTGGTCTTTTGTAGTGTTTTTAAGCTTATACGTGGGGGTTTATTTTTCCAAAGGAATTTGGACATACATGAATCTAGAGATCTGAACCAATCTTGTGGCGGTTTAGTTGGGATCATTGAGAATAAATAATTTATTTTTGGTAAGACCATCATTTTTATAGCGGCAACCCTTCCCATGAGTGATATGGGTAGACATTTCCATCTAGCCAGATCATCTTCTACCTTCTTTAAAAGTGGGATATGGTTTAATTTAGTTAGATCTGCAAGCGTGGGAGAAACATTAATACCTAAATATTTTATATTTCCCGATTGCAGTGGTGTAGAAGAGGAATTATGGAAGGAGCAATTAATCGGTAGGACTGTAGATTTTGACCAGTTAATTGAGTAATCTGATATTCTTGCAAAAGAGTTTATCAATTCAATCACCCCAGAGATATTGGTTTGTGAATTTTGGAGAAAGAGTAACACATCATCCGCATAAAGGCTGATTTTATGTTCCACGTTCTTGCATTTTATGCCCTTAATTACTGAATTCTGTCTAATTGCTGCTGCTAGTGGTTCAATAAAAATTGCAAATAGTGAAGGGGAGAGTGGGCATCCCTGCCTGGTGCCCCTCAAGAGACAGAAGCTGGAGGATGTCTGGTCATTTGTTCTAACACAAGCTGTTGGGGAATTATATAATATTTTTAACCAGTTTATGAAAGAGGATCCAAAACCAAATTTGTGTAAAGTTGCAAATAGAAATTTCCAGTTAACTCTGTCAAATGCTTTTTCTGCGTCTAAAGAGAATATTGTAGTTTCTAGGTTTTTACTGTATGAGTAGTCTATCAAATTAAGTAATCTACGTGTATTTGTTGATGAGTGCCTACCTTTTATGAAACCAGTTTGGTCAGGATGAATTAAGAGGGGGGTTATTTTCTCCAGTCTCTTTGAGAGAGCTTTGCAGATTATTTTAAGGTCTACATTTATAAGGGATATTGGACGATAGCTTGAGGGATATACAGGGTCTTTGCCTGGTTTTAGCAGGAGATTAATGTTTGCAGAATTCATATTTGATGGAAGTCTGCCCTTTTCTTTAATTTCCAACAACGTTCTGTAGAAAACTGGTGCTAGAATCGACCAGAATTCTTTGTAGAATTCTGCAGGAAAGCCATCTGGACCTGGAGCCTTATTATTGTGCATACTTATCAGGGCTTCCTGGAGTTCACCTGGTGTCAGTGGTGAATCCAGTGCCATTGCTTGAGTGTCCAATAATTTTGGAAGAGTTATGTTGTCCAAAAACTGATCAATTTCTTTTTTAGATGGGTTTATTTGTGGTGAATACAACGTTTTATAGAAATCCCTGAAAATGTTGTTTATTTGTATCGGATCATATATTGTGTTCCCAGATGAATCTTGAACAGCACATATAGTTGTTTTTTCTTTATTTATTTTTAGCTGGTTTGCTAGAAATTGACCGGATTTATTACCATGTTCATAATTTTGTAGGCGTAGTCTTTGTACTAAGAATTTTGTTTTTTTATCAATTATCTCATTTAATTCTAGTTTTGTTTTGCGTATTTTGTTCAATGTTTCCTGATCTTGGTGGGACGCGTAGGCTTCTTCTAGTGATTTGATGTTTTTTTCTAATTCCTGAATATTTTTGTTTTCTTTTTTCTTTTTATGTGATGAGAAAGAAATTAGCGTCTGGACTTCTTTAAGTTGCTTGAAGACGTTTCACCTCTCATCCGAGAAGCTTCTTCAGTTCTACGGTCAAATGGTGGGGAGTCCCAGATTTAAACCTAGTGGGAGTGACCCCCCCACAGAGGGACAAAAGGACCCCCTGATGATCCTCTAATCGCCTGAGCCAAGGTGTGAAACTGGGTGTGGGTCCCAATCAGCCAGAGTTTCGGGTGAGCTCTTTTTGAAACCTGGCCCCACCTTATCATGCGAATTCCTGAGGTGTGTCTGTGTGTCTTTGTGTGTCTGCAAAGACGTGACGTCCAACACATGCAGACACACAAAGACGCAGACGCACTCATAAAGTGAGTCAAGTTTGTTTCTCTAGCACATTTAAAGTACAGCTGTTGACCAATATGCTGTACATCTAAAATAATTAAATAACACCCAACACAGGATGAAATTACAGAGTTTAAGAAAGGAAACATAAAATTAGAAAACCTGAATAAAAACAGGACAAATAATTGTCATCTACACAATGAATTGAGATGCTCTTTTATTAAAAACTAAGCCAAAAGAGAACATAAACTGAAAAAAAAAAAACTGGCTCAAGGAAAAATATCAGATGCTAACAAGGCTAGACCACATGAAGATACTTTCAGGGAAGAAGAAATAAAAATGAAAACGTGTCTAATGGTCAGTGGAGGAATTTACAAAATCTGTGTTAGTTTTATATCAGCAACACTCCTCAAAGTTTTAAGACTGCTTCCTACACCTTTGCAACAATATTAATTCTTAAGAAAATCTCTTTAATGGCCAAAATATAAACACAAGAGGTTGGTCAAATACCTTTCATTTTATTTATTTTTTGCCATTTGTTTACAATTCAGGTTGAAATTCAGAGTCTGATCAAAGCTAACCAGAAAGAAAAAGGAAAAGCTTGTTTATGCGCTGGTATATGTTGCTTTAACAGCATCGCTGAAGGTTTATGCCAAAGGATGGTTGCACACAAGCATCACTTCATGCCTTTGGACTTTTCAGAGCTCCAGATTTCTTCGCACTCTCTGTTCACCACCAGTTTGCCGTCATCAGTCAGTTGAAGACGGCACATGTTGCAGTCAGGTCTGACAGAGTTTGTGTGCCACCTAGGCGTGTCACACTTGTTGTACATGACCAGGTTGCAGTCAGCCTGCATGCACAGACGGACGGCGTCTGATCCATAGGTGTCTGAAGCCCACAAAGGCTTCCAGCCATAGATGACAAAGTTACCATCATCCTGTAGCCATAAATTATATGTTAGATAACTGTCAGCACGCATGACTGGGAAACAAGGCTTTTATGAGCTTCTGAACTGAGAACATTTAGTCACCTGAAATATAGCTTTGAACTGCTTGTTGTTGGACACCAGGTAGTCTCCCCTGCGGAGCTCATCATTTTTGGACAAGAAGTTTCTGCTCATGATTCTAAAAGGAGAGAATATAGATGAGCTTGTATCCACAATATGCATTTAAAAGTATCAGGAATGTGTGAATCAATCAGTCAGTAGAGATGCGTAGAATACTTACAGGTTTTAATATTTCACACCAGCCGGTCTGCAAGCAGAAGAGAAGGGAAGAGTTAAAACTGAAAGCATATCACTTCATCTTTATACAATCTTGACCGGGGGTGGAGTCACACTCACTGCCCTTTACAGTAAAGGGATTGCATTTCCTAAGAAGTGTGTGTGTGTGTGTGTGTGTGTGTGTGTGTGTGTGTGTGTGTGTCCTTTGGTTGGGGGTGAGGGAGAGGGGATCGGGGGGGGGGGGTTTGTTTTATGTGTTGTTGGAGTGTCTCTTTTTTCAACCCACAGAACTCATATTGGGTGTGTATAGGAATTTCTTTTACTTGTGTATTAATCACATTATTTTATTGTATAATGCATTGGTGCCACTTGATTTTAACAAGTCTCACACTCATACAGTAAGACAACTGGTGGAGGTGTAGTAAGGAAGTTGGGGGAAGCAGGAACTCCACAGGAAGAGTCTTTTGTCTCTTCGAGGACTCTGGGAGGTATAGCAAGGGAGTGTGAACCTTAAGGTGTGAAACAGCTGTGTACTGCCTTTTGTTCCTGGAGAAGGTATTTAACTGAGAGCCATGCTAGGCTCAGGGAGACTCTGCTGACCTGCCCCGCAGTCATGTAGGCTCTCCACAAGCTTGGTTTTCTGTTCTTTGTGTGTTTGGATTAAAGAATGTTAGCTACCGCTCACCGCTCGTCTGCAGGCTTTATTCAAATGGAAAACTTCCACAACAGGTGTTATACCATGTTCTGTTCTGGGCTTCTCTCATGCTTTTCTGTTTTTGCATCCCTTCATTATCTTTCTATAATCTTACATGATTAGTCCCATAAATCTACTCAGCTGGAACGTTAAACCATCCTATTAAGAGAGGAAAGGTTTTTGCTCAAATTAAACAAGAAAATGCCTCCATTGCCCTTTTACAAGAAACCCATGTCAGAGGTTAACTCAGGGCTTATGTCTCGGTGGGCGGGGCAGCAGTTTCATTTATGTTTTGAGGCCAAGGCCAGAGGAGTATCAATTCTCATCAGCCCCAGGGTTCCATTCAAACAATATGTTATTTCAGATCAACATGGTTGTTTTGTCATTGTTTCAGGGAGGTTGTATAACGTACAGGTAGTTTTGGTCAATGCATATCCTCCTAACACAGATGATCCCAAGTTTTTCAAACATCTTTTTTCGAATTTACCAGACGTAGGCTCGTACTCTTTGATACTTGGCGGAGACTTAAACTGCTGGTTTGACCCTGTTTTCAAGGGTTCAAGTTTCTTTATTTGTCACATGCATAGTTATACAAGTATGACACACAGTGAAATGTAGCCTGACACGCTCCTCGACATGTGGAAAAATGAGGGGGGGGTAGAGGAAGAACATTATATAAATATATAGTATATACATTGGGTGAATGAATGTGCAGTAGTAGCAGCAAGCAGGTGAATTCTGTACATTAATATGAATAGACATCTGACTATTTTACAGGATAGACAATATAGACATATTTAAAATTAAAGGAATTTGGAATGTACATTGTGCCTTGGTTTAGAGTGTCTGGAAGAGAGTCCTGTCTCAGTCAATTATAGATGATGTGAGAGGGCGGGTGTGTGTGTTTAGGGCCCGGATGGCTTGGGGATAGAAGCTCCTCTTGAGTCTCTCTGTCCTTGCCTGGAGGATGCGGAACCTTCTACCAGATTGCAGAAGTTGGAACAGTTTGTTGCCAGGATGGGACGGGTCCTTCAGTATCTGCGCTGCTCTAGTCCGGCATCTCCTGGTGTAGGTGTCCTGAAGCGGGGGGAGAGCAATCCTGCAGCAGCGTTCTGCTGTACGGATCACTCTCTGGAGAGCTTTTTGGTCCTTCACACAGCTGTGCCCAAACCACGATGTCATGTTCTGTGTGAGGATGCTCTCCACAGCGCCTGTATAGAAAATCCTGAGGATCTTTGGAGAGACCCTGAACTTCCTCAGTTGTCGTAGGTGATACAGGCGCTGCCTAGCCTTTTTGGTCTGGACCTGAATGTGGGCAGCCCATGTCAGGTCTGAGGAGATGTGGACACCAAGATACTTGAAGGACTGCACCCTCTCCACTGGAGCTCCATTGATGATAATGGGCTTGTAGTCTCTGTGCTGACCCCTTCTGAAGTCCACCACCAGCTCCTTGGTCTTGCCGACATTCAGCTGGAGGTGGTTGTCCTGGCACCATGATGCCAGATTCTTCACTTCATCCATGTAGGCCCCCTCATCGTTGTTGGAGATGGCACCCAACACCACTGTGTCGTCAGCAAACTTCACAATGGTGTTGGAGCCATGGGTGGCCACACAGTCTGAAGTGTAGAGGGAGTAGAGCAGTGGCGAGAGGACACATCCCTGAGGTGCTCCTGTGTTGATGGTGATGCTGTTGGAGAAGCACCTGCCCACCCTCACCACCTGAGTTCTGCCAGTGAGGAAGTCCAACACCCATGCACACAGACGGCTGTTAAGTCCCAGATCCCTCAGCTTTGTGAACAGTCTGCAGGGCACTATTATGTTAAACGCTGAACTGTAATCAACAAACAGCATTCGCACATAGTTACCCTGTTTCTTGTCCACGTGGCTGAGAGTGGTGTGTAGGACGTGGGCGATGGCATCCTCTGTGGATCTGTTGGATCTGTAGGCGAACTGCAGCGGATCTGTGGTGTCTGGGATGGAGGAGGAGATGATGTTCTTCAGCAGCCTCTCAAACACCTTCATTACTACCGAGGTCAGTGCAACTGGCCGGTAATCGTTCAGGGATGAGGGTTTGCTGTTCTTGGGCACAGGGATGATGGTGGATCTTTTGAAGCATGTGGGGACCACAGACTTCGCCAGGGACTCGTTGAAGATGTAAGTGAACACACCTGCTAGCTGGTCAGCACAGCAGCGCAGCAGACGGCCGGTGATGCCGTCTGGCCCCGCCGCTTTCCTTGTGTTCACTCTCCTCAATGCCACTCGGACGTCATGCTCCGCGATGCTGGTCACCGGTCTCTCACTGATGACGTCACTGTCCTCGGTAGTCAGGCGGCAGATAGCATTAGCCGCCTGGCTAACCTCGAAACGGGCGTAGAACCGATTCAGCTCGTTGGTGAATGCAGAGTCGGCGTCGATCGGCGCAGTGTCCCTGGCTTTGTAGTCCGTAATGGTGCGTAGTCCGTGCCACATACTCCGTGTGTTGCCCTGGTGGAAGCAGGATTCCACACGTTCCCGGTACCGGCGTTTGGCATCTCTCACCGCGTGCCGCACGCCGTATGAGGCCGCATTGTAGGCGCTCATATCGCCAGTGGCGAGACCCGCGTTGTAGGAGGCGGTCCTGGCGTTTACTGCAGTGCGGATCGATCTGTCCATCCACGGTTTCTGGTTTGGGAATGTGGTGACTCTCGCAGTGGGGATAATCTCCTCCACTAGCATATTGACGAAGCATACTGCTACTTCCGTAAACTCGTTGATGTCGACTGCGCATGCTCTGAACATGTCCCAGTCGACGTCGTTGAGTGCGTCCTGTAGCGTAGCTTCTGATTGGGCAGTCCACCGTTTTACCTCTCTCGTGGTTACGTCTTCCATCCGTATGCTTTGTTTATACTGGGGAATGAGGAAGATGGCGTTGTGGTCAGACTTCCCAAAAGCCGGGTGTGAGACAGCTTTGTAGCCCTGCTTGTATGGCGTGTAGCAGTGGTCCAAAATCCGATCCCCTCTTGTTGGACACAAGACATGCTGGTAAAAGTTTGGCATGACTTGTCTGAGGTTCGCTTTGTTAAAGTCTCCTGCTACAATGAGGGCTGCGCCCGGGTCCTTGTTTTGAAGCAAGCTCAGCACATCATGTAATTCGGACAAAGCCATACCTGTGTCCGCTTGGGGTGGGATGTAGACCACCGTGGCGATGACCGAGGTGAACTCACGGGGCAGATAGAAAGGGCGGCACTTAATGATCAGGAACTCCAGATGTGGCGAGCAGCCGCTGGAAAGAGTAGAAATGCTCCTGGCATCACACCACTTTCTGTTTACCATGAAACACACTCCTCCACCTTTGGTTTTGTTCGACTCTGCCGTTCTGTCCGCGCGGAGCACAAAGAATGAATCCGATGGCGTTACGGCCTGGTCCGGCACGGTGGGGGTCAGCCATGTCTCCGTGAAGCACAGAATGTTGCAGTCCCTCATGTCACGTTGGAAGGTGACCCTTGCTCTTAGGTCATCGAGCTTGTTCTCCATGGATTGTGCATGCGCGATGCACCTGCTGTCTCAGTCTGTTCCTAATGCCAGCGCGTTTCCCCCGGCGCTTCTTTGTTCTGCGCCTCGGATGAGCGGCCCGTCCTTTGTTGTTCTCCATGCCGCGTAGAATTTCTGGCGGCCAGGAAGGGTCAGGTTTAAAAGTGTCCAAGATTAGATGTGCAACCTTGTCACCGATGTTTACAAGTGATCCGCTGTCGTATACTATAAGACTAGAGGATTTTGGGATGTAAACCAGAGCAAAAAATAAGTAAAAAACAAGAAAAGTGGATAGTCGGAGCGGAGGGTCAGGAAGGCGTCTGGACGTGGCCGCACCATCTGGATCGATCCTCATTAAAACCAGCCTGTCTGAGTAAGTCATCCTCGCGTATTCATTCAGCTTTTTCTACATATGGGGTAGGGGTATTTGGCGACATCTTCTTCCGACCGACAGGGAGTATTCTTTTTTCTCTAATGTCCATCACACTTTTTCTAGGATAGGTGACCTTTTCTTAGATAACTATTTGACTAGCATCGCGAGTGCCTGTGAATACCATGCCATAGTTATATCAGACCACGCCCCCCTAATTTTGACTCTGTCTATGACGACTTACCTAGAACAGACAGGAGTTGGCATTTTAACCCCACACTACTAACAGATAATACCTTTCTGGAATTTATGAATAACCAAATAAATTCTTTTAGACATAAACCTTTCCCTGAACATTTTTAGCCTTTTAGTTTGGGACTCAATGAAGGCCTATCTCCAAGGACAGATCATTTTTATATACAGCTATACAACCTCACGTTTTCCATCAGATGGCGAGCATCTACAATGGGGTGGCTATGACTCAGGTGATATAGCAGATCAGCTACTGATCGGAAGGTTGGTGGTTCGATCCTTGGCTTCCCCAGTCTACATGCCAAGTATGCTTGGGCACGATACTAACCCCAAAATTTCCATGGTCCTGTTAGGGAACCTGGGTGGTTGAGCCACTTTTCTTTTCTGTTAATAGAATTTTGAGTCTTGTCATTCATTGTGTTTTCTGTGTATCTTATGTTTCCTAGTTCAGTTTGTTTACACTCTTGAGTTTATTCAGTATTTCTAGTTCCTTGAGCTCCATCAGTCTGCGCCTCGGTGTGTGCGTTCCTCGTACTTCATGTTTTACTTTCAGTAATGGTCTCCTGTCTGGTGTGCGTCATTTTCAGTTTTGCATCCACCTGTCTCGTCTGTTAGATTTTTGCCAGCTGTGTTTCCCAGATGTTTCCTCTTTGCCTTGATTTCCTCTTGTATTTAGTGTCTGCGTCTCCCCCTGTCCTGCATCCCGGTCTCCCTCAAACAGGGAGAACGAACAGTCCGGGGGGGGGGCTGTGTTCTGCCAGCCTGTTTGTTTAGTTTTCCTATGCCTCCCAGTTTTGTTTTATGTACATTTGGTTTCCAGTATTAAAGCTGAGGATTAAGTTTAGCCTTATCTGAGAGTCTGTATTTTGGGTCCTCAATCCTGCCTGCCTCACACAGTACATGACTAGTCCTGAGTGTTTGTCACGTTTCTCATAATGTTCTCATATGCATCCCTGTCTAATTCTAACCCTGTTATCTCATCATGACCCAGAAACATTTTCTGTAAGTCAGTTCATGGAAGCAAACTAGCCACCACTAATCGGAAACAGAAATTTAGTTGAGCAACTTTTGGGTGTAGAAAGTTCAGAAAAAATGGATGTGAAAGCATGAGTGGTTAATTTAAAATAATCTAACAAAAACTTACAAAATCAAGTTTGCTGATGGTTTGGTGTGCAGTGGGGAAAATTCTAGTTTTCACATTGTCAGACATTTAGATGTAGGTGTTTATAATCTCATTCTAGAATTTTTGTATATCCTTTGCATGCTTGGATGAAGTATGTGAAAACTGCTCAGCTTTGCTTAACGATGTTTGACTATGTTATCTGCTAACTGTGTAGGTCATAGAAGTACAAAATTCCCAAGATGACCAGTGCCAGGAACTTCCTTGGAAAAGATAGTGGGAGTTGCTCTCTGCCCAGCAACAGCCTGTGGGACAAAAACCTGTTGTAACTAAAAGATACAGAGAGTTGTGTGTGAGGGGATAAAAGGGATGCTGCTAACAAGTGCTCATGCTGACATGCAAAAATGCTCCACATGCACACAGACTCTGTTGCAAGAAGCCATTGAACACTTAGAATGCATTTCATGCCATCCAAAGGGCACTACCCTGCAGTACCTGTAATACCTACAGCATGTTCTAATTGCTCTAATAGGATATTATGGTCAACAGTATCGAACGCTGCACTGAGGTCTAGCAGGTCAAGCACAGAGATAAGTCCACTGTCAGAGGCCATAAGAAGATCATTTGTAACCTTCACTAAAGCTGTTTCTGTGCTGTGATGAGCTCTGAAACCTGACTGAAACTCTTCAGATAAGCCATTCCTCTGCAGATGAGCTGTTAGCTGTTTGACAACTACTCTTTCAAGGATTTTTGATATGACAGGAAGGTTGGAGATTGGCCTATAATTAGCTAAGACTGCTGGGTCTAGAGATGGCTTTTTAAGTAAAGGTTTAACTACAGCTAGCTTGAAGGCCTGTGGTACATAGCCGATTATTAGAGATAGGTTGATCATATTTAAGATCGAAGCATTCATTAATGGCAGGACTTCTTTGAGCAGTTTTGTAGGAATGGGGTCTAAAAGACACGTTGATGGTTTGGAGGAAGTAATTATTGAAGTTAACTCAGAAAGATCAACTGGAGAAAAAGAGTCTAAATGAATATCAAGGGTACTGAAAGTACCTGTAGATAATATTACATCTGTGAGATGATTTTGAGTAATTTATTTTCTCTAATTAAAATTTTATTTGTGAAGAAGTTCATGAAGTCATTACTAGTTAACGATTGTTGGCTCAAAAGAGCTCTGACTTTTTGTCAGCCTGGCTACAGTGCTGAAGAGAAACCTGGGGTTGTTCTTATTTTCTTCAATCAGTGATGAATAGTAAGATGTTCTGGCTTTGCAGAGGGCTTTCTTATAAAGCAGCAAACTATTTCTCCAGGCTAAAAGATGATCTTCTAAATTTGTGACACGCCATTTCCTCTCCAGCTTACGAGTCATCTGCTTTAGGGTACGTGTTTGAGAATTATACCACGGAGTCAGGTACTTCTGATTAGAGACCTTAGTTCTCACCGGAGCTACAGTATCCAGAGTCGTACGTATTCTTAAACGTAGTTAAAGCGCTTTCAGAAAGACATCTACTGTAATGAAGTCTGTTCTCCACCGCTGTGTAATCAATTATCGTAAATGTAAATGTTATCAGGAAATGATCAGACAGGAGAGGGTTTTCAGGAAACACTGTTAAATGTTCAGTTTCTATGCCACATGATAAAACAAGATCTAGAGTGTGATTAAAGTGGTGGGTGGGTTTTTTTACATTTTGAGAGAAGCCAATTGAGTCTAATAACAGATTAAATGCCATGTTGAGGCTGTCATTTTTAGCATCTACATGGATGTTAAAATCACCCACAATAATTATTTTATCTGAGCTGAGAACTAAATCAGATAAAAAGTCTGAGACAGAAAGTCTGAGTTTCTGCCTTACACAGACAGAAACTCTGTGTAAGGCCCAGGTGGACAATAGATGATAACAAGTAAGACTGGTTTCTGAGTTTTACAGCTGGGGTGAACAAGGCTAAGCATCAGGCTTTCAAATGAATTATTTGATCACACATTATCAGTGTGATCACAAGTTTTGCTTGCTTGGCTGAGCCATGTTTTAGCTCAGTGAGATAAGCAGCCGTTCTCAGAGAGGGAGGCCCGGGTTCAAATCCAGGTTGTGGCAACATTTCTTTCACTTAACAGTTAAACTTTTTCAACTCTTTTCAACACAAATTTCAGCTTTTTCACCGCTTATCAGCACAATTTTCAGTTTTTTCTGATGTTTTCAGCACAAATCCAAGCTTTTTAAGCTGTTTTCAGCAAAAAACCTCTTTTCAGCAGAAATTCTGCTCATTCAACTCTTTTCAGCAGAAATTCTGCTGATTAAACTCTTTTCAGCAGAAATTCTTCTTATTCACCTCTTATCAGCACAATTCTCAGCCTCTTCTGCTCATTTCAGCACAATTATCAGTCTCTCCACCTCTTCTTTGTCAGAAAGATGTTGGCGCAGTGAGATGAGAACCTGCCTTGAGTACCAGAAGGGCCAGGTTCGAATCCTGCTCAGAGCAACATTCTTTGCTTTTTTTTTTTTTCAATTTTTTCAGCTTTTTTCAGCAGACATCTTCAGCGTTAAGGCATCCACACAGCATTTTCGCAGGAAATGCAAATTTTTCTAGTTTTGGTTTGTTTCCTCTTTCCAAGAGAAAGGCAGTTTTATGCTTGGACATGTCCTAAACAGTGCACTTAAATCAAACCTGTCAGGTGTCATCCCTCCAGGGAATGATATTTTGTGTGTTGTTGATTTAATAATCAGCTCTCTTTTCAGCAGGCCTGCAAAATTGATACTAAAGCGCTATAAAATATTCTTATTGAAAACAATCAAGTGTGATTCTCCGGATTTCAATGGGCTTATAAATTCACTTATCTGGGACACTGATCACATCAGGTGGTAAGTCCTGAGTTTAAAAGTGTTGTAGCAATAAAAAAAAAAAAAATTTTATTGGTTGCATTTTGCATACAAATGTTAGACTTAGATGAAGAAAAGAGGTTAGTGAGAGTGAGGATGAACATGCAAAATTTTCCCTCTAACACTTTAGAATGATGCACATAGTGAACCTCTCTGAGTATGCTGTTGATGCTGAATGGTGTTGAATTGGAAATTTTGTTTTGGTGATTTTATAAAATAATCAAAGGTGGGATGTAATAGAAAATTTCTATTATATTCATTTAAAGTATTTAAGTGCATATGCTTAGTTGTGACACTGCGATAGACTGTTCAGTGAAAGTTTCTAAAACTACATGAACCTATTTCAGCCTCAGCAGTTGGAGAAGACAACTCCCTTTACTGGTGCTGATAACGCAAAGGCCGTAAAACAGTAGACCCATTGTTCAGTTAGGTTTCATAGCGAGGCGCGTGATGTGTGGTATGATCAATTTGTAACTTCCTCCCTCTTCCTTGGAATGCATAAAGGAGTGGGAGCACCACTTCTGTTTCAGAACGCTCATTACCATGAAACTGATGTTTTGATGTGTTCTCCTGCATGTAGTAATAAATAGCGTGACCACAGCTGACTGTGTTGCAGACTTTATTTACAGAGAATTCAATGACACCAAAGTGCAGTTTGAACAACGCCGTCTGTGATTAATGCAGATGGAGTGTTTACAATCTTACGAAGTCTTTGACTTAAAGGTCTTCTTAGTCTTTTTTTTTTTATGGTGTTTTAGTTTTGTGTCCTGTTGTGTTGTTGGATTCTGTTCACTTGTGTCTTTTCCCCAGCTGTTTCCTCTCTCCCTAATTGCCTTGTGTGTATTTAAGTCCAAAATTGCTGTTTGCTTATTGTCTTGTCCGTCCTCGCAGAATGTTTTGTTTGAATATTCTTTGTTTGGCTGGCTCTTTTGAAAATCTGGATTATTTGTTCTCAGTTTAAGTTAATAAAGCTGCTTTTCAGTTTATCCCTCCTGTTTCTGAACCCTTAATTTGGGTCAAGCTCTCCCAGTCATACAGCAAACTTTTCCAATTTCACTAAAAATGCAAAATATGAAACAACAGGCCCTGAAATCTCAAAGCTGAGTAATATTCAAGAATGGATCTTGGCAGTTTTGAAACGCTTCCCAGGATAAGCCACAAAATGTCCTTAAATATCCTGCCTATGAACGCAGCTCAGGATTACATGATGTTTATTTCTTAGTGCAGCTGAGTTTGTGTGTTTCTGTGTGTTGCAGAAAACTACAACACTGTTGTTAGCGTTTAGAAATTGTAGGTTATAAAACAGTATGAATGTGTTTTGAAACATGGCGGTGCAGCGTTTATCACTGTCAGCTCACAGAAAGAAGGTCCTGGGTTTGAGCCTTTCTGTGTGGAGTTGTTCTGTTCTCCCTGTACCTGCATGTTTTCTCTTCAGCCTCCTCTCACAATCCAAACACATGCATGAATGATTGTGCGTCTCAGTGTTACTCCTGCAATAGACTGCTAACCTGTCCAGGGTGCACCTTACCGTTCACCTCCTGGCACCTGCATAGGCTCCAGTCTCACCACAACTCTGGATTCGATAAGTGATTCAGAAAAAGGGGATTTTCAAATGTAGTAATTTTCTTTTTATGTCAAATGTTTCACATAAACTACAGAAGCGACACCTTGTGGTCTCTCTTCGCAGCTGCAAATAACAATCCTTTGATTTGAATCATATTCTTCCTCTGCACCATAAACACTCAGACTCTTGGACTCTGACCACGAGTGACGTCCTAGTGGATTCATGAACTGTCAGTGCAGATGCTTGTCAGACACCTCATGTGTGCTAGTTTTTAGAGTGACAAAGAAACAACAGACAAGACTTCAACACAGGAAAGAAGCAGCATTTGTTTCGCAATGACTGTGGTGCACAAGTGGTTTCAACATCCGCACTTTAATCAGTTAGTGCTATAACGTATATGTAATTAACAAAAAAACCATGACAACCAGAGACTGTATATACCTTTATGCTTATATGCTCTGGATGGGTTAGAGGACAGTGTCTTATTGTCTATAGAACATCTTAACATACATTTTATTGCTGTTTCTTTTTTTTAAACCCAAATTTTGTCCTTTTCAGCATTTCCAGCAACACTGCAGGTCCTCTTGTTAGGAATCAGTCTGCTCCACTGAGTGAGAGACACGGTTGTTTAAAAGTTTTTGACTCTGTGTTTATTTATTCATAATTGAATCTGGACTTGTTCTCCTTAACATCCCGAATAGATGGAACATATTTAATAAAAACATACATTTTATCACCATACATGACGGTTTACATGCAAAGATGGTTTCATATATGACTTCAGAAGCATCACTTTGTGCCTCTGGACCATGTGGAGCCCACCAACATGACATTTTTTCTCTTCTCCCAGCTTTTTGAATTTCATGTGTATCATATTTGCTTAATGTGGCATGAAAATTAAAGTTTATGAATTTAAAACTGAAATCAGATCTGCACTCGGTGCCTGGAAACACTCGACAAGGAATTGGCTACCCTCCTCTGACCTACAGTGGCTTGCAAAAGTATTCGGCCCTGCTTTTCAGTTATTTATTTGTAAAAAATGTTTGGAATCATGTATGATTTTTGTTCCACTTCTAACGTGTACACCACTTTGTGTTGGTCTTTCACGTGGAATTCCAATAAAATTTATTCATGTTTGTGACAAAATGTGGGAAAGTTCAAGGGGGCCGAATACTTTTGCAAGCCACTGTATATAAGTTGCTCATGGATTCTGGGTCCCTCAGACCCAGGTCCCTGACATCTAAAGTTATTGGAGAAAACCAAACAGCATATCAGCACAAACACCTCATAACAACTGCGCTGCCCAGTGGTGGAGGGATGGTGATGCAGGCTGGCTTTACACCTACAAGACCTGGGCGCCTTTCAGTCATTGATTCAACCATAAGCTCTATATGCCTAATTACTCTAGATTCAAATGTGATGTCTGATAGCTAAACTACTACCCCCCTGCACCCCTGCTACTGTCACATGTGAAAATGATCCCAAGCACAGCAGCAACAACACCAACAGGATGACTGAAAATGAAAGAATGAAGGTGTTGCAATGGCCCAGTCCAAGTTTGAAATGCTGTAGTGGAAGCTTAAGAGAGTGTTACATTAACAAATGTCCTCAAACCTCAATGGACTGAAGCCACATTGTGAACAAGAGTGGTGCCAAAATTCCCACACAATAATGTAAGAGACTGAAGATGATTACTATGCACTCCGTACCTCCAATTAAAATAAAAGCTCAAAGTAGTTATTTCTGCACTGCTCACAGCCAGTCTTTGTGGCATTAGTACTTACTTTAACAAAGGAAAACATGTGTTTCAAACAGGTTAAAGAGTCTAAGGGTGGGAATGTCCTGATGTGAAGCAACAGCTTGTCTACAGTTTTGGAGCCACAGATGAAATGAGGTACTGTATTCGTTTTGTAAACTGAGCCAAAGGAGAGTATATAAACTGAAAAAAGAACTGGGCCAAGGAAAAATATCAGTTGCTATTAGGTCTCGACAACATGAAGATACTTAATTCAGGGAAAAAGAAAGAAAAATGAAAGAATGTTTAATATTCAATGCAGGCCAGAGTCATCTACAAAATCTGTGTTAGTTTTGATATCAGCTACATACCTCAAAGTTTTATTATTTATTAATACTTAAGAAAATCTGTTTAATGGCATGAATGTAAACACAGGGAACAAGAGGCTGGTCAAATACCTTTCATTTTATTTTTATTTTTTGCCACTTGGTTACAATACTTTGTGCTTTACAGAGAAAAAATGCACATTCAGAGCTAAGATTCAGAATCTTGCGAAGCTAACCAGAAAGAAAAAGGAACGGCTTGTTTATGCGCTGGTATATGTTGCTTTAACAGCATCGCTGAAGGTTTATGTCAAAGGATGGTCGCACACAAGCATCACTTCATGCCTTTGGACTTTTGAGAGCTCCAGATTTCTTCGCACTCTCTGTTCACCACCAGTTTGCCGTCATCGGTCAGTTGAAGACGGCACATGTTGCACTTGGCAGAGTTGGCAGAGTTTGTGTGCCACTTAGGCGTGTCACACTTGTTGTACATGACCAGGTTGCAGTCAGCCTGCATGCACAGACGGACGGCGTCTGATCCATCAGTGTCTGAAGCCCACAAAGGCTTCCAGCCATAGATGACAAAATTGCCATCACCCTGCAACCACAAAGAAATCACACATTAGATAACTGTCAGCACGCATGACTGGAAAACAAGGCTTTTATGAGCTTCTGAACTGAGAAAATTTGAAGTAGTCACCTGAAATATAGCTTTGAACTGCTTGTTGTTGGACACCAGGTAGTCTCCCCTCCGGAGCTCATCATTTTTGGACAAGAAGTTCCTGCTCATGATCCTGCAACACACAACAAAGTCAGAATTTTATTTGTGCACATCAATGAAACCTGTTCTTCTTACATTCATTTTTATCCAAAAACTTGATAACAATTGCAAACTTCTGTTCATTTGCAGATATTTAACAGAATGAGTTTATTTTAAAGTATACTTACAGGCTTGAATGTCTTCGACCAGTGAGAGTTCAGCAAATTCAGAGAGGTGATGTGTGAGAGGTAAAATTGACATTTTTATATACCACAGATGAGGGCGGTGACAAAAAGTGAAAAGGGGGCTGAGAAAGGGGCATTAAGCCCTCCTTTTTACGCTTTTGTTCGTCTGACATTTAAAATTTGACAGACTATACTTTAATCGTTCTGACCTTTCCATCTTGGCAAATCAGTCAACATCTTTATATAGAAAAGTGTGATTATACAGCATGCAGCATTCAAGGTCATGCCTTCAGGGTCTTTACTAAGTACCTCTTCAACAAGTTTTGTCCTGTAAGGGCAAATCCTTTTCTAGGCAGCCCTGTGCTTTGAGTAATTTTAAGTAGTACTTTGAGTTAGCTACGTTAAGAATTTCCATTTCTGTCTTCTCACTCTTTTCTCTTAAGACTATAACATTAAAAAATACATGTAATCTGTGCAGTTTAACGGAAAAAAACCTGGCTGTCATTCTTACCTTTTTACATTTTTATTTTCCGGTTCTGTTCTGCTCAGTTGTTCAAGTAATACCAGGATATTAAAAGGTGAAGAAAAAAAACAATCTTCAAGGTTTTCAAACAACCTTTAAAGCTTTTAGAATTCAACTTTGAGCCAAATTTAAAAATCATGTTAATTACGTGAAATAGTATTTAGGTTATTGTAGAATTAAATTTACTTGTACGTATTATTACAGTGACATCTGCAGTCTTAACCAGCTTAACGTTGCTGTGTTCCTTAGAAGCCCTGCAAAAAAGTGGTTATTAGATGAGACAGTCTTTTTGTTAGTGGGCATGTTTCTATGATGAGGAATTTGGCCTGTAAAGAATCTGGATTTCTAACAAGTTTAAACAACACAGTAATGCATTGTTACATTTCCTGGGTAATGCAACGGTTGGGTAATTTATTACACACACAGCTGTTTGACCTCTTTTTTATTATATGTCACACATGCAATGCAATGAGTTCAACAAGAAAAAAACACTTCTTTCACACGTTTATCACAAATGAGTGAGTGAATGATAAAAATTAAAGTGGAGTATGCATTTAACCAGTTAACTAATGGTTACTACAGATTTCTTTCCTTATAGCTTTCTGGATATATTTGAGCTGCAATGGGAAATCTATGCTTTCACAGCCAAAAGTGTAGGAGCGCCACTGTGGTAGACCATTTTTTTGTAGTGATCCTCCCTGGCTTTCTTCATCTCCTGAATCAAGAAAGAACACAAAAAGATGAATGTGTGAATATTATTCACACATAGAAAACTACACGGAAAGCTAAAAAATGTCCAGAGTTTTAAAAGTAAAATAGAGAGCAGAAGAACATCAAAAGCAAAAACATAGAAAAGGACAACAACCCAAAATGTTCTTATTACACATGAGTAATACTACCTCTGTGAATCTCGGTTTCTGGATACAGTGAACGTATGGGTTGGGTTGGGCTTCTATCTGTTCTCCTGATGTTTTGTAGCAAACTGCACAATCCATCAGAGGCTGTGGAGCAATGACAACATGAAGAGCATAACAGTGGTGCTGATGCTTTGATAGACGGTAAAGTTAACACTCTTTTTTTAAAAACACATTTGCTCACTCGATCATTCCTGTAGGGGCATCTCTGAGGGTCAGTCTCAGTTGTTCCTTTCGGACACCTGGTGGGTTTCAGGTGGAAGTGGTGGTAGAAGTATCTCATACCAAATCCACCCTGAAAGAGAACATAGGATAATTTTATGGGGAGCTACAAACACGTTGTTTGATACGTCTGTTCAGCTGATTTGTCAATGCAAATATCTTAACAGACAATCACATGGCAGCAACTGAATTGATGTAAACACTGCTGAGACAACCTACTAAAGTTCAAATAAAGCATTAGAAAGGGGAATTAAGTGAAACTAAATCTGGCATGGTTGTTGGTGCCAGACAGGCTGCTTTGAGTATTTTGGAAAATGCAGATCTGTTGGGATTTTCCAACACAACCATCTCTAGGGTTTACAACAACTGGTTTGAAAAAGAGAAACTATCCTGCAACCTCAACATTTAGATGAGACCATGGATCCATCCTGTCTTGTATCAAAAGGACAATGCACTGTGTGGACTTTGCATATTCTCCCCATGTCTGCGTGGGTTCTCTGCGGGTACTCTTGCTTTCTCCCACTGTTTAAAGACATGCAGTTAGTGGGTTTGGGTGACTCTAAATTGCCCTAGTGAATGTTGTTGGGTTGTTTTGTTTGTCTTTCAGTGTTAGCCCAACATTAGGCTGCTGACCTTCCTCTTGCCCTATGCTAGCTTGGAAACCCCGCAACCCTGATAAGGATAAATGGAAGAGAATTGATGGATTGAAAAGGTCGAAAGCACGATGGTTAAGTGGAAACTGCACCTTGGACAGAAACAGCTGCATTATACTGCTAGGACAACTTCAGCTCTTTGCAAGTATCTGCACACAGCATGCTAACATTGAACTAGCCAGACAGGATGCTAACGTTAAGCTAGCCAAAAACCCAGAGTGATTTTAAAGTTGACTGAATGCCGACCCCAGCCCAGCAGCCAGACCCTGAACTTCAAGAGGTAACAAACCAATGAGCAGTCAGCTGCCTCTTTTTCTAGCTGCTCATGTTTCTAAAGTTGATAGTTTTAAAGTCTCTGTGTGCTGTTTTTCATTTTTGCTTTGTGTTTTCAGCTTTGTGTTCGACTACACAGCAGGCAATTAATTTGCACAAATGTAATGTCTTTAATATACTGCCTAGTAATTGTGGTGACTCTCAAAATAGAGCCATCCCAATGAGAATCAATAAGTGGTAACAATAATTCTAACAAAATTATTGATTCGATAACAAAATCCTTATCATCTTTCTCATCCCTAATGGCTGATAAAGCCCATAAAATAAATGCAATAAACTGAATCTTTAATGTGTTTGTGTGGAAACAGCAGCCACAGAGAAAAGGTTCCACAGAGAAATCTGTTAGAAATGTAGTTTCTTGATGTAATTCCAGTTCAGTGCGCACAGCCCACTAACAGGCTTCAGAGCTTTTCTTTGGTTGTTTGTGATGGTCAGAGTTTAATCTGCAGGGGCTGTGGCCTCCACTTCGCTCCACCTCCTAAATTACGAGATAGTTTCTGGAAAGAGGACACATGTCAGGATGCCAGGAGGCAGAATAAAAGTCCAAATAAATCTTCATGCGCAGAGGTCATGCAGAACAAGGCAAACAATCAAGGACTAAATTCCAAAAACAGCAAACTGATAAACAAGTAAGTAGGCCAAAGGGAACATAAGGGAACCAAGGACTAGGAGGAAGACGTGATGAGTGTTATAAACACAAGTGAAATGGAAAACTGGCGTACTAAATAGTAGCATATGGGTAATTTAAAGCAACTAACAACACCTAACTACTGATTTTATTTTCTGTTTATTGCAGGTTATTATGCACAAGCTCATTTTCATCAACGTTTGGAGAATAAAGAACATATTTGCCTGAAATAGCAGATAATCCACTGCAGCTGAGCCTCTTGGCTTGAAAGTACATCACCAGATAAATTGCACTTCCGCTGGTGACAGCCAGAGCTTTATTATGAGTGTGTGGAGATATCCACCAAATATCTCTCTGTTCTTCAGTATACGTGCAGGTACAGTAGCAATACTCAGCTGAAGTGATCAGCAGATCTGAGATAAAACCAGCTCCAGTTCAGTTATCTGCCTCGCTCTCTCCCCACAGCACCCTGCATCTCACCATTCACATGTCCCCACATGTACATCCTGATGTGAAATCCTACAACTTTTTACCAGATATACATCTTTTTTGATTGAAAATAGTAAATGGGCTGTTTCTTAAATTGTGCTTTTTTACTCTATTTGAGCACTCAGAGCACTCTATACAACAATACCTATTCAAAAAAGCATGTTTTATTCTATGCCTCTTCCTAACATTCATACACATTCACACCACAATGAATCCTTTATAGGGCAACTCTGGGTTTCTGTATCTTGCACAAGGACACTTTGGTATGCAGACTGTGAAAGGCTCCAGTGTTTGAAAGTTTCACATTCAACACTTTCAGTTTTAGCTAAACCTCCTCTGTAAGGCCTTATATTTGAAAAAGAAAGGAGTGAAAGCAGTCTTTAATGTGTACATTCTCACAGAGACACACCTCATCCTGTTTTTTTCTCTGCTGGAAACATTTTCCTCCCTGACATTTAACATCTTGCGTACAGATAGGAAAACAAGTATGAGCCAGAATTTCCCGGAGCAAGAGAGAGGAAAAGTGTGCCAAGTCAGTGTTAACTGAAAGCAGACTTTTGGGGTTTTTTCTCTTTTTAAGATTACAATTCAATGTTTGTCTTTTAAATTTAGGCTGAAAATATCCTGCACACATTTGGGAGAGTGTGGTCTTTATCTCACCCCATCAGTGACGCTACATGTTTTCAAAGTGGGTGTCATTATGAAACAAAAAAACCCGAAGAGCTTGTAAAAGAGCTAAAGCTAAAAGATGCTTACCTCAGTTTCTAACTTCCCCACAGTTTTCAGAAAGCGATAATGCTGTTGGACCCTAGCGTGGGTGCTGAGCTGTTGCATTGCCAGATCCACTCCTTTCTTGTAGATTTCAGGCAGACCATTGTAAGAATCCTGAGCTTCAGCAGAGTACAGCACAGCAACTGCACAAACCAAAAGCAGCAAGCCAGCAGCCATTTTTCTCTGAGTCTGGGAGGAGAGCAGCTTAGAGAATAAAGACCCGAGTTCAAAACAAGTCCTATTATGGCTCTGGGAATCACAAGTGAAACTAAAAACATTGATCATTGACAGACCAGCAGCCGTACTCACTATTTACTTAATATCCCACCCGCTTTCCTGTAACACTCAGGAGGTCATAGCTTAAAACTTTCCAACAGAAAACATGCTCAGTGCCAAAAGAGGACTTAGATTATTACAATCAAGCCATGGTTCACTGATTCAGATCCTGGAAACAAGCTAAGCATGTGGTGCCAAGCTTTTAGCACCAGGACAAATCTAAAGGTTAGCAGTAATTAGATGAAAAGTTTTATTTTCATTTCATTAGATGGCTCTTTGTTTTTACCAACAAAAAAATAAAACCTTTATTTCTGCCAGCAGAACACAAAACAGGCCTTGTGGTGGCTTCAAAACATGATGATCCTTGTTGGACATTGGTGGCAAAAGAAATCAAAGGCTCAGTACTCCAAAGAAAAGTACTTAAAATTCTGCTTAAATCAAAAAAAAAAAAAAAAAGTGAATGCACAGGTATTACAGAAAAATGTCCTTGTTAGTGTAGCAGAGCCAGTTTTACACACTTTATAAATATAGTTCCTTAAAAGGTTTCATGATAATACAGTTAAGGAGAAAAAAAAGCAGCAGTTTGTAAGCATTTTGTGGGGATTACATTATTTTTCTCCAGTAACCTCTTTGGGCCACAGTAGAAATCATGTGACAAGAGATCTAACTGAGAGACCTTTCAAGGGTTGATGGACCAAAAAGGTTGGGAAACACTGGTTTAACAAGTTCACGGATTAAATATTCTCTGTGTTTTTACAGTTTTTCTCAGTCGCTTTGGTGCTTTTCTCAGATCAGAATGAAAATTCTCAAAGCCATTAGTGCAACCTCCACAACATTTAGTCATTTGTGCACATCATAGTAGCAATTTCTCCTTCCTCTGAACAAATTGTAAATGCTCATGGACATGTATCAGTTGCTTTCATACAATTCTCTGCCGTCGACAACATTATCATTCGCTTATGTCATGTCAGTCAAAATGAACTATACTTTTAGATGCTGAATAGTCGTTCCCAATAAAACTAATAGTCTTCAATCATTGCATACAAAATTGGTGAATTAGTTTTTAAATGCTGAACTTCAGCTTTCACTGACGAGGAGGTGTGTGAAGTATCAGTTGGAATCAATGATAAGCCACTTGTTCACAGTCACTCATCAATCAATCCCATGAACCCTCAATTGGCAAGCATATATGAACCGAGCAGGACATACAGTGGGGCAAAAAAGTATTTAGTCAGCCACCGATTGTGCAAGTTCCCCCACCTAAAATGATGACAGAGGTCAGTAATTTGCACCAGAGGTACACTTCAACTGTGAGAGACAGAATGTGAAAAAAAAATCCATGAATCCACATGGTAGGATTTGTAAAGAATTTATTCGTAAATTAGGGTGGAAAATAAGTATTTGGTCACCTCAAACCAGGAAAATCTCTGGCTCTCACAGACCTGTAACGTCTTCTGTAAGAAGCTTTTCTGTCCCCCACTCGTTACCTGTATGAATGGCACCTGTTTGAACTCATCATCTGTATAAAAGACACCTGTCCACAGCCTCAAACAGTCAGACTCCAAACTCCGCCATGGCCAAGACCAAAGAGCTTTCGAAGGACACCAGGAAAAGTATTGTAGACCTGCACCAGACTGGGAAGAGTGAATCTACAATAGGCAAGCAGCTTGGTGTGAAAAAATCAACTGTGGGAGCAATCATCAGAAAATGGAAGACATACAAGACCACTGATAATCTCCCTCGGTCTGGGGCTCCACGCAAGATCTCATCCCGTGGGGTCAAAATGATCATGAGAACGGTGAGCAAAGATCCCAGAACCACACGGGGGGACCTGGTGAATGACCTGCAGAGAGCTGGGACCAAAGTAACAAAGGTCACCATCAGTAACACACTACAACGGCAGGGAATCAAATCCCGCAGTGCCAGACGTGTTCCGCTGCTGAAGCCAGTGCATGTCCAGGCCCGTCTGAAGTTTGCCAGAGAGCACATGGATGATACAGCAGAGGATTGGGAGAATGTCATGTGGTCAGATGAAACCAAAGTAGAACTCAACTCGTCGTGTTTGGAGGAGGAAGAATACTGAGTTGCATCCCAAGAACACCATACCTACTGTGAAGCATGGGGGTGGAAACATCATGCTATGGGGCTGTTTTTCTGCCAAGGGGACAGGACGACTGATCCGCGTTAAGGACAGAATGAATGGGGCCATGTATCGTGAGATTTTGAGCCAAAACCTCCTTCCATCAGTGAGAACTTTGAAGATGAAACGAGGCTGGGTCTTCCAACATGACAATGATCCAAAACACACCGCCCGGGCAACAAAGGAGTGGCTCCGTAAGAAGCATTTGAAAGTCCTGGAGTGGCCTAGCCAGTCTCCAGACCTCAACCCCATAGAAAATCTGTGGCGGGAGTTGAAAGTCCGTGTTGCTCGGCGATAGCCCCAAAACATCACTGCTCTCGAGAAGATCTGCATGGAGGAATGGGCCAAAATACCAGCTACTGTGTGTGCAAACCTGGTAAAGACCTATAGTAAGCATTTGACCTCTGTTATTGCCAACAAAGGTTATGTTACAAAGTATTGAGTTGTATTTTTGTTATTGACCAAATACTTATTTTCCACCCTGATTTACGAATAAATTCTTTACAAATCCTACCATGTGGATTCATGGATTTTTTTTTCACATTCTGTCTCTCACAGTTGAAGTGTACCTCTGGTGCAAATGACTGACCTCTGTCATCATTTTAGGTGGGGGAACTTGCACAATCGGTGGCTGACTAAATACTTTTTTGCCCCACTGTAGTGTGTACCATTTCTACGATTCTGTGACACAGAAATGGAAGGTCAGCATCGTGGAAGAGGGGTGAGGATGCGGTGGGGACAAAACAGGGGAAGAGGGAGAAGACGCCAAATACATAGGCCGATTCCTAATGAAATTAGGGCAACACTTGTTGACCACGTTGTCAATCACGGCCTTACTGTTCTGTAAATAGTTTGAAATGTTTATTTTAAAAAAAACACATTGGCTGCATTTTTAGGTAAACCGCTGCAAAAAACTTTGTTGTTTGCATAACTCAGTAACTTTTTTAAGAAGTAACTATATAATTAATTGCCCAACATTGGTCATTATTTACTGTATTTTGCAAACAGAGAGTTACTGGACTCTCTCCCAGACCACAGACTCATAATAAGTCAGAGCTTTATTTTTTTTTAAAAAAAAAGTTTTTTCAAAATTGGAGTTCAAGTTATTTTTACTTCCAATAGTGTTAAAATACTACACAGGTCATGAACAAGATTTTTTTACATTTTCATTGTAAGTGGGCTAAAGCACTTAATTAAAAGTCTAACATAAATGTAAACGCTGTAATTTGATTATTTTAATAAACCATGTAACTTGGATGGATTCGATGCTGGCATGACCACAGTGCACACGTCCAATGTTGCTCACAGTGGTCCAAGGGATCGCTCAGGGAGTTTGTGTGTTCGCTCAGACACATGAAAGATTAGAGAGAATATTGCTGCTCAGTCACCTGCTCAGCACTCTGTGGCTCCCACGCCGCCGCCTGTTCCTGCTGGAGGCCCAGAAGAGCCCCTCCAGCAACCTTTCTCATTCGCTGGGGGTTCAGGAGAACCTCTCCAGACTCGTGCCACGTCAGCTGGAGGGCCCGAAGAGCCTGCCCAGCCTCATGCCACATCAGCTAGGGATTCTGGAGCGCCCTTCCAGCTGCCTGTCTCTGCTGAAGGGTCCGAGATTTGGGTTTGGGTCCTTTTCCTGCCTGCACACAGCCGTTTTATGACAAAACCTCAATGACCCAAAGCAACACTGTAAAGAAGACAGGGCCAAAATTCCTCCACAATGATGTCAGAGGCTGATAAAGTCAAACCAAAGATGATTACTTCAAGTTTTTGCTGCTAAACCTCGTTAAATTAGCACTTAGTATTTGCAATTAAAGTAAAAGAATTGGGGGGTTTTTTTTCCAGTTTTTGTCACAGCTGCGGTGGCAGAGTGGTGAACGAAGGGCTCAAATGCAGGCACTAGCTTTGATGTGAGTAAGCTTTATTTTCAAAATGGTGAGAATACAGACTGAGCGAAGATGGGAAGGACAGAAACTAATATAAACCTAAACTGGCAAAAACTAAAGAAACAAACCTGAAACCATGAATCGCAGAAGAAAATGCAGAAATTATATGCAGAAAGATATGCAGGATAACACGCAGAGGTAACACAGATGGACCAGTCACAAGCAGAGGAAAACACAGGGCTTAAATATTCACAGGAGCAATCAGGGAATGGGAGACGGGGGGAATCAGAGCTGAAGAGACAAGGGCAAGGAAAACCAGACACAGCTACACACAGGAAAGGAACCATCAAAGTAAAATAGGAAATATAACAGTTACACCCAGACATGAGCTTAACACTAAGACATCAGACATGGGAACAGGGATCGAACACCGGAGCTCAAAACAGAAGCCAAACCCTAAGAACAAGAAAATCTTAAGAATTAACCCGAAACATAAGATAATAATAATTAAAACCAAAACCACTGAGTCCACAGACTCAGGACCATGACAGTTTTTTACCTTTTTTCTAAAAAAATATATTTTACTGTTCTGTTCTACCTAATTGCTGAAATAATGGCATGATGTTAAAAAGTGAAAACTTTCAGGATTCAGCCATGAGCCAGATCAGCTTAGGTAAGTGAAATGGTAGCCTGACCTGGGTTAGTATTTGAGTTATTATGGAATCTGATTTACTGGGATTTATTGTTATTACAGTATCTGCAGTCTTAATTAGTTAAACACCAAACCAGTGCAAACCAGGGCAGCTATCCATGACAAGGATTTTGGTCTCATCATGGAAATCTTGCAGACACTAATGCATTGTTGGTCGCTGACCCAATGTTTTGAGTTTGCTCTGGACTTATTATTCATCTCTTTGGAATCAAGAGATTTTCATGTTCTAGCTATGAATTCGTCTTGAGTTTAGTATTTCCTAATACCTCTGAGTTAGCTGTTGGTTCCTGTTTGATTATGTTAGTCACCTCTTTGTGCCCAGTTTGTCTCTTCTCTGTTTGGTCTTTCCGTGCCCTGTGTCTTTTGTTTTCTTGTTTCCCTCTCAAGTCCTGGTCCCTGTGTTTATCACTTCCTGTTCCCTTGATCATCTCTCTGTGTTTCATTCTTTTGTGTCAGTCATGTCTCCATGTCTGTTCCCTGTATCACATTTTCACATCTTGCTCTGTGTCTTATGTCCTGTTTTATTTAGATAGTCACTCGTTCATGTTCAGATTAGCTTCACCTGTCTCGTAAATAACACACACATCTGATTTTCTTTTCATTGTGTAGTAGAGAAAGCATACAATTATCATTATCTTCAACACATTTATCATTAGTAAGTAAATAGTAGCAATCAAAGTGACACTACAGTTGAGTATGCAAGCAACCACTTAACTAAGGTAACTTAGTAACTAAAATATTTTCTTACAGCTAAAAAAAACCATATATTTGTGCTGCAATGAGGAATTTATTTTTAGTTGGCAGTCAAAGCAAAAAGTGTAGGAGCGCCACTGTAGTAGATCATGTTTCTGTAGTGACCCAACCTGGTTTTCTTCATCTCCTGAATCAAGAAAGAACACATAAACACATTTGGTTATTCACACAAAGGAAACTAAACAAAGAGATCCAACTTTATTCCAAACCGATGAAGCCATTTCACCAGGCTCAATGGTTTGGGGGCCATCAGAAGAGCAGTTTGAGACAAAAAGATTGACTTATTGCAACATTTTTTGATAACAGGTCAAATATCTAGGAAATTAATGTAGGAGAAGAACATAAAATGTAAGACACTTTTTAAACATTTACATTTGAGCAATAATACCTCTGTGAGTCTCTGTCTCTGGATGCAATGAACGTATGGCTCGGGTTTGCCTTTTATCTGGTTTGCTATTGCTTTGTAGCAAATGACACAATCCATCAGAAGCTGTGGAGCAATGGTGGGTTTCAGGAGAAAGTGGTGGTAGATGTATTTCCCGTCAAATCCACTCTGAAAGAAAAGCAGCAAGTCAATGGATTTGGGCAGGTAGACATGGTCAAGCAAACCTGCCAAAGTTCAAATTGAGCATCAGAAAGAAGACAGGGGAATTAAGCGACACTGAACATGGCATGATTGTTGGTGCCAGACAGGCTGGTCTATTTAAGAAACTACTCGTGTACTGGGATTTTGTGGTCGACGCATCACTGCAATACGGACCACTATATCTGAGGAATGTTTCAAGCAACTTGTTGAATCTATGCCATGAAGTTTTAAAGCACATCTGAAGGCAAAAAGGAGTCCAACCCAGAGAATGGATGCATGCTTACATTAATGCTTAAATTAATGAAATGTTTTTATAAGGTAAACACATTCAAATTCATGCAACCACAGAGAAAAAGTTCCACAAAGAAATCTGCCAGAAAAAAACTGTTACTCAACGTAACTCCAGGTCTATGCCCACAGCCCACTAACAGCCTACAGGGCTTTTCTTTGGTTGTTTGTGGTGGTCACACTTTAATCTGCAGGGGCTGTGGCCTCCATATGGCTCCACCTCCTAAAATATGAGACCGTTTCTGGAAAGAGGACCCAAGTGCAGGATGCCAGGAGGGAGAATAAAAGTCCAAATGAATCTTCATGTGCAGAGATCACGCAGAGGAAGACAAACAGTCAAGGGCCAAATTCCAAAATATATCACCGTGGTGAACTCAAAATATAGAACAGTGATTTTGACCGGTGCACAGAGGCTGTGATGCTCATGGTCAGTGTCCGACTACATCAAATGATTCAGAGACTAATTCATTTAATTCCACCTTAATAACAACTGAACACTGTCTATAGTATAAAGACAATATACAGTATACTACAGTAACAGTATTAAAGTGGGAAATGGCAGTCAGCCAAGATAGCTCATCAAGCTTATATCTTGTTGAACTCAGCTGTGTAAATCCACAAAGAGCAGCAGGTCAGCTGATCACAGTCTGTACACTAAGAAATTATTGGTTTTCCTCACACTGAGCCCCTACAGCCAGTTTTAGGTTTCCCCCACTTGCTGAATCCCACTTTAACCCTTTATTGTACTCATTTTCCTGTTTAGATGTAGAGTCAAATTCACCCTCTACAATGTAGGCAACACAAAATAGATATTTACTTTTTTACTTTGAGTGCATTTCGGAGCCTGGACCTTTTCACTTTTACTTTAGTAAAGAAGTTGATTCAGTATTTAATCTTTTACTGGAGTATTTTTTTCTGTATTTTTACTTAAGCAAAGAATGTCTCTACTTTTGCCACCTTTGGCTATTCTTAACTTTAATGTCTAATTATGCTGTCGTGGCTGTGCAACTCATTCATTATCTGCAGGAAGAAACGTGAAATCCTGCAAGTTTTCACCAAATACACATCAGTTTTGATTCTAATGAACAGCTGTGTGGAAACATCAGTCTGTTAAATAGCACTCCAGTCTTTGCACCTCATTATCTAAACATAAACTGTCAACAGTTTCAGTTTTATCAAACCTTTTTCTGTACAGCTGCTATTTGGCAAAAAAAAAAGGAGCGAGGAAGAGAGAGAGGAAAGTGCGTCAAATCGGTGTTACCTGAAACCAACATTTCAAGTGTTTTTCTCTCTCTTTAACATTAGGATTTAACATTTGTCTTTTAAATTTTAGCTGTTTCTGTTCTTATGCAGACCTTTAGGAGACTGTTGACACAGTCGGTAAGGTTATCACACCCCATCAGTGAGGCAGCTACAGGTTTCATTAGAAAATAAAAGAAAAAGGGGAAGAGTTGGTGAAAGAGCAAACATCCAAACCAAAAAGATGCTTACCTCAGTTTCTAACTTGTCCACACTTTTCAAAAACTGATAACGGTGTCGGATCTTAGAATGAGTGGTGAGCTCTTGCCGTACCAGATTGACTCCTTTTTTGTAGATTTCAGGCAGCCCATTGTAAGGCCGCCAAGCTTCAGCAGAATACAGCACAGCCGCAGCACAAACCAAAAACAGCAAGCCAGCAGCCATATTTCTCCAAATGCGTGAGAAGAGCAGGGAAAACCAAGCACTGAGTGCAAACCAAGTTCTATTATAGGAGATTAAAACACACTCAGTGGGTAATATCACAGAAGACCACGGTTGTCAAATGAGAAGTTAGACTACATCCTAATGCATTATTACAATTAAGTCCTGGTTCACTAATCCAGATCCTGGAAACAAGCCCAACATGTGGTGACAAGCTTTTGGCACCAGGACAGGATATAAAGTTTAGCAGTAATTAGTACAAATTTTTTTTGTTTCGACTTCATTGGATGGCTCTTTGTTGTCACCTGCACCAAAAAACAGTTGTATTTGGGCCAGGAAAGCAAATGGGATGGTCATTTAAATATTTTATTTCCATGAAATGAAAACTCGTGAAGATTTCAGAGTCAAACATAGGCCTTATGAACACTTAACAAACGTTGATCCATGTATAGGGCATCCAGAAAACATTCACAGTGCGTCACTTGTTCCACATTTTACAGCGTTATTCCAAAATGGATTGAACACATTTTCCACTTCAAAATTCCACACAAAAAAATGACAAAGTGAAAAAAGTTTGCATGTAAATTTTTGCAAATGTATGTACTAATATGTACCTTATGTATTCTCAGCCTTTGCTTAATATTCTGCTGAAGCACATTTGCAGCAATTACCTTTGCTGCAATTATCTTTCTTGTTGCTTGTTTGAAAATAAAATTTGGCCTGTAAAGAATCTGAATTTCCAACAAATATAAACAACACAGTCATGCATTGTTGTTGGGTAATGCAACAGAGGGGTGACTTATTGCACACACAATGCTGTTTTACTCTTTTTATTTCATGTAACACATGGAATACATTTAGTTTAAAAGGAAAGAAGCCTCCTTTCACGTGTTTATCACAAGTGAGTAAGTGAATATTAAAAAAGTGACACTACAGATGAGTATACATGCAACCTCTTAACTAAGGTAATGAAAGATTGCCTTTATAGTTTTGTGGATATATTTGTGCTGCAATTAGGATCTTATTAGCCGGTAGTACGAGACAAAAGTGTAGGAGAGCCCGTGTGGTAGATCATCTCTCTGTAGTGCTGCAGCCTGGCTTGCTTCATCTCCTGAATAAAGATAGAACACAAAAAGATGTCTGGTGATTATTCACACTCAGAAAACTAAACAGACACCACAGACCATCCAGATCTAATCTAGGTTTTTGAGCCATCAACAGCAAAAAAAAAAAAAAAAAGGTTTATGCAGCAAAAAGTATAAAATGTAAGAAAAAAAAAAGAATTTTTTTAAACACATGAGTAAAATTACCTCTGTGAGTCTCGGTCTCTGGATACAGTGAACATATGGATTGGGTTCATCTTGTATCTGGTCTTCAAATGCTTTGAAGCAAATTGCACAATCCATCAGAGGCTGTGGAGCAATGACAACATAAAGAGCTTTAGTTCTGATAGGCAATAAACTACTTTTTTTTTTTTAATGTTAGCATTCGCTCACTCGATCATTCCTGAAGGGGCATCTCTGAGGGTCAGTCTCAGTTGTTCCTTTCGGACACTTGGTGGGTCTCAGGTGAACGTGATGGAACAAGTATTTCACACGAAATACATCCTGAAAGAAATAGAGGTAAATTTTATGAGGTGCAATTGCAACATGGACTAAAACCTAGCAGGTTTCATCGCTGATTTTTCTGTAGTAGTCAGCTCACGCAAAGCACTGCAGAGGTCATGTACAGGAAGGCAACAATTATGGGCCAAATTGCAAAAACAGTCTGAGAAAGTGGTAAACAAGCAAGAAGACTACAGTAATAGGAAACACTTTAGCTTTAGTATGTTTCAGGCTTACTAAATCCACTGCAGCTGTGCCCCTTGGCGTGCATCAACAGATAAACAGATACATGTTTACTGTATGAGCCCCTGCGTAATTATGAGTGTCTGTAGATACGTAGCAAACATCACTGTCTTCTTGGCAACAATACTCAGCTGAAGTCATCAGCAGATCTGGGGAGCCGGGGATGAAATCTGCTGCAGTTCAGTTATCTTTCTTACTCTCTCAGTCTCACATCTGTACACTCTTTGTTGGTTTTGTTTAGTCTGTTTGGCCCCCAAAGTACCCTGCATCTTACCTTACACATGCAGCCACATGTACACCACTCATACCCCTGATATCAGTCTAAAAATCCAACATGATTTTTGCCCCATTCAGATTTGTTGCATTTTCAAAGTGTTCCTTTAATTTTTTGAGCAGACTGTAACTGTTTTGTTTTTCTGCACATAAATCTAAATGCTTGTGAATGTTTTAAGTTTCAAAGTTCACATAATCCAATAGAGATGGGAAAACAAGTTTGAACCTGAATTCTCCGGAGCCACAGAGAACTGCGGCTGAAAGCACTGAAAGCAGAATTTAAAGTATTTTTCTCTTTATTAACATAATTCAATGTTGTCTTTTAAGTTTTAGCTAGAAACATTTATGTTCTTCAGCAGAGCTTTAGAAGACTGTTGCTGCAATCAGCAAGGCTATCTCACCCTATTACAGATCTGATACTGATGTTTTTATACAGAATGTTAAGCAAAAACACTGATAACACTGATTCTGGTCAAGAGTTTTCAAAAGAGTCGACAGCCAAATCTAAATGATGCTTACCTCCTGTTCTAACTTCTCCACAGTTCTCAAAAAGCGATAATGGTTTTGGACCTTATCGAGGGTGCTGAGCTGTTTTATTGCCAGATCCACTCCTTTCTTGTAGATTTCAGGCAGACCATTGTAAGAATCCTGAGCTTTGGTGGAGTACAGCACAGCAACTGCACAAACCAAAAGCAGCAAGCCGGCAGCCATGTTTCTCTGAGTCTGGGAGGAGAGCAGGGCAGCTTGGAGAATAAAGACCCGCGTTCAAAACAAGTCCTTTTATGGCTTTAGGAATGACAAGTGAAACTAAACATACCTATCAACAACAGACCAGCTGCACTCACTGTTTATATCCCCCAGTTTCCTGTAATACCCAGGAGGCCACAGACTAAAACTTTCAGATGGAAAACATGGTCAATGTCATAATAAGAATTTGTTCTTACAATAACTAACTTATCCAGAATACGATCTAAAGTGTGATTAAAGCTGTGGATTAGCTCATTGACAATCTAATGATACATTTAAAGACGACCATCTTCAGCTTTTATGCTCTAGGAGCAGAAACATTCTCTGCAGGGATGGGGTTACATAACACCTGGGGATGCTTACGTAACAACTTCATTTCAATGAAACCACAACTCATAAACATTTGTTAGTCACACACATTGCAGCAAATTATCACAGCAAAGAAAACTCATTTCATTCTACTTAAACCAAAGAAAAAGTAAATGCACAGGTATTACACTGTTGTAGCCGTATATACTACATAGATCAGAGTTCCCAAAGAGGCTTCATAATAATATAGTAAAGGAGAGAAGTAACAAATGTTTATAAACATTTTATGGGGATTAGATTGCTTTTATCCAGTAACTTTTCTGGACCACAAATGACACCATGTGACAAGAGGCCCCACTGAGGGACCTTTCAAAGGCTCGTGGGCTAAAAAGATTGAGAAGTACTGGTTTAATAACTTGCCAATATCCTCTGTTTTAAATGCAAAACTTTAACATCAAGAATAATGACTAGTTGAACAGTTCAGAAGATTAAATACATGTCATCAGATCAATAGAGTGGAAAAAAGTGAAATAATCGTCACTGTTCTGACAGAATAATTTATTTATGCATTTATTTATATTTATAGTTTTGCCTGTTGTTACCACCACAGTGGGTTTTAAAAATAATAAAAGTAAGATGTGATCAAAGGACAGACTTCTAGCTTTAATTCAGAGGCTCTAATAAAAGTTTTATATTACCTGTTTATGAATTAGAGCCATTTTTATACACAGTCCCCCCCCCCCCCCCCCCCCCCCCCCCCCCCATTTTCAGAGAGTTAAAAAATAATCAGATAGAAGTAAAGCAGATAAAATTTTGGATTCAAAGTTTATTAGAATATAAAAAGAATGCATACATTTACTTAGCAAGGGAGCTAGGAAGGTTGCATTTGAATGAAATATGTTCCTCACATGATGAATGCCTCTCAGAGTGAATAATAGAATATATAATAATAGTTTAATAACATTTCAAAAGACAAGATGCAAACATCATACGTACATCTACCAAACTACAGAAAGGTTAAGTGCAGACTGACAAGAATTTACCTGTCTGATTGTAGTTTTTTAGATATTTTCAGAAGCAAAGACACTAAATGCTGCATGTTTTCTAACAAAACTTTCACTCTTTGCCTGTTGATCCCAGAAGAACTGTTGACCCGCTGCTGTATCCCAGTGTATTGCAGTGCTCCAGTCTGCCTGCTGTCATTGCCTGCCATTCATAACCAAGTAAAGATAAACATGTTTATCATTGCAGTGCGGTTTCATCACTTATGACAGGCCACAGTTAGAACTTTGGGAGAGACTGTATTAAAGGTAAAGCAGGAGATACTGACTTGTGTGATGGCCGGTTTACGGAGGCAGTGAATATACGGTTTGGGCTCTGGTTCGATTTCTCCTCTGTGCATTTTGTAGCAGGCTGCACAGTCCATCAGCGGCTGCATGAATGCAGAAGAGCAAAACAGCATAGACAAGTTAGGGCAGGCCATTATCCTCACATTCCACAGTCCTGAGCCGAGTAACTTGCCAAAAACTTACTCTGTCGTTTCTAGGCTCACACGCTGAGGAGTCAGTGGTCCCTTTTTCACAAGTGGTGGCTTTAAGGTAGAAGTGGTGATAGAAGAAGCTTACATCAAAACCCATCTGAGAAGAAAGAAGCAAAGCAACCCAGATGAGTTTTAGTTCATGAAAGCATCATATTCTTTGTTGCTTATAGCACATTTCCTGATGATTTTAATCCAAATACACCATAAACCATAAACTAATAACCAGGTCTTACAAAATAAATGATAAAAATTGAGCAATAAAACTGGATTTGCTGTTCAGTACCTCATAGTCCGACTTTGAGACACTTCTTAAGAAGACATAATGATCTTGGATTCCAGCGAGAGAGTGGAGCTTCGCTAAGGCCAGATCTACTCCTTTCCTATACGTTTCAGGGAGTTCCTGTGCATTCGAGGACAAGAAGAAAGCTCCGACGCTGAACAGCCAAACCAACAGAGCAGCCATTGTTCTCCTTGTGGCCATAAGAGTGAGGGTGATGTGGAAAGAGCAACAGACCACCCCCTTCTGTACTGTTTACTCAAAGACAGAAGAACACCCTGCCCTTACAAGGGAGAAAAACAGGCGTTTCTGTTTTGATTATGCCTCAGTGTTGATCCAGAGTAGATGTCTGCATCCTCCCAACTTCTTTCTTTTATCAGAAAGATTTTTGACATTTAAAAAGTAGTTTTAGTTTTCTATCAGCACAATGATAATAAAGTAGTACTGAATTTCATGTAGAAAATCACAAAATAAAGTTGGATTGATAAAGTAACAAAGTTCAAATTCAAATTCAAATTCAAATTCAAATTTTATTTGTCACGTACACAGTCATACACAGTACGATATGTAGTGAAATGCTTGGACAACTGCTCGTGACCTAAAGAAAACAAAAAAGGAAAAGGCTATGAATAAGATAGGAAATAAATATGAAAAATTAAAAAGGGTAAATTTAACTAGGAAGGAATAAAATATAAATTAAGGTTAAAAATGAAATAACTGTACAACACAAATTAGAATGAAGGGTAAATTTAACTGGGAAGAATAAGATAAAGATAAAATATATAAATTAAAGTTGAAAATAAAATAACTGTACAACAAAATACACAATACACAATATAGAACTATATAAGAATGTATGAAGAAATCTAAATATAAATAAATATATACACAATAACAGCAGCTGTACAAGTATTAACTGGAAATGAAGAATATAGTGACCAGTGTTGTGCAAAAACAATGTCCAGAAAGTCCAGTGTGTGTAAGAACTGTATGTGTGGGTCAGTATTGTGTGGTGGTGTGATTGAGAGACCGTATCGCCTGCGGGAAGAAGCTCCTCCTCAGTCTCTCTGTGTTGGTCTTCAGGGAGCGGAATCGCTTTCCTGACCTCAGCAGAGAGAACAGTCTGTTGTTGGGATGGCTGAGGTCCTTCACGATCTTCCTGGCCTTGGTCCAGCACCGCCTGCTGTAGATTGAGTGCAGGTCAGGGAGCTCGGAGCGGATGGTGCGCTCAGCTGACCGCACAACCCTCTGTAGAGCTCGTCTGTCCTGCATGGTGCTGTTCCCGAACCAGGTTAAGATGTTTCCCGCCAGGATGCTCTCTATGGTGCACGAGTAAAAGTTCCTGAGCACCTTGGAGGGCAGTTGGAAGTCTCTCAAGCGTCTGAGGTGGTAGAGACGCTGTCGGGCCTTTTTCACCACGGTGTTGATGTGACAGGACCATGACAGGTCCTGCGTGATGTGAACTCCGAGGTATTTGAAGCTGTCCACTCTCTCCACTGGGCACTCGTTGATGACGGGGGTCTGGTAGTTCCTCTCCTGCTTAGTGCTGAAGTCCACTATCAGCTCCTTTGTCTTACTGACGTTTAGAAGGAGGTTGTTCCTCTGGCACCAGTTCTCCAGATTCCTAATCTCCTTCAGGTAGGCCGTCTCGTTGTTATCAGAGATCAGGCCCACCACGACGGTGTCGTCAGCAAACTTGATGATGGTGGTGGAGCTGGTAGTGGCCACACAGTCATATGTGTACAAAGAGTACAGCAGGGGGCTCAGAACACACCCCTGGGGGGCTCCAGTGCTGAGAGTGGTGGAGGCTGAGACATGTCCGCCCATCCTTACTGCCTGTGGTCTGCCAGTTAGGAAGTTGGAGATCCACTGACACATAGATGAGCTGAGTCCCAGATGCTCCAGCTTGGTGGTGAGTGTGGCGGGAATTATGGTATTCCCAAAGAGAACACATACTAAACTGATTTACATTATTTTACTGAAGGGAAATCTGTTGGCGCTCCACAGGGTTCAATTCTTGGTCCTCATTTTATTTAACAACTTTATAGTTTTGTACTATAAATAATGTAAAACAAATATAATAATTCTTGGCATAATTTTAAATGTTAGTCGTAAATATTAGCTGAACTGACCACCGACTGTATATAAAGGATTGACTAACCATTGTGATATTACTGGCTTGTTTGCCCATTTTCAAAGGTTTTGATCTGAGCATTTTAGAAAAAGTGAGTGAAGTTGCAAACTCGTTGGGAAGGTTTCTATTGAGCTCAGTGGATCCAAACAGCCATTTTTAAAAAACAGTCAAAGTCTTTATGGCGCCACAGCAGTCACACCCCCCCCAGTTGCAATTAAAAAGAATGTAGGTTTTAGGTACTTTTGCATTAGATACCAATTTCAGACCAGCAAGCATACATCCATCCTTTATATACAGTCTGTGGAAATGAGTGTTATAATTTCCTCACATAACAGGTAAAAAAAAGCTCATCTTCAGTCCCTGTCTATTAAAATTTTAGATCAAATCAGGAACTGAAATTAATTGAAAACAGATACTTTAAGAACCATACAAATAAAAAGCGGAGAATAACATGTAAAAATACTAAATGTGTAAAAATATCCTGCTCGCTGATAAACTGCTTGAAGATGGCCAGATTCAAACCTGGAAACTTTCCCTGCAAGTTCTGCTCCATGTTATCATCATTGCACCATTTCACTCCTCATTCTAGCTGCTTGTCTTTGGTAGCCGATGAGCTCATGAGTGAAGACAGAAGAGATGCTGTCTGTGTCAAAGCCTGATTCTTCTACCTCTGCAACCCAGTGGACAGGTATTCAGTCCCAGCCTTTCTAACCATATGTTGTTGTAACTATCCACTGTGTTTTCATGTTAAAACACCTATGTGCATAATAATTATTCTTCAGCATTTCTTCAGCATAGACAAGTCATCATCTTCCATTGAAACAATGGGCGATCGCAGGAAACTGCAAGGAAATTTTTACCGACCAATCAGGGGTTAGACATTTAGACCATAGTGCAGACTGGTCGTTAGGCCTATGTGACTTAGTCCTGACATTGTCACCATGATTGTAACACATCCAAAATGGCAAATAGGTTAATGTCACATGGTTAGGGGTCACATGCCTGCAAAACCTCCATATGCAAAGATGTCAATTGATGCAAATTCAAAAACAGATATTTGTCTCATGGCAGCCGCAGCTGTTTTGTATGACTCAGTGACCATATAAAGGAATTTTACTAGTTAATAGGTTCACCATAGTTTTGAGAGCTTAAAGTCAGATTTGTGCATTATATTGTAAAGAACCTAATTAAAGTTAAACGAGGCCTGGGCTGCGATTTCATGCAATTTCCATTTGTACCACCAGATGATGCAGTGGGCCTGTGTAAGCTTTCAACACATTTTTAGGCTAAAAAGAAAAGATGACTGATAAAATGTTGCCCCCTGGTGGTTAAAGTTTTAGTTTAATTCTCTGTGTAATTATAAAAAGTCCCTTTAAAACACAGGAACACGTCAGAGTCCAAATGTGTTTGAATGGCAGTGGGACATCCCTGGAAACACATGAAACAAACAGAATCAGACGCAGGTTTACTCACTTTAACCCAGTGATTGATTATTTTGGACAGTAACCAATTAAAATGACTCAGGAAGATCCAGGTTTTCCATGCTTTGTTATTTCTGTATCCAAAATGAAAAATTATGTGCAAGTATAATTTGTCTCTTTCCACTAAACGTGCTCGAATATTCTGGATCATATTATAAACACAAAGCCCTTAACATCAGTGTAAATAAAGGAAATAAACCTCCATATGCAGCCACTGTCGTCCATGTTTACAGACCGTCACGAGTAAAAGCTGAACCAGTGTGTGGCAACCTCTGGTGGGCTTATGAAAGAGGAGACTATATTACTTTTTATTATACATGTTTATTTTTTGTTACTGGCTATAATTTGAAAATGTGTCTTACAAAAGATTCCAAACTTTCCATTGTTTCTTTATAAACACATGATACAAATTCAGTTTATCATCATCTAAGCTAGAGATTTTTATTAAAGCAAACTATCCATTAATAGACACACACACGACCCTGAATTGGATAAGTGGAAGAGAAAAGACGGACAGATGGATGGAACAGCTGAGTAAATGTCCATCCATGTAAATGTGAAGCAGTGTAACATTCATAAATATGTAATATAAAGGATTTAAAAACACATCACAGGTCTGATTTTGGGCATTTTACATTAATCATCTGTAAGTCTTGTGGTAGGGCGACGTTCCTCTTTAAGTGGGACTGCATCGCATCTTTATTCTTCCTCCTCCGTCCCACATCTCTGGAGTCATACAGCTCACCAAAAACATACAAGCTTAGCAGATTTTTTGAATATGATGAAACTATCACTGAGAAAATGAATCAGCAGTATGTACTCACATATCCTCTGTGTCCTGTCCAAACTACAGTGTGTCTGTAGAGGCCTCTGACGGTTAAGCAATAACTTAAATTCAAATTGGTGATGTGTCCCACACAAAAAACTAAGCACATCTATTTTGTTGGGACCTGGTCGCTCTAAGTGGAGCTGTATCTGCCCTATGAACTACAGTACAAAGAGCTTGATGCCCCTGTTGTAATGTATCCGACTCCTTCATCTGTCACTCACTAACACTGCTTTTCGTTTCTCCCCTTAAATATTTAACTCCTGTCTTGCTTCAAGTTTCTAAATATCACAAACACCTGTTCCTACATGTACACCCCCTTTCAGGCTCCAATCAGTTCAGTTACAAATACAACTCAGCCTGTCCCAAGTTACTATGGTAAACAGGGCTTTTCTACTATACTTGAGCACTCAAAGTGTTTTATATGTCATGTCTCATTCATACATCACATATTTCTACAATGCATTCTGTTTAACATTCACACACATTCACGCTGAACACATTGGAAAGCAAAGTGGGGTTTAGCATCTTGCCCACTAAGAATTATGCAGACTGGGACCAAACTTCCAACTTCCAGCTAGCAGATGATCTGCTCAACCCCCTAGCCACCTGTCAAGTGCTCTATGAGGGTAGAAACGTTTTTGCACAGCAAATGAAGTCAGCTGCCATGAATCAGATGTGCTAAAAGGCTGTACTGTTTTCTTAAGCGTCATACTGTCCGCTCAACAAGCCCTGAGCTGGAAAACACCTAGACCACAGGTGGGCAACTCCTGGCCTCGAGGGCCAGTGTCCTACAGGTTTTAGATTTGTCCTCAATCCAACACAGCTGACTAAATTACCTCCTCAAAACGTCTTAAACCTCTCCAGGGGGCCTGGTTATGAACTAATCATGTTATTCGGGTATGTTGACACAGGTTGTCAATAAGCAAATTCTGTGGTTTCAGGTCACGATGGAGCACTCGGCGACAGTGACAGAAGTAGATGCCCTCCAAAATCTGGTAAAGGTAGCTCTTGACCAACATAGAGTCCATGTACTGGCCAGAGGGGATGGAGTCCAAGTATTTCTTCAGGTCCATGGACAGGAACTCGAAGATGAGGTAGAGACGAGATTCTTGCATTAGGACGTCTAGGAGTCGTACAACATTGGGATGTTTCAGCTCCTGGAGCAGAGAAACCTCTCTGACAGCTGTGCTGGGAACGCCCTCCTCCTCACTCTACAGTCGGATCTTCTTCATAGCCACAATTTGCCCCGTTGCCTTTTGCTTACCTTTATACACAACCCCATATGTACCTTCTCCGATTTTCTCTATTTTCAGGTATTCTTCCATTATTGCCTTTTTTTTTTTTTTTTTTTTTTTTTTTTTTACAGACACGAACAAACCTCTTCAGTTTTGCTAACGCTGCACTACCAGCACATAAAAAACCTGCACCTGTGACCTTTAACTAAAACTGAAACTAAAGCTTCAGGAATACTTTCATATCACTTCACACTTTTTGCTCACTGGCTTCCCTTCAGGTTCCAGGTTTTACAGATTTTATTGCTGAGAATCAGAAAGTTTCTTGGTCCTCTGAGCCCTCTGCTCACACACATTGCTGGTCCCTCACTTTTAATATGTGGCCAGCATTAGGAGTGAGACCCGTGCACCTGTCCACACTCTTGAATATACCGTCCATGTAATAGTAAATTGAATGCATGAACACACTCATGCTTTCTTCATGCTTCACAGCATATCATAGACCAATATGTGAGTCAGATTGTGTTCTTGCAGACTCAGTCTTGATGTTTGTTTGCACATTCATTGAAACCATCATATTTGTGCTGCCAAACTCTTTTTTGCTATTTTAAAAACTCTTGGATGTTAATTTTACAACTTTTTTAGTCAAATACCAGATCATTAAGAGAAGATTGCTGCCACCTGCATAATTTCTGTTTGGTGGTATGGCTGCTCTGGGACTTCCTCTACCTTTCAGTGGAAAAGCAGTGGAAAGGAGAGCAGCACCAAGACGTGATAGTTGACAATCATAGAGCCCAGTTCCTTGTATGTGCAGTTGGGACTAAATATGTCTTCTGTGCATCTACCTTTTCTCCTTCCTCCAAGGTGTTTTACATAAAGACAGCCAAACAGACTCAAACGATAGAAAAGAACTTTTATTCATCATCAATATTTGAACCATTATTGTACACGGGAACATCAGCAATAGCCTGAAGACTTTATTGCTTTGAAATGAATCCACATACTTTTAATCATCAGCATACTTTGACATACACAGACTGCCTTCACTCCAATCACAGGCACAAGAAGCAGACACAAAACTGACACTCAAATCCAACCTCTCATAAATATCACCTTCACTGCCGTGGGCGTGCTGCAGCTGAACGTGTGTGTACAGAAGAAAAAAATATTGTGTGACGTAACCCGATTAAGGCTTCTAAAGCAGCAATTACTCCACAGATTATAAACAGATAAATAACAGAGATTTTTGATTTATGCATGTCTCAAATGTGCAAACTACTGTAACGTGTGCCATCCTTAAAACACAGGAGACACAGATCACTTCATGGTCCCACAGGCACTTCAGATTTTGTGCGACTGTGACATGAAAAAGGCAACAAGATCACAGCAACAGTGAAACTGGCCCGCCTGGAGGGAAACGTAGTGCTTGAAACGTGTAGGTGAGAGTAACAGGGGCTGAATATTTAAACTATTTGACACAGTCAAAGCTTTAACCAATCCATGAGATTGTCTAAACAGGTTGTTTGGAAATTTTGTCGACCAGGCTGACACAATCGCGAGTGACATATTAAAAACGAGGAATGTCCTGCTGTGAAAATATTTAAAATTAGGCTGAAAATCCTTCAAGTTAGAGGAGATCTAACGTGACTGAAGTGCAGCTTATTTTTCTGACCACAAAACTATTTACACGAGACATTTGGCACAAAGAAACCACCGTTAACCGACCACAGGAGAAATGAGACCTCAGAACAAACTACATTAGTGCCCTACACGTGTACGGGTGTGTGTATATATATGTGTGTGGAGACATTTTAAAGTACACTTAATAAGCCACAGTGTCATTTTCCGTTTTAAAAAAAGTGTTTGCACGATGAGAAATGTGATACGATGTCATTAGTTTAGAGAGAAATAGCATTTTTTTTGTACAGTTTTCTTTTTTCTTATGGAACGTCATAACAGTCCCACAAGATCTCCCCCTGCTGGTGATCTTCACTCACCACAGGTGAAATATAAACATTTAAAATGCTGCATTTTCTGCACAAAAACAACAAATAGTTAAAGTAGGCTAAAAATCACTCACAGATCATTTAAGAAGCAAACTAAAGCAACACTGATTACATAAAATACAGTCATTGTTCAGATTTTGTTATGTTAAAAGTGCTACAAGCTTTCGTGTAAAGTGATCAGCTGTCTAAAATAAGACAAAATAAAGAAAAAAAATCTTAATACCTTTATATTTCCTTCGTAAGGCGCTTGGTGATCTTAAAATGTGAAGAAAAGAGTGTGAATAGCAATAACTCATAAAGCATAAAGGAATGTATCCCGTATATCTTCCACATATTCAATGTGAATCAGAGCAACTTTCAGGGCTAAAAATCAATCGTACACGTCTATCTACTGTTAACATGTTTAACTCGAGCTCGAGATAAAGTCATTTGATTCGGTATCTCCTGTCCCCTGAAATGTTTAAAATAAAAACAAATAAACTAAGCAAAGAGTTTCCAGCTGCTTTTCCATTATTTGAGACACAAACTGTTATTAAAGCAGCAGAAAAGCTTCTTAAATAGTGAAAAGTTAAAAGCCAAAGCAACCTTTGACATACTGCATTTCAATGTCTTGATGACGAGGGACATCGCTTGAAGGACGCCGTCCCAGAACTCTAACTGGTGATAACTGACAGATTTTCGGTGCGATTTGACGATGCGAGGGCTCGCTGTGGATCACACCGGCATTTGCATCTCCGAGTACTCGTCGTGACACTCGCGCTCGTCAAACTTTGGCTCTGCGTCGTCAGCATCCAGCTAAAAGAAAGACAAGAAGTCACATTCAGTAACCTGAACTAACTCCGAAACAGTTGTGACTCATTTAAACGACTATTTTATCGCAAATTTGTTTTATTTTTTAAAAATTAGTGAAATTTTGATCTGATGTTTTGTGCTACCCATCTCTGTGGATCAACATCAGAGCCATAAATGTTATCGATATTATCAATCAGTTCTAATCATAACATTTAAATTACGTTTCCTTTTTTACCTCTACAGTGTGTGTCAGCGTAAAGCAGGGCACTGCGCCCCCCTGTGGTTAACTTACGCATGCCATCTCTTTGACAGTGAAGACCCGTCGCAGCACAAACATCTTGACGGGGACGGTGAGGATGAGGACAAAGGGGAAAGCCAGAGACGCCGCCGTCGACATAATGGCCCACAGCACCGCCAAACACACCAGCTGGATGCAGGTGAAGAGATGCATGCGCAGCGTGCGGACCTGAAGGATAGAGAGGTCGCTCACATATCTGACAAGGACAACAGTTTCTGCAGGGAGCGCTCAAAAAATTCCCAAATGTAGATACGTATAACCTTTGCAAACTATTTTAGGGGTTTAAATAAACGTTTAGAGGTTGTGTGGATTAACATAGATAAAGTCTCCCCTAGCTGGAAACCCCTCTGAGGGAACTCCGGCGTTTTTAAGTGTGCAAAACATCTTTTTTGTGACAGACCGCAAAAATCCTGAAACTTCTTTTTCTGTTTGTTTCTGCTACAGCAGAGCATCTCCATCCTCACGTCCTTTACTTTGGCTGTAAAAGTGTGTTTTCATGTTCCTCTCACCTTGCGTACATAGGTGTGGTCAGGGTGATACTTTGGTGGCATGAGCAAAAGCATCATCCGCTCCGTTAGCTGGATACCGTTGAGCGACATCACTCCCATGTAGAGGAAGATCCCGAAGAGCACGGCGAGGGGGATCTGACACAGCAGGTCGCCGATCACGATCGACAGGCCTAACGGAGGAGAGCGTTAAAGGGTAAAGTTCACACAGGACACAGCCACGGGAGGAAAGAAAAGATGATAAGTCTGGAACTCACCAACTAAGATTGCAACCAGAAGCCCAGTGACCCGCTGCTCCTTCACCTCCTGGATGCGAGGTTTGTCTCCGGGAGCGACGGCCTTACTCATGACGGTGAGGGCGTTGACGTGGGTCACCGAGCGAACGGTCGCAGCGGCCATCCACGGCAGGCCGAACAGAGCTGAGGTGCCGCCCAGCACCACGATCAGAAGCAGGTCCAGATGGAAACCAGAACCTTTGACAAGCATGCGCTCCTTTTTACTAACTATCAGCCTGCAGGAAGCCGGGACAGAGCCAAACGTAAGAAACACATTTCAGATTAATCACATATGATGAGGTACGGCATTTTTTTTTTGTGTGTGTGTGCTTGTTTATCTGCATTTTGATGCGTTACAGAAGCTAAAACACTAAACACATCATTTAGAAAACAGCTTAAACATCTGATGGGTTGAAACTGGGAAATAGCTGGAAAATTCAATCTTTGGTATGACCACCTTTATTCTTCACTCTGGGTAAACTTACTCCTTTTGTCCTCAACTTTTTTAAGGACACACTGCACACCATGTCAATTTGACTAATAGTTTTTTGCAGACAACCCTGCTAGTTTCATAGATTCAACTAAAGGAATCAGAACTAATTGTGTGTTTTTGTGACAGGCTGCTAGTAACAAAATCCCTAAAGATATCATTTCACACTGGCTCTTTGCTAAATTGTTGGTTATGTGTAGACACAACAGAAGTTCATCCCTTGAGTAAGGAGTTTATTTTATGCTTGAATGTCTCATGAGGGCAGTGCTGAGCAATTTAAATAAACAAACAAAATATTCCTCTGAAAATGGTCAGGTACATGGAGTGGACTGGACATGAGTGGTAAAAGCAGCCAATGTCCAACAAAACTTGTCCAGAAATTTTGGTCAAGATGAAAAAATGATAAGAAATTCTGGCTCCTTGGAAGAAAAACAAATAAATGAACAGTGGTTAAACGTTTAAACTTGTGCACGGTACTGTGCATCACGACTAAAATACACAAAACTTCCAGAGAATCTCCTGATTCAATAAAATGTTGGTCACTAAAGAACTCGGCTGATGTTTTGTTGCTGTAGTTTACCATTTCAGTTATGGTAAAAATGTAGAAAATAATGGAAAAAAATAAAGGAATACTGCCCCCAGCAGGCCATTGTAGAAAGTGTTAAACTGAAATAAATATCTTTATACTTTAATATCCTGCATAAAAAAAGCTGAGTGACATTTTCCCCGTGTTTCATCTGTTACATTATCTGCCTTCTTTCAGTAACAGGGTGTTTGTCTGTTTTTGGAAGGAGGTTATTAAATGTGCAGTCTACTCTGTACAACTGTGTTTAATTAAAAAATGATCTGGCTGTTTAGAAATATCAGTTAGGAAATAAATAATGACCAGGTGCATTTATTTCTTTCTTAGTAAAAAGTTACAAATAGTTCTCTACTAAACTTGTTTGACCCCACATTTGGATATGAATCTGATAGTTTTGTACTTTTAAAAACGTAACAGATTTTATTTATTTGATTACTGAATGACGTTCATACAAAACTATTGAAAAACTGTCAGTGCCCTCCACCTGTAAAACCATTCCTGGTTTGGGGTCTGTCCCTCTCTCTGTTGTTGCACCTCTAATGTGCGTGTTGTTAATTTCATTAACATCCAAGCAGCTGAAACCGATTAACAACCTCCTCTGCTACTACACTGACCAGATCAATATCCCAGGACTTTGACTTGATAGTGTCCACAGGGGAAAAAATAAAAAGTGTTCCTTAAGGAGTTTTTGAGCAGCGTATAAATGTACACCAGCAACTCTTCAAACATCTGCCTGTGTGATGCGGCTCCAGCAAAACTCACGTGGTGATCTGAGTCTCCATGAAGATAAGGATGAAAACCAGCAGAGCGGGCAAGCAGCAGGCAAACATCATCCAGATAGGGAATTCCCCATTTGATCCAAGCGGACTGATGAACCAGCCGCGCTTGTTGGAATTCGTCACTGAAAATCCACTGGGGACACTCAGTTTCTGTAAGGAAGACACGAGACAGACTCCCATCAACCTCTGAGATAAGGAGGTTCCTTATTTTTCCAATATTTTGCATGATAAACACACTGCACAGTCCACTGAGTCTCACCTGTGTGAATGTGTCTTCTATGGAGTAATCCACCAGAACCATGATGAGAATGGCGATCGGTACCCCAAAGTCTCCAATAATCCTGCGTATCTAAACACCACAGATGGCGCGGTTTAAAGAAGACTGCAAAATGTGTCACATCAAACAAGATCAAATATTTGCTGCAGATCTTAATTACAGATTTCAGCTCCTCACCCTTCCAGGGAAGAAAGCGCTGTTCTTGAATTTGCGCAGGTAGAAAGCGATAAAAAACGTCCCCGCCATGAGAACCAAAGAGAGCAGCGCCGTGTTCGGTTCCCCGCTGACCTTCACAGTCGACGGCTGGCTGCTGTTTTTCATCATTAGGGTGATGTTTTCCGCCAAGTCGTCTGCATCGGTGCCGTTGAGGGAACAGCTTTTCAGCGGGTGCTCCTTGAAAATCTGCACACAGAGTTTCATATTATAAAAAGGTGCTCACGCAAACACGCTGTGATTACTTTTCTTAGACAGATTAACAGGTATCGCAACCACTCTTTCTTTGAAATGAGATTAGCTCGTAGCAAAATGCCTTTTAAGTCCGTGCCATAAAACTCTAAAAATAGCAGATCTTCCAAAAATCATAAGTCTGGACCATAATTAAAACTCTAAATCCATTTAGGATTCAGGCTCCATCAATCAGAAAAGATTTCAGGTGTGCTTGTTAGAAAAACACGCTCATTTCGACCCCGACTTCTGAACCCTGTCCAGAGATTAGTCTGCTCTGCTTAGCGTCAGCGGCGCAAACACACAGCGTGCCAACAAAAACTTTTTCTAATCAGGAGCTTTTCACGTCTCATGTGTACCCTGACAAGCTTGATGAAGGTCTCGCAGATGAAGATGAGGGAGATGAGGAAGGAGAAGATTTCCTGGGTGAAGCGGGAGACGAAGCGCACCAGGAAGCTGCCTTCGAAGGCCACCATGGTGACCACGATGATGATGAGCCAAAAGCCGATCCAGACGCGGCCCGTCAGGTACTCTATGTTGTTTGATGTGCAGAACTGTGAGCACAGAGACATTAAGCACATTTGTTTGCCTATTTAGTAAGTCACCAGCATTTTTAACATTTTTGAAATTAACTTCATATGTTTTTATGCAACTTACACTGTAAAAGGCTTCTTCAAAGACCAGCAGAGGTCCAGAGAAGCCCACAACCAGCAATGGCTGAGCCCCGAGCAGACAGAAGACCACCCCCTGCACTGATGTTGACACAATCAGCTCAGAGACACCGATCAGGCCGTTTGTCTTCTCACCTGGAGGCAGACCCGGGGTTAAAAGGTTAATCAAGAGGCCACTATTACCAAAACACAGAGAGGATTTGCGATATGAGGCGTGAATACGCTCTCAATTCCCTCACACAGACTCACCCAGCAGACCTCCAAATGTTATGGCCGGAGAGAGGGCAGCGAAGTAGATGAAGATAACTGCGGCCATGCACTGGCTGTTCAGGGCATCCTTGAAGTCGCTGACATACTTTGGGTAACGCCGCTGCACGTCTCGTATCAGCCCACCAAAAGGCCGCCCAGTACGCTCTAAGGGGTCATCTGACTTTTTCGAAGGTTTGAGGAGTGCCTCTGAGTGACAACAGAGCTTTACGTTAAAACCCATGAGAAGGCACCTAAAATCAAATCGAGTGAAATTCCTAATTGAAACGGAAACACTTACCTTTTTCTTCAAGGCTTTTAGGCTCTTTGGCCATTAGTTTGACCTCGAGTTCCTCCCTCTTCCGCAGCATCTCCCTCTGAAAGCGGGCGACAGACCGCAGCAGTTCATCACCTCCCACCTCTGAAGGTGGCAGCACGATGCTACAGTCCAAGAAGCTGTTGATGGCATTCAGCAGGTCCTGCCTGTCATCTGCCAGGTAGGCCGCCTCGTGGAATTGCTGAAAGATGATGGCAGAAATAAACCAATTTACCCAACATCATTGGTGCCAACAGAAACCTACAGGTGTTATTTTATTTCATATAAATGTAAAATTCTTCTATGTCCTCCTTCACATTTTTCAAAGTTGACCAGTGGTCCGGATTAGAGCCTTTGCTGGGCCAATCCTGGCTGCAGGGGCTTATTTTTGACACCCCTTGTCTAAATCAGCACCACCACTCACCTTATCAGACATGAGGGTGGAGATGGAGCGTCCTATCTGGTGGTAGTCCATGCTTGTAGTGGCGGGTCCCAGCAAAACAAAGAGAAATCTGACCGGCACTGGCACTTCCAGGACGGACTCCAGCTCCACCGCTTCCTGCAGCCGCACAAACGCCATGGTGGGCTGCTCCAGGAAGTCCACGCTGCCTGGGAAACCACAGGACATGATGGTCAGTGTGCAGAAAGCGCTACATGCAACCAAAGGCAAAGTTTTGTAAGTAGTAACCGGTTTTTAGACTAACTGTAGTTATAAAAAAACAAAAAAAAAAAAACAACTAGTGGTACAGCATTACCTGGCCTGTGATTTTAGTCTGTTGCTAGGTGGTTGCTGGGGAACATGATGATTTCATATATAATTCAAGTTTTTCTGGGTATAAATTAGATGTTACAATCATGACATTAAATTTATACCATGCTTTTATAAAAGTGTTGTAGGTGCATAAAAACCTATAAATGGGTAATCTTAGCCTGTTGATTGATGGTTGCTAGGCAATGTGATGCCATATTATGTGATATAGATGAGAACCTTCAGGGGCCTAAGATGTACCTGTGTGCCACAACTGCTGATGCTGTAAGAGAAGTTCATGGACAGATGAGTAACTTACCCACGAGGACCACTGTAGCCTCGGCATTTTCAGGAATCTTCTCCAGCAGCTTCAGTTCATGTTTGGACTTGGACCGATGCATACCAGGTCCAATGCTTGGCTCTCTCTGCTGGAAACAACACAGGAAGTGTAAATAAGGACGGTAAAGATCCCTGTGATATTCTGCAAACTCTGCAGACTCGGACTTACCTGCACTTCATTCTTCTCCATGTCGATGTGCGTGTCTGTGTCCCCCGTAACGCGAACTGTGCCCATGAGGGGGTCGGTCACTGACGGCTCTGTCTGGTTGGTGTGGTTGACACTGTGGTGATGCGCTATCAGACTGCCGAGGCTGGCTGCGGAGATGTTCCTGGGGAAATGGCTACTGTGCTCCTTCTCATCGCTCGGGTGACTAGGGGAGGCAGAGGTGGGGAGAGAGAGGTTGAACAGGAGGAGGAGAGGTAGTGACCAAGCATAAAGCCATCTAATAGCAAGAAGTGTGTAGCGGTGAGGAAAAGAAAACACAGTTTAACCAGCTTCCATTTGTTTGTGCACATACATATATCCGGTCTCCATTTTCCACACCTTGCAATTTATCATTTAACTACCTTGAGACATCATCGCCATTGCAGTGCACAGCATGTGCCACATTTTTTCAGATCATTAACAAGAACAGGTTCACCTCAAATGGCACTGAATGCCTCTGTAAGATGAAATCTCTGCTAGCTTATTTGTAGCACTGAGGCGCTGCCAATCACCTGTGTTTGAGCAGCAGGGCTCTGAGGACGTTGGCCCGGTCCTCAGCTTTGATCTGGTCAGAAATAATCATCTGTTCCACCACCTGGTGGGCGATGCCAGGCAGGGTCTTCTGGTCCAGGTCCAGCAGCACCGCACCTGCAAATACACAAGCAGGCTGAGCTCAGTCGTCTATGAACCAGACGAGAGACTTTCAGGCATACAGCTTACACAAACACACTCAGTCTCTCTCTTTACCGTGGGAGATGGTCCTTCTGAGTTCCAGCAAACTGCGGAAAGACAGCGAAGCGACGTGAGGCTTCCCCCAGCGGTCCGTCTCCTCTTCAACATCTTCCTCAAACTTGATCCAACGGGCCGTCTCCTTCCACTGCAGCTCCTGGTTCTTGTCCATCGTCAGCTCGTTCAGCTCCACAAAGACCTGAGGTGGTTTACATGCATACGGTCCACACGTCATCACTTGCACATCCGTGCCAAACACACAGAAACAGTGAGTAAAGCACTCTGACTGGTCATTTTGTCCAACTTTTCTCATTTCTGTTTTGTGCCTCATCTCATCTGCCCTTGATCCTGCAATCAATCTCAAATGCCACGCTCGAGGATGTCTCCACACCTGAAGGAGAAAGGAGCTATGGTGGTGGATGAAGAAACCCATCATTCACTTTAGCATATTAAAAGAGGCACAGGATAAAGCTAGAATACACAAATAACAGCAGGAGGACCTAACAAATGTTGGCGCTAACATTTCTGATTCCTCTTGCCTTGACTCATACGTTCACATATCTGCTCAAAACTTAAGAAATGAGGGGAAAATTTAGTGATTCATGTCATGCTTTCCAGAAGTGAGCTATCTAAAAAAAACATACTCAGCACACAAAGATAAGTGTTGTTAATCCTTAATCTAAGTTTTAAGAGTAGAATCTGTACAGCCTTAACTTTCTTCCCCTTGAGCATCCAAAAGCAGTTTTTATAACTGTACAAATTTGTAGTTTCCAACAAAATGTGATGTAGCTGGATGCGCTTTTTACAACTACATTTGTCAAAAAGCTTCTTTCGATGCCAAAATATAGCTTAAAAGCAGCAACTACAATGTTAATAACCACTTCAAGCATGCTTAAAATCTGTTTACAACTATTACAAACTAAACAATTTACACATCCAGCTGCACTTGAAAAACAAGCAACTACAAAGACTGCTGTGCATCAGCAGCAGCAGTCTCCCAGCTGCCAGGATCAGGATCTGTTAGGGAGAGATTAATTACGCCATGCTGGGTCAGTCGAAGTCCTCCGAGTAATGATGTCCAAAAAAAAAAAAAAAAAAAAAAAAAAAACCAAGCTGCAAAATATTCCCTTATTCCCTGCTGCATGCCTGTGAAGTCACGCTCACACAGGATCAAACCTGACTCTTGCCGGCCATCCAGCCTCACCTTCAGACGAGCCATCTGTCCGCATCTGTGGACGCCTTCTGTCCACGAGGCAGAGCGGTACAGAACCACCGGCTGCAAACGGTGCAGGAAACGACTCAAACGCTGACCCGACCGACAGTGCCACAAAGGACGGGACCTTCACTTTCACACACATCCCCACACAAGTAGTTCTTCCTCATCACACACACCTGACAGGGACCTGTTGTTTACTGGGGCTGCTGGGGGCTCGGAGCTGCGTATGGGAATCTGTGTGTGCGTGTTAATAAAACATAGCTCCCCCTTTCTCAGGAGCTCCCAGTGTCTGGTTACCCAAGCTCCCCTCTTTTTTCCTTTCCGTGTGTGAAAGGAAAGAACGAACTCATTCATTTTTAATTGTCTCCTTCTCTCCCCAGCCCATCGGCAAAAGAGTCGAGCCACTGCTAAATTTGAGAGCGAAAGAAGAGAAAACATTTCCTGGACTTTGAAGGATTTGAAATCTGAAGTAGAAAACAGAGCCAACCAATTACGACTGGGTTTAAAAGCCCTGCTATTTACTTTCTCACCACACAAACTTGTTTGTTTACTTCCACTACAAAAGTGGAAGAGTTTCACTTTTAAAAGCTGCTCGTCTTTAAACTCATCTCTTCCAAAGATCCCTGAGGTAAAGAAATAATTTGAAAAATCAAAGAAACTCTTAAACTTTCACTGAGGTGACAGCTTCCAATTCAAACTCTGACTTGCCTCAGTTTTATCTCGACATCTTTATCTCAATTAGGGTCATTCAGACTACCACACACAAGCTAATTTAAGACCTTATTCTTAATTCAGCCCAGTAGATTATAAATGTGCTATAATAAGATTTTTATGCAGTTTCTTAAAATGCAGTGCTTACTAACAACATCAATTTAAGACACCTATGCGACGTCAGTGTGAGGTGTTGTCTCACCTCATGGGGGGTGCGATCCTGCTTGCGACTGCGAGTGGTCGGCTCCTTGTGGTCCTTGCCGATGTGCACCACTTGGTTCTTGGTGCTCTTCCGGACCAGGTGTCGGCGCATGCCAGGAACATCTTCAAAGCGATGACCTGGAGTAACGGAAATAAACATGCAGCAAACTGTAGCTCCATGCAACACAACAGCATCAGGTCTTTAGTTTGTATGGCACATTTTGTTTCTTTAGCCCAGAGATGGCACACATTGACCTTCCACCCTTTTAAATCTCAACCCATTTAATCACAGGCCTCTTCGCTTTGTATCTAAGGGAGTAGAGTTACTCATGCTGGCAACACACCAACCACTGAAAGGATGAGGAGAAAGAAACATGATGACAGAGACAAATGGTTCTGTCAGGTGTTGGAAGTTCAAAGATCAACAGATCCGCTGATTCATTCAAGTTGAATTCAGAAACCGAGGAGATGACAGCTTCACACTGACAAATAAACTTGAGAAAATGAACAGGCCTGCTCTTCAACAAGAAATATGCAACAGACATCCAATTACTTAGGTTTTAACACTAAAACACTATTTTTGAGACCATAAGGGAGCCTCGACTCAATCTCACATTTAAATGCATTAACTGTGGCCATGAAAACCGGATCATTGAACAGGAAAGCCTACACAAACCCCGAAAAGCTCACATCAACCTTAAATGACAGTCTGCATCTGTTGAACAAGCATCTTTTCTCTGAGCTCACTCAAACATACAACCACAACATCCAAGTTTATTATATTTTCAGGACTTCTACTACAACCTTTTGTGACATCCTGTTTATTCTAAATTGATCTGTTAATAAGTTAAAACACATTCAACACAAAAACGAGTGAAATTTTCCTTAAAAAAATATCAAAGCTTACCATTATCAGAGCTTGCATATCCTACGTAAAAAACACTGAGGCTTTTCTGGTTCTTCATCAAGGCTTTAACTCATTATCTGATAACCGGGCAGGCCTCGCCAGGACAAAAGATGAAATTCTGTCCAGAACTGACTCATTGGTTCTCGCGTCACTCGTACAACCTTCAGGTTTTATTGGGAGGGCCCCTTGTCAGGTCACTACATGATGTTTGCCTGCACTTTGGGGCAGAACCTGGAAAAAAAATGAGCCCTGGCTGGCGTTAAGGAAGAGGAGGGTTTCTGCTGCAGGCATCGAGAGCATCTGGCGCTGGCGCAGCCACCTTACTGCGTGACCCCAACCCTCCTCGCTGCTCAAACTTAAGTGTTGGACTTGTTTTGACAAATTGGAAAAAGTCGCCACTTCTTGACCGGCTCCTGACCCCCGCCGGAGCTGAAGCTTTCAGAATGCATCAGTGAGCAGAGGTGCTAATTTGCTCGGGTCGAACAAAAGGGGAGGGACAGTGATCTAATAATTCCTATTGTTGAGCGGCAGCCAGAGACGGACACTTTCCCAGGATGATTTAGGGTGGCGGGAGGTAGATAAAAGAGGACAGAAAGTATGTGACAGTGAACCTGTTTGCAGGCTCACCTCTTTCATAATGACCAAATATCACGCCCACACTTCCATCCTCAGCTGCCTTGTTTTGGCCCTCGGGTCTACTTAATTCTTCCTCTGGTTTCACTCCTTTAATGATTAAAGGTTGGAAACAGAGGTCCGGATTTAACAATTAGCCACCATGTTGGCTCAGGCCCGAGTCCAGGGCCCTCATCTGACAGCGGGAACAGCTAATTTAATAATGCAGGCCTGTCTGCCACAGTTTCTGATAAGCTGCTGCTCTCTGCGGAGGAGTCGGCTCCCTGACGCAAATCACCTCGGCCCTGGACACTACCCCACGCTGGGCTTGGGGCTGGGAATGTCACAGGGCAGTGGAAAGCAGTCTGCAGTCAAACAGAGAAGGGCCCCACACCTTCACCCTGATGTTTGCGAAGGAATCTAAGCAAAGTGACTAGCTATCAGTTCAGCTGTATTTAATCATTTCTCCAGCTTCTTTAACACGCAGAACATGTTTTAGTGCAAAGTACAAAGTTTGTGTTAATGCTGGTGAAGATTAACAGCAAATGATATCTACAAGAAAGAGTAACGCGTGAATAATACCATATTTTTAAAATGACATTCCCAACAGTGTGTTTTAAACTTTTTGTAAAAGGTGTAGTTAGGAGATTTCCTGAAAACAAAAGAATAATCTACTCACATCAAGGCACTTTTATTGTAAGGCAAAGATCCTAAAATATTAGATAGAAAACCAACAATCACACAGCCCCTCTGAACGAGCACTTAGTGACTGTGGGAAGGAAAAACTCCCTTTTAACAGGAAGAAATCTTCCGCAGAACCAGGCTCGGGGAGGAGGGGCCATCTGACAGTTAGGGTGAGCAGAGACGGACGGGAGAAAGACACAATGTGGAGTGCCAGAGTTTAATAACTGCTAATGCAAATACAGTGAAAAGAAATGAGTGAAGAAGAAGCACCGTGGGAAGCCCACAGAGGCCTAGGCTTATTGCAGCGCAACTACAGGAGGGTTCAGGGTCATCTAATCCAGCCCCATCTTGAAGCTTTATCAAAAAGGAGTTTTAAGCCTGTTCTTAAAAGTAAAGAGGGTGTCTGTTTCCCAAATTCACAGTTTGAGCCTGAAAGCTCTTCCTCCCATTTTACTTTTAGTTACTCTATGATCCAACAAGTAAGCCCACAGTCTGACAGTGAAGTGCTCTAATGGGGTGATATTCTCGCCGCGGGATTTTGAATCAGCCGAAGACTACAATAACATCAGTTTTATATGAATTTAGAAGCAGGAAATGTAGGGCCTTTATCTTTATTATCCATGAAACATTTTCAAACCAGGATAAAAAACAAAAAAAGTGAAGTCCCATTTATTGACCATCAATGGGACTTTTTTCTTTTTTGCATTCACAGTCCAGAGACAAACTGATGATTGTAAATATGTGATTATCTGTATCACAATGACCTGTATCCCACCTCTCTACCTATGACAACCTTAGTTTTGTTGAATAAATCAATAAAAGCAATGGTTGGATTTTTTACTAATAAATAAAATACTCTAATAGATCCATCACCTCAGACATTTTGCCCACAAACTGCATATAAATACTTAGTCTTAGGCAAAGAGCAAAGCAGACACAGACAGCTGGAGACACCACAGATGAGTAGTCATACCTGTTGTGCTTTCTCTGGAATCCACCTGAAGAGTGTGTGCAGAGTTGATGTACTGTAGTCTATTGTCTCTCCTCATAAGAGTCTGGACATGCGCAAAAAGCTAGCAAGCACTCTTTTGTGCACACAAAGCCCTGCACTCTTCACCTGATGACGAAATTGAAGTCATATGGCCCACCGGAGGCTCAAGGATGCAGAAACAATAACAAACCTTTACAGCCTGAGATTTGGTGGATTATGCTGTTTAATCACCGTCGTTTTCTTTTAAGAAAACATCTTTCTATGTTTAACAATAAGTCACTATGTACTGCTGAGCAGGTAAGTATACTTTGTACTATTTTTTGTCCAACCTTGCAAGCTGTAACAATCATCATTTTGTAAAGCAGACAGAAACTGCAGAGTAAGGTGATGATTATCTGTTGGGTTTATCATTACAAGGAGCTCATTTTACATACAGGCAGTCATGTGAGCCACTGGTGATCCCAGAATACAGATAAAAAGAATGCTACATATTTACCAGAATACACAAAACATAAAGAGGTAACGAGTCCTCTTTTAACAATATCAACAGCCAATAAAAAGCAGGAGAGAAACGCTTTATTGCTCACATTACATCTCACTTCAATCAACGCTCAAAGTGCGTTTCCTTCAAAAACACCCCTCAAACACAACCACAGAAGGCTAGTTGGAGGGCACCTATGTCAAATACCCCTTTACACTTTTAGTCTGTGTAGGCTTGAACTTAAGCCACGATTAGTATCTGCTTGCCAAATGATTCGCACTCACTCTTGATGCCGTCCAGGTCAGCAGAGGCCAGCGTCTGAGCTTCGCTCTCATCAGTGGGGATGCGCTGGTACTTGGCCTGCTCGGCACCCGTCATGTTGCCCGTGCGTCGACGCTCTGTCAGGTCGTAACTGCGGCTGGCGGAGGAGACGCGGGTCAGTGGCGTGTGCTCGGCTGGGACTGACTGGGCAGTGGGGCTGGAGGGCTCAGATGAAGGCAGTTTACTAAAGAAGAGCAGAAAGATTAGAAGTAAAAAAAGGATTGTTTTTCATCTTTTATCTTTAGGATTGAACATTTCCCCCTTTAAAAACTGGGAACTGTGCACACTCAACCACACATAAAAATCCTCCCAATAGTTATTTTGTTTTAACAGGACTAACATTGTCGAAGTATTACAGCCTTCTACTGCTTCTCCTACTCTGATAAATGCATTCACGGTGCAAGTTACACATTTAGCTGCAAAAAGCAAAAAAGTGGACAGAGGACAAAGAATTTTAACAACACATCCAGCAAAAATAGACATAATTAACTTACCGTCTAGCGTAAACGCTACTTTACAACCTCGTCTTTAAGTCAACTTCCTCCACTTTAGGTAAGAATGGTTTAAAAGACAAATCTTCTGCGGTTAAGCTGATCTCTAATCGACTCAAAATAAGCAAAAGGTGTATGTGCAGCTTCTTTCAAGCTCAGATTTCTTTAAAAAGGAACAAAGTAAATGTCACAGGTGGAGTCAGGGCTGCTGAGTAGCAACAGGTGATATATGGGTCTCTGAGGACAGGATTCCTCTGGTCCATCTGATCATGCCCAGCAGGCTCACTGGATGCCTGAGACATGGTAACGTACAGTGCATCACACACCCCCGCCCCCCGAACAGGCGTGAGCCTCAGTGCTCTCACCCAAACAGGATGGCTGTGAGGACATTTCATCAAAAAAGACAAAAACATGCATTAAGCAGTCATCGCGGCAGGTAAGGCATGATTACCAACCTAACAATCACGCCCTTGAAGTCTATGAAGCACACTTGACTCACTCTGTGGAAGTTGCGTCTTCATGTTCACCTCCCACACCGGACTGCGGTACGATGTCGAGCTTTCGGACCGAGTGTGGGCTCTCTTTGACACTTTTGGATACATGGTCATCTTCGGAAACGAAGAACTGTGGAGGGAAAAGGAAGCGTGAGAGTGCTGCTTCCTGTAACACGGTCAAAAATAAATAAATCAGATAAATCTAACGTCTCTCACATCCAGACAATGGAGAAACAAAGCCTGTGGAGACTTTTGCACATAAATCAGAGTTATTTAGATGTTGCTGGATTTCAGTATGAATTCAAAGGGAGCAAAAAGTTTCATGCAATCGTTTGATTATTACTTGTTGATTTTATGCGAACTCATTCAAGTGGGTTGAGGCAAATAGCCACCCACTCCGAGTCCGGTTCTGTTTGACATTCCCTTCTATTAAAAGGGGGATTTTTCCTGCCCAGTGTTGATTAGTGTTTGTTTAAGAGTATAGAGTTTCTTCTCAAATTCCACCAAGCCTCAGGAACCCATCAACATTTATTCTGGTCAGCAAATCAAAAAAAAAAAAAAAAAAAGTCTCTTTATGCTTAAAGTAGAAAATCAAAGGTGAAAAGTTGTCAGACAATTGCAAAACCCAGAATTCAACATAATTCAAGCTTTTAATTACTCCCGAAATTAGAACAAGCCTAAAGGTACACAGTAGGTTTCAATTTGGTTTAAAAGAGAAAAGTTACATCACATTGTTCCATTTTCTCGAAGCAAATTTGTATTTAAAACCCATTTTCAACCAATTTTTGTATCAAATAACGCTTCTCGTGGGGTTTTATCTTATTTGCTCCCAAACACTGTGTTAAAAAGACTCAAATGAATCTAATAATAAAATGATTACCTCCACATCTTTGGTTCTCTCTGACTCAGATCGCTCTGACAGAACAGAATTTAGCTCTGTCCCCTCTTCTTCCTCTTCCTCCTCATCTTCACCTTCCTCTATGGGGACACTGCAGAGAGGATGGCTGCTTTTGTGATCTTTATCCTTCTTCCTTTTCTTGCTGCCCTTCCTCCTGCGTACGTCAGAGGGCAGTTTGGACAGAGGCCGGTGGATGTGGTGAGAGGAGTGTCGGTGGTCTGAAACACAGATAAATACATCAATTTCAGAGCTGTTCGCACACAACTGAAAGCATCTCCATGCTTTATGAAGCTTCTGTGCACGCTCACATTCAATGTCTTCGTCATGGTAAATGTGGTGCTCCTTATCAGGCACGGCAGCAGCAGGCGTGAGGATCTGCTGGAAGCGCTGGACACCCAAGGCTTTATTCAGGTCCCCATCATCCTCCTCTTCTGGGCGCGGAGACCCGTGTAGTGATGAAGCAGCAGGAGCTTCTGGCTGCAACAAAAGATGAAAATAAACAAGACAGCAGTGAAATAAGAATGAGGAAATGCTTCAGATTGGCAACCTGTCCAGGGTGTACCCCGCCTCTCGCCCTATGTTAGAAGAGATATGCATATGTCTAAGAGTGCATGCTGAAAACCCAGCTCAGAATGAACAAGTGTGCGCCTCACTTAAAACCACCACTAGAGGGCGTTCTGTCCTAGCTGTGAACACATCAGTTAGGTCATCTCTTCTTCAACATGAGCTTTAAAGTCAGAAACCATAGCCATGAGCTTTGATTAGTTCCAACAGGGATCACATGGGTGATAAGAGATCTGTTTTCCTGCAGCACGACGCAGTAACCCGCTGAGCCCTGCTCCGTCTCTCCCGGTGAGATATTGAGAAAAGGATGGACTGCAGCGATATGACAAGAGTGCTCAGACACCATTCAGCAGGTGGCAAAACTCGGGGATCGCAAGTCATTTGACACCCTGTTAAATGTTCCCAACATGGTGGTCCTACACTAGGCTTTCCTGTGCTGCAGGGAGCAACAGCAAACGTGATGATAGTTTTGTGTCTAGGCTCAAAGTTTTGGCACAGATGGTACTGTACTCTTATTGTTATCAAATACTTTTCTGATGGTTTAAACTACAAAACTTCAGTTTAACTACTAGTAATTCAATTAAAACGACAATAAAAATGTCGTTACTTACAAGCACGCTGTAAAATATTTTTAGCGTTTTTTTATAGCTCACATCACATTTTCTACACCTTCTACAGCACCTGTGTGATGTACAAAGGTCCCCTAGACACACGAAGATTATGAAGTCCATCGAGATGAGAAAATTTAAGCGGGAAACTTTCTGGTTAATAATAATTATAGGTCAACAGATGATCAGACATGCAGGCATGTGCAGGAAGAGTGTGGAAAACTGACTCCCATAGCCTGTAACACCATGCTTCTTTTTGCATGCCACACAAAGGTGACAGCAGCGGTAAGCCCTCTGCTGAACGGAGGACGGGCTGAAAATAAAAGGCTTTCAAGAAAACGTTCAATATTGACCCAAGGTTCAATTTCTCAGATCTCTCTCCACCCCCCCACCCCCCCGTTTTTTTTTTAAACAAGTGCCTAAAAACAGGAGTGAGCAGACTCACTGCACCTCAGTGACCTCCAGAGTCAAGAATTCAGCTTTAAGGACCAATAACCAAGCAGATCTGTGCTATTTTGCTATGAACTGAAGCATCAGCCTGCATCCACTTCACCATCAACCGTTCAGCACTTAATTACTGATCCAAAACCCTGCAGCGCATTATCCAGACGAGTGAAGCCCTCAGAGTGTAGCTAAATGATCTCGTTGTTTGTTTTTACAGGGCCCTCATTCATATCATGGTTTCACGGTGAATCCCTCGAGGTGGAAGCAACGTGTGAAGGATTCTCGAAGGGGTGCAAGAATTTTCCACAACCGACGGCACGTATGAGAACAAGCTGAGGGAAGCATAGTAGGGAAAAAAAGAGAGCAGAAAAAAAACGAGTAAATTGAATAAGATCAACACTTCTTCTGCAGTTTCAGTGACTTACCTCGCTCATGACGTGAGCTTTATCAAAAGCACGGTTTTTGGTGACAACAAGCGTCAGCGCCCTCCACCATGACAAAACTGGATCTCTTACTTCACTCAGCACCTCTATTAAAGAACTGCAGGCAGGAGATATCCCTCTCCCCCTGCTTATCAAAGCCTCGTGATGCCATAATCAGAGCCCTATCGCCCAGCCTGCCACCTTCACCAGGTTGCGTATTGTGCCGAGGCCGAACAAACAAGACTCGCATTCTCGCTTTGAGGACAAGTGTGGCCTGAAAGGACAAGCCGTGTTTAAACAGTCAAGAACAAAACCCGACGCTGACATTCATCCCCACGTTTTCCACATAAAGTCTAAATATTTACCTGGGTGCTTTAAGTGCATATGATCTAAACCTCTTACACTTCTTTTTTTTTGAAGGCTAATATTGACAGAAGTAATGTTAAGCAACGGGCTGAAAAGAAACATGAAAGACTCAAAAGTGACTAAAATCTGACCTGTGAATTACAGTCTGTCTCAATTACAGAAACTAACAAATGCAGCTGTTTTCACCACATATCTACAGCTACATTTAAGACTTTTTAACAGTACATTAAATTATTTTGATGCACGCTCAATCATCCAGGTAAGGAAAACCTAAAAAAAGCTGGACACGTTTTCTCAGACTGAAAAGAGATGAACAGAATCTACTTATTTGGGTTCTACTTTAAATGAAACTAATTAAACTTGACATGGAACCAAAGAGCAGTGTGAAAATAGACTCTTTCCAAGAGCTCGAGTTTATGCACGTTGCTCAAATATATTCATTACGGCGAAAAGAAAAACAAAAGTGTGACCCATCTTAAACACACAACGCAGTTTGTTTCATAAGCATTTCCAGTTTTTAGCTTGAGCTAGAACTGTTAAGTTAGACATTTTGCAGTCAATGCTTTTTTAAACATGTGAAAAAGCCTGAAAGGTTGAGTCAGACAATAAAGCACGCTCTTAATACTGAATTTGCACTGCATGATCCAAATGTGTAGACCGGGGCTAGAGATGTGCGGTTTGAGACCCGGCAAAACTGAGTTTAAGACATTTTAATATTTTAGCTTTAGCCAGAAAATGAGAGAAGTTTAAATGCATTAGTAACATAATTCAATCTAAGCACACTCTTCATCAATCCTGTTTAAGTGGTTCAGCTATTTCAACAAATGATCTATGTTCATGTATGAGAATTAGCAGTTGAGGGAGCTAATGTACGGTAATGCAATCTAATGGATCCAATACAGAGAAAAAAACAGTTTAGGATTTCAATTGTTGTGAGCTGAAGAAGGAAGAACAGTGCACAGAGTCCTGGGAGGACTTGAGACGGGGTCTGGGTGCTAGGGAAGACTTATCAGATGACTGGGGAAAGTTCAGCAGTAGTGCCAAGAAGGTGTTCGGTGTGTCCTCTGGACAGAGCAAAGAGGACAAAGAAACTTGGCTGTGGAATGAGGGAGTACAAGAAAGTGTTCAAAGAAAGAGGTTGACAGAGAATAAGTGGGATAGGCAGGATGTTTAAGAAAGTAGACAGGAGTACTGGGAAGCGAGGTGTACAGGAACGAGAGGTGGTAAAGACAAGGAAAAAGTTTATAGTGAGTTGTACCTACTGATCTCCAAAGGCCTGAGCATTTCAAAGGTTACTGTGTCTGATGTGGGCGTGTCTGATCATTACTGTGTTTTCTTTGAAAGTAAAATCTCAGCCCACATAAATATATCAACAACAGTGATCACAAAACGGTGTATAACTGAACACAGTAGTGCAATTTTTAACCAGGTCTTCCCATTAACACCTGACCTGTCCAGAGGGTCAGTCAATGAGCTCGTCAATAGCTTCAATGCTAACATGTTAAATGTAATGGACACTATTGCTCCCATTAAGGTGAAGGTTATCTCTGGAAGGAAAAAGTCTCCATGGAGAAACTCCACACTGGTGAAAAATGAAAAAAGAGAGTGTAGGAAAGCTGAGCGCAGATGGAGAAAAACAAACCTCCAGGTTCATTATGACATTTATAAAGAGAAACTTCACAATTATAATTTACAACTGAGGAATGCAAGGAGGTCCTACTTCTCTGACATCATCACTAAAAACAGTCATAATGCTCGGGTCTTATTTTCTACAGTTGACAGGCTAACAAACCCTCCTGTGTCAGTGGCAGCTGAACTTCATTCGACCATGGCCTGCAATGACTTTGCCAAATTCTTCACTGAAAAAATCCAAAAAATTAGACAAGCAATTGGTACATCAACAGCAGATCCAGGATATGTACTGTGTCCACCAAAAAACTGTTTAAACACCATGAAACAGTTTCACCCTATTAACAGCAAAGACCTGGAGGACATCTTAGGTCAACTGAACTCCTCCTCCTGCTGTTTAGATGTCCTGCCAACAAGTTTTTTCAAAAAGGTCTCAAAGACTTTAGAGTCAGGCCTGTTACAGATCGTCAACTTTTCTTTATTATCAGGTGTGTTTCCAGAATCACTAAAAACTGCTGTAATCAAACCTATACTGAAAAAGAACAATCTTGACAAGACACAAATGAACAACTACAGGCCGATCTCAAATCTCCCGTTTTTAAGTAAGATCATTGAAAAAGCAGTTTCTCAACAGCTCAGTTACTTCTTAAAACAGAATAATTGCTACGACGCCTTCCAGTCAGGTTTTAGACAGAACCACAGCACTGAAACTGCTCTGACCAAAGTGTTCAATGACATGTGTCTGAATACAGACAGTGGAAAAATGTCAGTCTTAGTTTTACTGGATCTCAGTGCAGCATTTGATACAGTTGACCACAACATATTACTCAAACGACTGGAGAACTGGGCAGGTCTTTCAGGAACTGTACTAAACTGGTTCAAAACATACGTAGAAAACAGGAAATACTTTGTATCAATAGGTAACTTCACATCTGAGCAGACAAGTATCACATGTGGAGTTCCCCAAGGTTCCATCTTGGGACCCCTTCTGTTTAACATCTACATGCTCCCACTGGCACAGATTATAAACAACAACAAAATAAACTATCACAGCTATGCAGATGACACACAAATATATATCACAATGTCACCAGGAGACCGAGGCCCTGTACAGGCTCTTGGTAAATGCATTGAGGAAATTAATGACTGGTTGTGCCACAATTTTCTCCAGCTAAACAAAAACAAAACTGAGGTAATAGTCTTTGGCGCCAAAGAAAAACGATTACAGGTCACCAGAGAACTTCAATCTATACATCTAAAAACCACAAACCAGGCGAGAAATTTGGGTGTAGTGATGGATGCAGACCTAAACTTAGAGAAACACATTAAGACAATAACAAAGTCAGCTTACTATCACCTCAAGAATATTTCAAGGATAAAAGATCTGATGTCTCAACAGGACCTGGAAAAACTAGTCCATGCATTCATCTTTAGTAGGCTTGATTACTGTAACAGCATCTTTACAGGTCTACCTAAAAAAATCAGTCAGACAACTACAGCTCATTCAGAACTCTGCTGCTCGAGTCCTCACTAAGACCAAAAAAGTGGACCACATCAGTCCAGCTCTGAGGTCCTTACACTGGCTGCCTGTCCGTCAGAGGATAGACTTTAAAGTTCTGATGCTGGCCTATAAAGCTCTGAATGGTTTAGGACCAAAATACATCAATGACCTCCTGACCCAGTATGAACCATCCAGATCCCTCAGGTCATCTGGATCCGGTCTTTTATCAGTTCCCAGAGTCAGAACCAGACACGGAGAAGCTGCATTCAGCTTTTATGCTCCTTATATCTGGAACAAACTCCCAGAAAGCCTCAGATCAGCTGAAACACTCAGTTTATTTAAATCCAGGTTGAAGACTCACCTGTTCTCAGCTGCATTTGAATAAAGCACCAAATCCACACTTTAAGCTTAAATTTCAAAACTTACATTAACTACTGATTTTATCTATTGTTCTGATTTTATCTGTTTTGATTTTATATACTGTTGTTTGTTTGTTTGTTTGTTAATTAGTTAGTTTATTTGCTTGTTTTAATCAATTTTAAATCATGCTTTTTATTTGTTCTTGTTTCTGATGTCTCTGTAAAGCACTTTGAATCACCTTGTTGTTGAATTGTGCTATACAAATAAACTTGCCTTGCCTTGCCTTGTATGTGAGGCTGGATACTGAAGGAGTGTTCATAGCTGCACCGTGCTGTTCTCTTCAAGGAATTACCATTCCACTGCTTTGATAGCACTTTAAAGCATATACCTAAGGTTAGAGCATTTAATATTAATTCAGTACCAACTGAGTCATGTGTGATTCAGCGAATTTCAGTTATTTACCCACATTAAGGCCTGTTTAGCTTAGGCTCAGCTCTTTTGTGTTGGTGCAACCTGACAGGAGCCCATCCACTCGCGTTACATATAAAATGTTATAACGCAAGTTAAATCATCAGTCAAGCAGAAGTTAACACCAAGATAAAAGTAGCGAGGTAGTGGCTGGATTTCATCTTTACTTTTTGCGGATGATGTCATTCTGTTTGCTTCAACAGGTGGTGACCTCCAGCTTGCACCGGAGCAGTTTGTGGTCAAGTATGAGACGTCGAGAATGAGATTCAGCACCTCCAAGTCCGAGATGATGGTTCTCAGCTGGAAAAGGGTGGCGTGCCCTCTCCTGGTCAGGGGAACGTTTCTACCCCAGGTGGAGGGGTTTAAGTATCGGGGTCTTTTTCATGAGTGAGGGGAGAGTGAAGCGTGAGCCACAGAAAGGAGTTTCCTTTAGAAGTGTCCTGGACTGTGTTAAACTTGATTTGGACTTCTTTGGGAAATCTGATTTATGACGAAACCAGAAGTCACTCTTGACCCTACACCGCAACTCTCCACGCCATTCACACCGTTGTGAGCTGCATCAGTCTGATGTGTAGTTGCATTTCTCAGGAGGTGCACATCAAAGGTTATAGCATAAGGTTAAAATGAATTCACAATTACATTGTAAATTACATCATAGATTTGCCTTCGAAGCATGAGTCACGCATTAGAAATAGGGTGAGGAGGGCTGTCTGTGTCAAAAGGAGCCAGTTGAGGTGGTTTGGGCATCTGACTAGGATGCCTCCTGGACAATTCCTAGGCATGTATTTCAAGTATTTCCTACTGGAAACAGGTCCTGGGAAAGACCTAGGACTCTGAAGATATTATCTCTCTCAGCTGGCTTGGGAACAACTTTGTATCCCCCTGGATGAGCTGGAAGACGTGGCCAGGGCGAGCAAAGTCTGCCTGAGCTGATCCCACATATGCGGCAAAAGAAATATGGATGGATAATTTTAAAAGGGGCATGTCTAGTTAGTGTGGCAGGATGAATGTTATCCCTCGGTCCAACCCACTTTCAGCCTGGCCCATTAGGGGGCGCTGGTATAAATAGTGGCCATTTGAGTGTCTCTGCATTGTTTGCCTGTGATCTCCTTTTTGGTCACCTGACTTCCTCGGTGTGGTAGAGATCGTTTGTGGGTTACTCCTCTAAAGTCTCCATCGCGGCTGGTCGTAGCTATAGAAGCCTCCTCTGAGCTATTCTGCTTACGTTCTATGACCCGGCTTACTTGGTACGTAATCAACTTTTGTTACGCTCTCTGCCTTCTATTGTTCTTTTATAGTAATTATTATGTTTCGCAGGAAGTGTGGGCCATAGTTTTGCGCCAAGCTACGCGAACTGAAGTGCTGCTGTTTTGCCTTGCTGTGCTTTTACCGTCTGTTCCCGTTGTGAGAACTCTTTCCCTGCTGCTGTCAGCTTTTACAGTGGACGTCGGCGTGGACAACGGCCATATGCATGCCGGTTATCGGAGTCAGCTGGCGTGCATATTGATTGACTGTTAACTTATCGTCGTGTGGACGGCAAGTTGGAGCAGTACGGCGATTCCGTTTGCTCCAGATTTTAGAGTTTTATTCAGATTGTATGTTGTTTTATTGCTTTTTGATTTGTAGTTTGGATTCTCTGTTACACCACTGGTGGGAGGCCCTTTTTCTAGCTGTAGATCACCAGTGTGGTCCTGCAGTTGGGTTATCCCCCGGTGCTACACATTAGTTTGTTGTAATATATTAAAATTTTCTTTGTTTCTTTTTATTCAGATGCGGAGTGCCGACGTGGAGGAGACTAGGGTGCCTTGGTGGTGGGATCCCTTGAGTGTACACACCTGCCTTGTTTAGTTTATTAGTGTGAGTGTGTGTGATAGTGTGCTGCACTTGTGTTTTGGGTGTGTTTTCTTTCTTTAGTTTGTGTGTGGCATCCCTGCCCCTCCACTGGTAAGCCTCAGCTCTGAATACCTTTTTAAGCATATTTGTACTTGAATATTTATGATTGTGCTTTTATATGGTGTTTTAGATAATTATTAATAAATTGTGAATTTGTTGATCATTGAACCTCGTCTCTGGACTGAGTATAGCGAACCTAAGTGCCTTTCTGGTGATTTAGTGTTACTTTCAGTATTCTCTGGGTGAAATTCCCAGGGTGGCGTTGTCTTTTTAAAACTGCAAAGAGTATTTACTTTATATCCCATCCTCGTCTCGCCACAAACTTGGCGTTGTTGTCGACAGGATATACTCTTTAAAACAGAGACGTGTGTTCTTCTTTTTTGTTTGGTGTAACGTAAATTGTTTTTTTATATTATTTTGTACAGAATAAAGGCAAAGCAGCAGCTACTTTGGTGTGGGATTTCACAGCTGTGTTACAGAGATGGAGGAAGAGTTACAGGAACTCAGGGACTTGATCGCGCAGCTGAAAGCAGACAATGAGAGGTTGCGTCAGGAGAGGGCTGTTGGGTCAGGTACTAGTGCTACACCTTCTACTTCAACTGCATCATCTGTTAACCCCTCAACGGCTGGTGTCTCTGTAGCAGAGAGACTAGTTTTTGTGCCCCGTGACAGAAAATGCCCTATGTTTAGAGGAAAATCAGGTATAGGGTTGAATGAATGGTTGGAGGAAATAGAAGGTTGTGCTAGAGCACGTCATTTGTCTTTGGCTGATAAAGCATTTTTCCTGTTTGACCACCTAGAAGGGGAAGCACGTGAGGAGATCAAATATCGCTCTAGTGCAGAGAGGACTGATCCTGCTAAGATAATCACTATATTGCAAGAACTGTATGGCTGTTCAGACTCCTATGTAGCATTGCAGGAAGCTTTCTTCTCTAGAAAACAGCAGGAAAGTGAGACACTGCAAGAGTTTTCCCTCGCTCTCTTGGGTCTTATGGAAAAAGTTAAATCGAGTGCCCCCAATGGCATGCCCAATGCTGATGTTTTATTAAGAGATCAATTTGTTGAACAGGTCTTAGATAGTACCTTGCGGCGGGAGTTAAAGCAGCTAGTAAGGAGGCAGCCAACGCTGACATTGCTGGAGATTAGAGGGGAAGCTATTAGGTGGGAACGTGAAGGGTTGCCTAGTGGCGTTAGGCATAGAAGCAGTTCTGTCCCTTCTGTTTATGGCATTCAGTATGGGGTCCATAGCGGTCCCTCAGGAATAGCTCAGTCTACCCATTTGTCTGAGATGAGCGAGATGAAGGAATTGTTAAAGCGCCAGCAGGAGCAACTTAATCAGCTCACTCAGAGCATTGCTCGATTGCAGGGCCCCCATCGAATGCCTCGCTCAGGACGGGGCGACTCCATTATATGCCGTCGTTGTCAGCAACCTGGACATTTTGCTCGGGAGTGTGATGGGGAACGCGTTCCTTGTTCCCGGCCTCCTTCGCAGGCCCCTCTGCATAATCGCAGGCACTCTCCTTTAAATACGGCTTCGGAAAACTAGCACCCTCCGTATTGCCGAGCCACAGTTCGGGTGGGGTGTCCATTGGCTCAAGGGTTGCTTCTAATGGTCCAGAGGCAGTCTCCAAATTAATTTCATCCTGTCCTCATATAGATGTGGACATGGGCGGTATAAAAGTACCTTGTTTGGTTGATACGGGGTCCATGGTCTCCACCATTACTGAAAGTTTTTTCCGCCAGCATTTTGAGTCCTGGGGTCAAGAGCGTCTCCAAGCTTGTCATTGGTTGCAGCTTAAAGCGGCTAATGGGTTGTCCATTCCTTACCTTGGCTATATCGAGCTAAGTGTAGAGCTCTGTGACAAGTTTCTTCCACAGTGTGGCGTGTTGGTCGTTAAAGATCCTCCAGGTGCAGGACCTTCCACGGTTCCGGGTGTATTGGGGATGAATGTCATTCGGAAGTGTTACCACGAGCTTTTTGGGCAACACGGTGAAGCATTGTTTAGTTTGGGCTTTGTCACAGAGGCCCCTAAACCCCTTGTGCAGGCGCTGCAAAAGTGCCATGACGTTAGTATAAGAGCCCCACTGGATTTGTCTGGCCATGTGAGAGTGAGGGGTAAGCGAGCATGTTGCATTCCGGGTGGTGTAATGAAAGTAGTGGCCGCCACCTGTTCTGAGCAATATTCAGGTGCCACTGTGTTATTTGAACCTACTGATGTTAACTTGCCTGCTGGACTTTTAGCGTCCCCTGCATTGGTTCGAGTGGTTAGAGGTACTGCATACATACCAGTTGTTAATGTAGGGACTACGGCGGTCTTGCTTTACCCTAGGACCGTTATAGGGACCCTGGAAGATGTTCATGTGGTCAGTTTGCCCGCTGGTGTGACAGAAGTACTCCCTAACGTAGCCACAATGGCATCTCACACCGCCACTCCTACTGTGCAGGATCAGATGGAAGGGATTGATTTGTCTAAACTGTCAGCAGAGGAACAGGGACAGGTGAGGTCTCTCCTTAAGAAATACAGCTCGGTCTTTTCTGCTCATGACACTGATTTGGGTTGCACTAACTTGATCTCCCATGACATTCCAGTCTTAGACGATATCCCCGTGCGGCAGCGTTATAGGCGCATCCCCCCTTCAGAGTACGAGGTTGTGAAAGAGCATATTAACCAGTTGTTAGGGGCCGAGGTGATTAGAGAGAGTAGCAGCCCCTATGCTTCTCCCATTGTGCTCGTTAAGAAGAAGGATGGCAGCCCGCGCATGTGTGTTGATTATCGGCAACTGAACAACAAGACAAGGAAAGATGCATTCCCCCTGCCGCGCATTGAAGAATCCTTAGATGCGCTGACTGGTGCCCGTTGGTTTTCCACCATGGATTTAGCAAGTGGCTATAATCAGGTCCCAGTTACGGAAGAGGATAGGCCCAAGACTGCCTTCTGTACTCCTTTCGGCCTATTTGAATGGAACCGAATGCCATTTGGGCTCTGTAATGCCCCTAGCACCTTCCAGAGACTAATGCAACGCCTTTTCGGTGATCAACAGTGCCAGTCTCTGCTTCTCTATCTTGATGACATTGTAATCTTTTCATCAACAGTATCGCAACATCTTGAGCGGATGGATGTGGTGCTAGGTCGGCTTCAGCAGGAAGGTTTAAAAGCCAAGCTTGCCAAATGTGCCTTTTTCCAGCGGGAGGTTCGCTACCTAGGCCATGTCATCTCCGATCAAGGTGTCTCTACGGACCCTAGCAAGGTGGAAGTGGTGGCTAACTGGCAGCCTCCTAAGACTGTTTCGGAACTACGCTCCTTCCTTGGGTTTGCCAGCTATTATCGCCGTTTTGTGGAGGGTTTTGCCAAGTTGGCGGCACCTCTGCATAGACTGGTGGCAGAGTGGGGAGGCAGAAAATCAAAGAAGAGGTCAGAGCATGGTGTCGTGGAGAACTGGACTGCAGAGTGTGCTCAAAGTTTTGAGGCATTAAAGACTAAACTGACAACAGCACCAGTGCTCGCTTATGCAGATTTCTCTTTGCCTTTTATTTTAGAAGTGGATGCCAGCCATGCCGGCCTAGGGGCAGTGCTTTCCCAGGAGCAGGGAGGTAAAGTGAGGCCAATAGCCTATGCCAGTCGGGGTTTGAGGCCCCCTGAGCGCAATATGCTAAATTATAGCTCCATGAAGCTGGAGTTTTTGGCACTTAAGTGGGCCATGACTGAGAAATTTAGAGAGTACTTGTTGGGCCACAAGTGTATTGTTTACACCGACAACAATCCTCTTAGTCACTTGTCTTCTGCTAAACTTGGGGCTACTGAACAGCGCTGGGCAGCTCAGCTCGCTTCGTTTGACTTTGACTTAAAGTACAGGTCAGGAAGGAGTAATAAGAATGCAGACGCTTTATCTCGCCAGCATCCACCTGATCCTCAGGAGATTAAAGCCATGGTTCCTGGTACAGCCTTGCCTGGACCTCTTCAACAAGCCTTGCGGCTGGAACCAGCTGAGGTATCACAAGCTGCCATTACAGTTTTGCCCCATCTCACTACTCCTGATCTTCATACCCTCCAACAGGTCGACCCAGTGATAAAAGAGATCTTGGTGTTCTGGAGACGGAAGCAGCGACCCAGCTTTGAGGAGCGGCAGCAGCTTGCTCCACTTGCTCTGGTGCTGCTACGACAATGGGATCGTCTGATCGAAAGGGAAGGAGTTCTGTATCGTCAGGTTCATCGCCCTGACGGTGCCGAGGTGGTACTTCAGCTTTTGCTGCCTAGTGCACTAATTGAGCAGGTGTTGACTCATGTTCATCAGGAGCACGGCCATCAAGGTGTGGAAAGGACCCTAGCGCTTCTCCGCTCACGGTGCTATTGGCCAGGTATGTCTGCTGAGGTAGCTCGTTGGTGTCAGAGATGCGAACGTTGCCAAGTTGCAAAAGACACCCAACCAGCAGCTCAAAGTTTCATGGGACATTTGTTGGCTTCTCGACCAAATGAAATCTTGGCCATTGATTACACCTTGCTCGAACCTTCCCGGAATGGGCTGGAGAACGTTTTGGTGATGACTGATGTTTTCAGCAAGTATACATTGGCTGTCCCCACTCGTGACCAATGTGCTGCTACAGTGGCCCAGGTTCTCGTGACTGAGTGGTTTTCGAAGTTTGGTGTACCAGCGCGTATCCATTCCGATCAGGGTCGTAACTTTGAAAGCTCCCTGATCCAGCAGCTCTGCAGGTTTTATGGTATCGAGAAGTCCCACACTACTCCTTATCATCCGGCTGGAAATGGTCAGTGTGAACGTTTTAATAGGACTTTGCACAATTTGTTGCGGACCCTGCCAGTATCCAGAAAAAGAGACTGGAATGTATGTTTGCCCCAGTTACTCTACTGTTATAATACCACTCCCCATCAGGCTACTGGGGAAACCCCATTCTTATTGATGTTTGGGCAAGAACCCAGGTTGCCAGTGGACTTTCTGTTGGGCAGAGTACCGGACCCCATCAGTGGAGATGTGCACGAGTGGATTCAGGAGCATCAAGCCCGGCTACAGGTTGTACATGAAGGAGCCAAGGAACGATTGCAATTGGCTGCCGACCGCAGAAAGAGGCACCATGATAAAAAGGTGAAAGAGGCACCATTGAACAATGGCCAGTTGGTGTTCCTGCGCGATCTGAGTGGAAGAGGGAGATGTAAAATCCAAGATAAATGGAAACCCGTGGTATATAGAATCCTGAAGGCACCTAAAGGAGGTGGGGCAGTATATACCATTGCACCTGCAGATGATCCCAGCAGTGTGAAGCATGTTCATCGTACCTTGTTGAAGGCTGTGGTAACGGCAGCTACACCATCAGAAGGGCCTGCTCCAAGCAGTAGCTCACATGGCCCAGAAATATCCTCCCCAGAACCAGGACATGACTCATCACGTGACAGTGACCTGTTATTCCTGAGCATAGGAGCTCCTCAAGTAAATGTTTCACCATCTTACAGCCCAGTGGCAGTGATTCCAAGTAGCCCTGAGTTGTTGCTTCCACCAGAAGACCGAACTTCCGATGTTCCAGCCACTTGTACAGTTACTCCGAGTGTAGCACCAGTTCCATCTAGCTCTCTTCCTGCTCCCTCTACGAGTTCTGATACAAGAAATGTGGTGGTGCGAAAAACAACCCGGTCCACAGCTGGCCAGCATTCAAACATCCATCATCTCCCAAGACCAACAGGGGAGGTGGCACAAGGGGCTGCTAACTCTATTTCTGAGCCTAGGGTACATGCTGTCTCTGCATTTTTTAGGCCTTGGGACTAATCTGGGTGTCTTTGTAATTCATCGTCGGGGCGACGATGCAAGAAGGAGGGGTAGAATGTGGCAGGATGAATGTTATCCCTCGGTCCAACCCACTTTCAGCCTGGCCCATTAGGGGGCGCTGGTATAAATAGTGGCCATTTGAGTGTCTCTGCATTGTTTGCCTGTGATCTCCTTTTTGGTCACCTGACTTCCTCGGTGTGGTAGAGATCGTTTGTGGGTTACTCCTCTAAAGTCTCCATCGCGGCTGGTCGTAGCTATAGAAGCCTCCTCTGAGCTATTCTGCTTACGTTCTATGACCCGGCTTACTTGGTACGTAATCAACTTTTGTTACGCTCTCTGCCTTCTATTGTTCTTTTATAGTAATTATTATGTTTCGCAGGAAGTGTGGGCCATAGTTTTGCGCCAAGCTACGCGAACTGAAGTGCTGCTGTTTTGCCTTGCTGTGCTTTTACCGTCTGTTCCCGTTGTGAGAACTCTTTCCCTGCTGCTGTCAGCTTTTACAGTGGACGTCGGCGTGGACAACGGCCATATGCATGCCGGTTATCGGAGTCAGCTGGCGTGCATATTGATTGACTGTTAACTTATCGTCGTGTGGACGGCAAGTTGGAGCAGTACGGCGATTCCGTTTGCTCCAGATTTTAGAGTTTTATTCAGATTGTATGTTGTTTTATTGCTTTTTGATTTGTAGTTTGGATTCTCTGTTACACCACTGGTGGGAGGCCCTTTTTCTAGCTGTAGATCACCAGTGTGGTCCTGCAGTTGGGTTATCCCCCGGTGCTACACATTAGTTTGTTGTAATATATTAAAATTTTCTTTGTTTCTTTTTATTCAGATGCGGAGTGCCGACGTGGAGGAGACTAGGGTGCCTTGGTGGTGGGATCCCTTGAGTGTACACACCTGCCTTGTTTAGTTTATTAGTGTGAGTGTGTGTGATAGTGTGCTGCACTTGTGTTTTGGGTGTGTTTTCTTTCTTTAGTTTGTGTGTGGCATCCCTGCCCCTCCACTGGTAAGCCTCAGCTCTGAATACCTTTTTAAGCATATTTGTACTTGAATATTTATGATTGTGCTTTTATATGGTGTTTTAGATAATTATTAATAAATTGTGAATTTGTTGATCATTGAACCTCGTCTCTGGACTGAGTATAGCGAACCTAAGTGCCTTTCTGGTGATTTAGTGTTACTTTCAGTATTCTCTGGGTGAAATTCCCAGGGTGGCGTTGTCTTTTTAAAACTGCAAAGAGTATTTACTTTATATCCCATCCTCGTCTCGCCACATTAGCTTTTCCTCAAAAAATATATATTTTGTTAAAAGCGATTTTCAAATAGCTAACAGGGTTTATCAAATACTGTATTTGCCAATTTTAAAACCTTTATCCACTTGTGAAAGATTTCCTTTCAACATTAGTTTACTGTATCTGCCGCACTAAGACTGCTGAAACATGTAATGCATCCATTTTTAATGCAGGTTTTAGTAAGTGGCATGCATGTGCAGAGACTGTTGTAGAAAGAAACCAACACTCAGCATGTGGAGGCTGCAGGAGATTATTTGTGTGGTGAGGCAGTCGCAAATCCTCCACAGTCAGCACTTGGAAGCAAAGTGGAGGCGGGGGTGCAGACACTGTAGTGATCATGTCGTGCATCGTGGCTGATGTGTCGCTGTATTAACTCATATCTTTAAAGTAAATCAACTGCAAGGAAATCCCAGTGCAGATTGTGCTCAGTTTTCCAGAACAGTGTGTGAAAGCAGAAGAGTTGTAACCCAGGTCTTACCTCAGCCAAATTTCTATTACAAACATTGATTTCAACAACCTTACTGTTGCATCATGCATTAAAAAAGGCCATGTTTAAAGTTTTGCTTTTCCCAGCCATCAGTCTGACGCAATTTGGTAGTATACACAGCCTGGAGTCGTGTTTCTACGCCTCATTTTATTTTAAAATGTCCAACTGACAAACTCAGTTTACAAACCTAAGTGAGATGAGTCACATACAGAGGGAGTCAGATACACGTCACAGGAAGAATGAAGCTAGAATGATATATAATAATTTTTTTTTAAAAAGTGTGAAAGAGGAGGTAGTGCAAACCACAGAGGGCTGATCCCAATCACGGACGACCAACAGCTCACTGAAAGAGTTCACTGAAAGATCAAAGTTCAATGCCGCAAAGACAAAGTGTGCATTTCAATCTCAACGTGAAGTTCAAGGGTGAGACTCCCTAAAAGGAATCAAAGAGGGGGGCGTGATTACGATTGTGAAATAGTCAACAGGCAAAGAATATTTTTATTTTAACCTCCAACAAGAGGCCATCTATCCTGTTTAAAGCTGATTTTTTAAGATTTTTGTAGCATCCCTTAACATAACAATTGGAATCACGTGTACCATGTTTATAAAGCTCTACATACTAAAACCTGTAAAGCGGGAATGGAACCTCGTGAGAAATGCCACAGTCGTGGAGGGCAGCACCAATAAGCTGAAATAATTCTACTCAGTAGAAGTTTTCTCTCCTTATTAGCTTATTGATGCCGTTCTCCACAACAGTCCCAGTTAGGGCTGCTCGATTATGGCAAAAATGATAATCACGATTATTTTCACTGAAATTGAGATCACGATTATTTGACGATATTTATTTAACCCTTTAAGACCTACCATAGAACCAAGTCCACCAGAGCTTATATTATTTTTTTACATGCTGTAGTGCCATTTGTGGGAGCATTTCAAGTTGCTATACATCAATACAACTGTTATAGCCCATATTTTAATAATATGTATGCATTAAGTCCATAGTAATTACATAAATTGCAAAAAAGTGCAATAAACTACAAAAAAAATTGAAAATCGCTTTTGTTTTGTTTACATATATTTCTACTTGGAGAAATTTAAGAGGTTTATCCCTCAAAACTTTAAATACAATAAAGTTGCAAAAAAATAGCTTCCCACCACAGGAAATTTATTTTGAGTGTCTTCATAGTTTTATTTTGGAGATACAGCAATTTTTATATACTGCAGGAAAAACAAAAAACAATCCTATGATGCAAATTTGCAAAGAAAACAGCAGGTGCATCATTTCACTGTGGGAAGTGTTACAAACAGCTGATCGGATCGGCAAAGCGTGTTTCTGGAATATTATGTTTTTGTTCCTGCAAGCGCTTTTTATGCAATTTTTGCAAAGCTATATGTGGAACGAAACCATGACCGAGGACAAGCTGATGGCATCAGATGTAAGTACAACTCCTCCGGTTTCATATGCAAAACAAATTATTGCCCTAGCTTACACGGTTCAGGTTCTACAGGGATTTAAAAATTGTTACACAAAACGGAGCGTGCTGCTCTGACCGGCTTTAAAGGGTTAACAATGACTTTAAAATAATAATATAAAATGGTGTGCAACACCACTGAAGTTTTTTTTTTTAAACTCTCTTTTCAACCAACGGCAGTCACTCTCCAAATAACTTCTGCTTAGCTTTCCGGGCTTCCCTCGGGTCCTCTTAATCAGCGGTCTCCACCCTTTTTTGCGCCACGGACCGGTTTATGCCCGACAATATTTTCACAGACGGCCTTTAAGGTGTCGCGGATAAACGAGGGAGGGGCTAATATTCGGCTCAGTCATTTTTAATGATCGTTGAAAGCCCAGATCGTAATCGTGATTTAAATTCGATTAATTGAGCAGCCCTAGTCCCAGTGTCAGTTAAGTGTAACATTTCCCATTAAAAAACAAAGTTTAATAGTCTAAACCTGCAGTTCTCAAAATCACTGATGACAAATTTTATGTCACTTAAACTAAAGTGGACCCAACGAGGCTCACAGACGTGTAAACTATAACAACTATTACAGGGGAGAAAATAAAGGATCCTCCCCAATAATTCTAACACTGACTCAGCTAATTTGCTAATGTGGACTGATTAAGCCATTTCTCCATGTACTCTGTTTACATTCCTAATAAGGTGACCTACGCAGCAGCAGGGGCAGAAGGAAGCATGTGTTGCACCCCGAGAGAATGGAGTGAGTTAGCTTAGGGTCACCAACCAGCAGATGTTCTGTAAGAAACCGTGACTTCAGAGTTTCATTTCCAAGGAGAGAAGTAACAGAGAATACTGCCACAACACTTGCCCCGTTATTTTTTGTAGGAAGTTCATTTCCTTGTTTGCTTTGCAATTTAACAGTTAACTCGTTGTGGTTTGGTTACAACCACTGAAGAAAAAAAAAAAAAAAAAATCTCTGTAAGCCCCTGTGAAGAAAACCCATAATCTCACTGCTGACTAGGGCTGCCACGATTAGTCGACTAGTCACGATTATGTCGACTATTAAAATCGTCGACGACTAATTTAATAGTCGACGCATCGTTTGAAGCTTTGTAAGATCACAAAGGACGCAGGAATGCGTAGTAGGATTTAAGAGTGTAATAACGGACTGAAACAGAAGATGGCAGCACTGCATGTACAAGGATGCCAGCTGCCGTTAAACCCCGAAGAAGAAGAAGCTGTGTCCCAGAATTCATAGCGCAGCCCAGCGCAGTTGTCAACAATGGCGGCAGCTAGTTAGTTTTAATGTTACTCTTATTATTCTTTCTGGGTCACAAAATAAACGTTTAACATATTTTCAGGCGAGAATGTAGCTGTGTAAACCTCAAATATCTGCTCAGTTTATCAGGACACCGCATATTTTCAAAAGCGCTCCGACGTTTTCGGAGACGTCTGTTACCCACTAGCTCGTTAGCTAGGCGGGGGCAAGGCTAACTAGAGCCGTGAGAACACCGGACTCCCGGCAAATCGTTTTCAAACCCACCGCCGTCTTTCGCTAGTCAGGTTAAACATGATATATGAGTCACTTAGATAACTTAAATGTTATTGTTTGGCTTTCTTTAGTATTTTATTTGTTCCTGAGTAAATCGGTTTGGCTGAGATTAAAGTTATAGTTTTTGCACAGCTAAATAAACTTCAAGCAGACAGCTTATTATCAGAAGTGTGAGATGCTCCAGAATTTACTCCGGTGTCCTGTTATATTTTAGATAGCAAGGAATTTATTAAACTTCACCGAAACAATCTGCAAATTTCATTAAAAATTAATAAACTATCATCTTGTCTTTATTTTTAGTTAGCACAGACCTTAAACACTTAAAGCTGTAAGCTAATGATAGTTATATAAGAGCAGATGCTGCTGGTGCAATAAGCTGTACGTCCAATGGATGATGATCTGATTAGTCGAGTAATCGCAAAAATAATGGGTGACTAATCGACTATCAAAATAATCGTTTGTGGCAGCCCTACTGCTGACCATCAGAGGAGTGACTATGTGCAACTACTCGCGCATTAAGATGACATAAGGAAGTAATTATTAACTTCTATTTCTGCAGCTTAAGGAGAAAAGGAAATGAGCTACTGGGCATAGAAAAAAAAACCCCTCAAGAACAAGACTGAACATTAAACAGCTGCAGGGGTCGTGCTGAGGTTAGGTTTACCTTAAGAAGCAAAGTCAGACAACATTTGGAACAATCTCTGTTCGGGGAAAGCGGGGAAAGATAACATCAAGCCAAAATGTCACACAAACAGCCTAAGCACAAAGGCGACAAACTCACCTTATACAGGAAGTCCATCAAATGACATTACAGGCGTTTTTGCGATGTGAACCTCAGAGACAGTTTTGGTTTTCCTGTATCAAGGTAGTGCTGGCTCCTTTCCTAGAAGGCAACGCGTTTCCATTTCAGTTTGCCTCAGTCACGTGACCAGGGCAGATCTTCACGGCAGGAAGACGACAACCACTGACATTAGTTTCAAAATGTCAGCACATAAAATCCAGAGTGGAGTAACTGACCACTCCTTGACCACACACACACACACACAGCTCAGGAGTTAATCATTTACCCAGAATTTTTTTTATCTTTGTGCTACCAACTGGCAAATCTCATCACAGCCAAAAGAAATTATGGATCACAGGCTCAGTTGACTGCCATAAACCTACTAAGTACAAACACAATAAAGACATGCAGAGTGCTGTAAATGAACACAGGAGCTCTGCCCTTTGCACCATGTTCTTCATAGCAACTAATGCCTTTGGTATTATACACAAACTGAATATCTGTGCATCTAAAAGCACTGTATTAGGAATTTACTGCTTCTAAATAAACAGCATTTTACCTTTTTCGCTTTGTCAGGAACAGAAAGTTTATTTAGTTGTTATCATTATTATTATTTAGTTATGATTTTGATCAAGGGAATAATCTGATCCTGAAGTGCTGATTAGATGTGAGCTGTGCAGGATGTAAGATAAACAGTCATACGCAAAGCTATGCATCCATCTATCCACAGCGGGGTGTAATATTAGTCAGATGACTTCATTTAAATGCTTAAATGAAGCAGCAGCACAAACATGGTTGAGAGGTCCAGTTCACTGACTGGCAAAGGTTGCCCAAGTCGGCATGCCTGTCAATCGAAGCAGCAACATCCCTAAATTTAAGCCTTAGTAGCATAACTCAAGGAAGAGTTGGATATAAATAAATAAATAAAAAATCCGCCCATTACAGTTGTAGAACTATTACCTCCAATCTCAAGGCCACACCTGGAAATGGGTGCAGTTCAATGAGTTGGTGCTCCAAGTATCTCAGTGTCTTGTTAATGTGCAAGCAGGAGACTAACAGATTAGTGCAGCATCTGCAGTGATGTGGATGCTGAATCAGTCTGTTGGGGTGGAGAGAGCCGAGTGTAAAAGTGAAACTGCCGATTTTTACCGATAAATCGACAGCTTTACTTTTGTGTTTTGATGTACGTTCCTACCCTCACCTATTGCCTCGAGCTGAGGGGAATGATTAAAAGAATGAGGCTGCAGAAACAAGCAGCGGAAATGATCTTCCTCTAAGGGCTGTCTGGGCCCTTAGAGACTCAGTCATTCAGGAGGAGCTCAGAGTAGAGCTGCTACTCCTCCACATCGAATGGAGCCAGCTGTGGTGCCTGGACACCTCCTAGGTGAGGGGAAACAAGCACGTCCTGCAGGGAGGAGGCCCCTAGGCAAACCAAGGACATACAGTAGACATTGCATCTCTTAGCTGGCTTGGGAACACCTTGGAATATATATCTATATCTATCTCTCTATATCTGTATTTATCATTAGACATCTCAATAGATAGATCAGTAATTGCGTTTAGTGGATCGAATTTCATCTAAATGCTTCTAATTCTCTGCGTTAACTAGTGAGATTCGACTTCGAAGTGTGTATGCCTGGTGATTCAACCTTTGTCTAGTTCCCGAGTAGTTGCAACATTTGAAATGAAGTCCAAAGCTAGGCTCAAGGTGGGATTTCCTCGATTGGATCTGCCGTGAAAAACTGAAAACAACGGCAGAAGACGAACGTGTACTCTCAGTCAGTAGTGGCCTTCATGACTGGTTATTCAGAAATAAATGTTTTCCCATTTCTACCTAGCTGCACATATAATTCACAGTAAAGTTATCAAAAATATGGCTTGTCATTCTGGGAAAGATAGAGCTCCTGGGAAAGGTGAGTAAATCAGTTAATAAAACCGCAATCCTGATATTTCCTGGTATGAAATTGAATGTATGCCTGGAATTTACAAACCATAGTCATAAACGGATCAGCTCTAGCAATATGAGAGTATTCACGGCTGGATTGTAATTATTTTCTGCTGCAGCAAGATAATCACGAGAGGACCTTGTTGAGAACCTCTGTGGAGGAATTCTGCTTTCTTTGGCCACTGACCAGCTGCCCTCAGGCCTTTGCCAGCCATGTTTATCAACTCGTGCTCCACCAGCAGCCTCGCAATCAACTCTCATTATGTGCCAATATTGTTTTCACTGTTTTCAACAACGTCAACTTCAAGAAAAGAGGAAGGAAACAGATTTAACTGTGTGCCTGCTGATATTTTCCAGTGCTGTAATAAGAGGGCGATTTCAACAGGAGCTGCTCTCTGAGCGTTCCTGAACATTTTTATGTTGTAGTCAGAGCTGCTGTATGTTGGCAGAGAACTGGATGTTACTAGATCTGCATGGGAGGGAACATCACTGTCCAAAATACACACTCCAATGCCAGAGAGGGCAGAGGAAGATGATGCAGCATAAATCCAGCACAAGGAGAACTGATAGGAAAAGACCAAACTAAGGAAAGACTAAGTCCTGCCAATGTGTTTAGTTTAATGTGGTTTTAAATCAGAGCCACTATCTCATATCCTTTATCATGCAGCCAGTGATGGTGTAGCCTGACCTGATAGGGCAGGCTGAAGCTTTTGTGCATGTGGGCGTGCGTACTTACTCCGTGAATAACCGAAGCCACGGCGTCCGTAACCTGGCTGGGAGCATCGGGGTTGCTCATGGCTCTGCAGTAGAGTCGTTGCTGGAGAGGCGCTGGAAAGCTGGTTTAGACTGGTGTGGCTTTAGCCCTTCTCTTTCTCACTGGGACTCAGACAGCTTTTGGGCAGCATAACCTGGAGCCAGATGCAGATCAGGGAGTTAGATCACATGATGACAGATTTAAAACTTCAAGGTGAACAAGAGTGCAAAAGCCACCAAATACAAATCTAGAAAGAATAAGGACGAAGCTATCTTTGAGATTTAAACGAAAATTGTCAGCGTTACACTTTTTTTCAAGGTCAGACAGTGAACTGTCCTAGTCAATTAACCCCGGGGGGTGGGTGGGGTGGGGAGGCCCTTTTGTTTCTTCAGACTTAAACTGGTCACTTTTATGATGAAGAAAAATGTAATGCATTATATTTGAGCCATAAAAAGGCAACAACTTCAGAGAACTACATTACATCTTTCTTTTCCTTTTTATTTGATTCTTGCCTTGAAGCCCTGCAGAGCTTCCCAACTACCATTCAAGGTCGTTGACCAATTCAGCTCGATAAGATAAGAGCCAGATAACATTAATGCTACTATGAAGAGGAGCCTTTGATAAGCGGCAGCACGTGCCTCAGCCAACCTCCGTCATTCCAGAGTCTCCGTCACGTATGGTACACATGTAATCATAGGTAGAGATTGTGTAAAATGTTATTGAAGGGGCTTTCGGTACAATACGTACAAAATTAAATGTATCTCTCATTAGATTTTCTTTTTCATTATTAAATCAAAAGTTGTGAAATGGTGTGGTTCTGACTTCTTCTGAGTGCACCCTGAATGTCCTTGGCTGTTGATGAAAGCAAGAAATTGAAGATGCCATCTTAAGCACCTGGGGGGAAAAAAAATATGGTTACATTTTACAGTAAAATGTAACCATATTGTCAGGCTAAAAAGATCAACCGAAACTTTAGCCAAATTAAGCAAACTGGTTACTTTTGTATATATCAGGTACCCAAAGAGTCCTTAAACAATATTAAAGCAGCAGGAAGGCCCTCTGTGGGTTCATGTTCTGCCAAAGCTGGCTTTCTGACAGCATCTATCAAAGAAATGATAAGCCTCCTTGGTGCCTGAACGCAATCATATCACTGACCTCGTTCACAGTGAGCAATTTCATAGAGGTTTCTCTGAAGTACAATCAATGATATAAATTTTAATTTAAGAGGCAGACTTGAACTTTTGTTTGGACATGGATTTAGCAAAGATAGTACTTCACTGCACCAAATGTTAATTACATGCATAGTTTGAGATAATCCCATCCGTGCGGCAGTGGTAATAAAAGAGTCCGCCTGAGTTTGAGCTTTGGGCGTGCATGAAAATTACTTTCTCAGTAAACCTAGACCCCACCACAGTGGAGGAGGCAGAGCTGGCTACACAGGGATAAAGTTACCAAACCCTGGGATTCTGGGAGAAAACTATGGGAACCAGCTCATCCACCTAAGGGCACGTCTGTAATCATACCTTTAGGATAACAATAATGATCAGAAAAGGAAAACAATAATGACTGCAGTTGCCTTTTCGAGCAGGTAGGTTAAGAAACAACATGGTCCTCTGTCTGACATCAGGTACACTTAGAGGACTGAACAAAAGAAAACTGGTGGGTCCCTTGTGCAGGAACTGAAAAAGGCACTGATAAGTGCTGAGGTCAGCATGTTCCTTTTCCCACCTGGAAGAAATCCATCAGGTCTTCCAAGAGTCATCCACGAGTCTGGTACTTTGTAAAGAGTTTCTTAGATGAGGAGGATGGAATTTTTTTTCTTTATAAGCTTGAAAACTTTTCCGTGTTAGACTTAGTCACAGCCTTTAAATGTGCAAACACAAAGCTTTGGGAAATCTTTCCTTCAGGGAGGAAGTAAGTATGAAAACAGGAAGAAGGTAACAGCAACAGACAGATGCCTGTCAGTAGGAGCTGTAAACTTATAGAAAGAAATGGAACAAGTGGTTTCCAGATTTCTTTCTAGCAGCTGAAAAATAGGTCTGATCCACACATACACAAGTCCAAAGCTTCAAATGCAACCAAATTAGCTGAAATTTTAGTGCCATGTGTGTAAACTAAACAGAAGTCAAAGACGCACAGCAAATGTTGAAATTGTAAATTTTTTGTTTTGTTGAAAGGTATACTCTTACTTTGAAACCTATTAAAGCAACAGGTTTCATAAAAGGCTAAGTTAAGGCACCATCTCTTCTTTGAACAATACTTTTGGTAACTGAGGAAACTTTTTACCAGCCAATTTTCCCGTTATTGCTTAATATAGGACTCTAGCTAATTAGCTAGTCAGGCTTCCTTTGTATTATGTGCCAAAGGTTTTATTTTGGTGAAAGGCAGAGGTGGGACCAAGTCATTGTTTTGCAAGTCTCAAGTAAGTCTCAAGTCTTTATCCTCAAGTCTCAAGTCAAGTCTCAAGTAATGTCAGGCAAGTCAGAGTTGTTGCAGTTATATGCTAAATGTAAATATTAGACCATGTAATTTTTAAATCTGTGTTTTTCTCAACACATGACAAAATAGTGAACTTAGAAAATATACACAAATTGTGAAATTGCACCTCTTTAAAATGCAGCTCAATTAAACCTAGCTCCAAGAATAATTTTCACCGACAGTTCTGAGATAAGCTGCATGTTATTCTTGGATGCGGTTGTAGGACCAGCTTTAAAATCGCATGACAAAAATATCATACACATTAAAAAAAAACTGTATCACCAACGTAGCCTGGACAACATTTGCTAGTTAGATGAAGTCAGCTATCTCATCCTAGCATATTTATATGCATATTTATAATTATACGCTTCTTGGAGTGAGTGCACACACTCATGAAGTTTAGTAACTTCAGGTCACTGCAACAAGCCCAGGTACAGTTTACCGACGGATGGGTACAGGACCTTGAAACGCACCGTGTAGAACGAAAGACCATCGTACGTATCATAAGTTTACCAGTCTCACAAATCGTTGTCATAAATACACAATCCTTAACCGTTTATTAATAGGACCTTTGAGCTCAACGGTAATTAATTAGTAGTGGAAATAATTTCTGGTACCCATCACAGAAATGTAGCAGTGACAATAATATTGTATGCTGTAATCGTACTGGGCAATTAGTGATACAAAAAACCTGTTTTATCCTGTGAATAAAAGTATATGTTTTTGTCAATGTACCATAATAACAGAAGCGAAACGCAATATTGTGTCAGGACAATTCACTATTTATGCACAATAAATAAAGGAGCATAGCGCGACAATTTCTGTTCTTGCTTGTAACCTATATCACCAATTATGTTATGAAAATGACGCATTAACTACAACAGCAGACTGACCTTTGTGTAAATGCTTGGAGCAGACTAACATGTGAGCTGGAGTGTTCTGGGACGTTATATTTGATCTTTGAATGGCTGCAATCCAGGCCATCCGTCGTGTCTTTGTTACTTCGGAAACATGAACAATTTCTCTTCAACGACGTAATCCGATAACAACCGATCTCTTTACCCGTCGGCTTTCCGTGGCTGTCATGCGACCGGCTATTGTAGTTAATAATACAACAGCTTCTTGACATTTTTGTGTTTCTTTTTATCGCTGTGTGACTGATTTTAATTGAAAGCCTGCGTGCGCTAGTACCGCTTGCCACGAGTTCCCAGAATCCTTTGCGGTTCTACCCGTGAATGACGTCACATTTTCAATCTCTATATAATATGCATGTTAAATTTTATATTTGGGGTAAAATATCAAGTCTTTTCAAGTAAACCGGTTCAAGTCCAATTCAAGTCCCAAGTCATTGGTGTAAAAGTCCAAGTCAAGTCACAAGTCTTAGAACATTTTTTCAAGTCAAGTCTAAAGTCATAAAATTAATGACTCGAGTCTGACTCGAGTCCAAGTCATGTGACTCGAGTCCACACCTCTGGTGAAAGGTCAGTAAGCAGCAATGAGACTGATGACACATGCAGAATGTGGTTTGGCATTACCTTGTTGGAACGAGGAAGGCCTTCCCTGAAAAAGGCTTGTTTGAATGGCACCATACACCAATCCAAACCATGCAAATATAACATTAATGGACCCTTTACAGATATGCAAGGTAAACACACCACGTGCATTAACTAACCGCCATACTATAATGGATGCCGACCTTTCACGTGAATCTAATAACCTGCATGGTGCCTCTCCTCCTTAGCTCCAATGACTAGTCAAATTCTGAATTGCTCATTTTAAAAGCGCTCTAGCCACCTGGGAGCTTGTTTGGTTTGCATGGTAGTTGGATTTGTTGATGTGCTGCGTTCAACGAAAATAGCCTATGTGTTACTGAGCCTTTGCAGTTGTATCGACGGGCTTGTAGTGGTGAGCCTGGATTTATAGTAGGCCCAAAGACTTCATACTCAGAAACAATACTAAATTGCTTTAGCCTGAACTCTTTTCATCTGTATTTGTTAAAGACTCAGCCTTGTTTGAATGCCTTTTTTTGTGTAAATATAGCAAGTCTTGGTCAAAGGACAACGTCTAAAGCTTGGCTGGGAAAAAAATAACCTGGTGCAAAAATAAAATGAATAAAATCACATTTACATTTAAATGTAATTTATAAGTAATAAAAACATTTTAATGCATTTACGAAAAAAAACAAAAAAAACAAAAAAAACTTCCACCTGACATCTAAATTTAAATGTCATTCTGCTTGACAGGTGCCCCGACTGGTAAGTGTTCAGTGTTTTATTAGCCTGTTACTGAGGACAGCTATGCATTGCACCCATAGAGATTACAGATGCAGATTGCTATATAGCCCTCTAGCTTCAGCTGATAAATGGCACTCCAGCCTTTCATCCATATAAGATAACTTTAAGAAAACAGTAAAGTTGAGCTTTCAACACCAATGAGTGACATCTTTCATGCCATCTGTAATTAAGACACTAGCCTAATCTTTTATGAAGTGACGTACAAAGATGATTTGTTTTTCATTCTAAGCATACAGATTAATAAAAAATAAAATCAATCACAGCTAACATTTTTCACCCAGATCTACCTCTCATACTTTTTATTATACAAGCACTGTGCCAACCAGGAGATTACCGCTTGAGAATTTAACATTTACACTTTTTCTTCAGCATGTGCAGCTTGACTGTGTCCCTAAGCATATAGCAATGTAATGGAAGACCACGATTATAAGTATCCCTGCAACAGATGGTCTGCCCCCCCAGAGACTACTGATGTCAGCATCATCCAGTCAATTTGGGATTACTTACTTATTAGAGAAGTCACTGCCCCAGCCTAAAAAAACAATAGAAATTAAGCCAGTTCTTCAAGATCCTCAAACAAATTAAGTACTTAATGCTTATGTCTGCCTATGGTTACCTTCAAAGGGGTCACACCCAGTGTTGACTTGAATCAGATTTTTACAGAAAACAAGCGGGTGTAGCGTGTAACATGTTATTTTATAGTTTCTAACGCGAGACTGCAATAAATCCCAAAAGCAAACACTTCCTTTGCTTTTAATTACACATCAGATTAATCTGTAAATCTCCAAAGATCTGCATCCCACTTTCAGAAGAAGAGGATAACGGAGTGGGAGAGTGATGAGAGCTTGACATTTTCTCTTTATTTGGATCTCTGATGTGTACTTTGTGATGACTCATCGCTCCCAAAGTGTATGAATGCACCTGACTCTTTGGCTCTGTGGTATGTTGTAAATTTCCATTCCTGATGGAAATCCCTCTATGTTTTTAAACTTTTCTGTGAGGAAGAGTTCCCTACCACCTGATGCATATCACAGACACATTTATGGGTAAATGGGATCCTTGAAGACAGCAGGTTATAGAAAACAGAGCGCTGGATTAGGAGTCAAGTACTGATGGTTTGGCGCAAGAAAATCTCAGAAAAATAGCAAAAATGTCTTATACAGACCTACAAACTGCTTATTCTGCACCTGTGCATCTTCCACTTTGATGTCATTTGACCGTTTGTGTTAATCGCAAGCAAAAGGTTAAAAACAGAGGTGGGACCAAGTCATTGTTTTGCAAGTCTCAAGTAAGTCTCAAGTCTTTATCCTCAAGTCTCAAGTCAAGTCTCAAGTAATGTCAGGCAAGTCAGAGTCGAGTCTCAAGTCACTGGTGTAAAAGTCCGAGTCAAGTCACAAGTCTGAAATTTTGAATTTCAAGTCCTTTCGAGTCTTTAAAAAAAAAAACGAAAAAAAGCATGTTGCAGTTATGCTAAATGTAAATATTAGACCATGTAATTTTTAAATCTGTGTTTTTCTCAACACATGACAAAATAGTGAACTTAGAAAATATACACAAATTGTGAAATTGCACCTCTATAAAATGCAGCTCAATTAAACCTAGCTCCAAGAATAATTTTCACCGACAGTTCTGAGATAAGCTGCATGTTATTCTTGGATGCGGTTGTAGGACCGGCTTTGAAATCGCATGACAAAAATATCATACATAAATAAATGATTTTTTTTTTTAAATATCATTTTTTTTAAAAACTGTATCACCAACGTAGCCTTGAAAACATTTGCTAGTTAGATGAAGTCAGCTATCTCATCTTAGCATATTTATATGCATATTTATAATCATACGGTTCTTGGAGTGAGTGCACACACTCATGAAGTTTAGTAACTTCAGGTCACTGCAACAAGCCCAGGTACAGTTTACCGACGGATGGGTACAGGACCTTGAAACGCACCGTGTAGAACGAAAGACCATCGTACGTATCATAAGTTTACCAGTCTCACAAATTGTTGTCATAAATACACATTCCTTAACCGTTTATTAATAGGACCTTTGAGCTCAACGGTAATTAATTAGTAGTGGAAATAATTTCTGGTAGCATCACAGAAATGTAGCAGTGACAATAATATTGTATGCTGTAATCGTACTGGGCAATTAGTGATACAAAAAACCTGTTTTATCCTGTGAATAAAAGTATATGTTTTTGTCAATGTACCATAATAACAGAAGCGAAACGCAATATTGTGTCAGGACAATTCACTATTTATGCACAATAAATAAAGGAGCATAGCGCGACCATTTCTGTTCAGCGCCAGACTTGCTTGTAACCTATATCACCAATTATGTTAAGAAAAATGACGCATTAACTACAACAGCAGACTGACCTTTGTGTAAATGCTTGGAGCAGACTAACCTGTGAGCTGGATTGTTCTGGGACGTTATATTTGATCTTTGAATGGCTGCAATCCAGGCCATCCGTCGCCTCTTTGTCACTTCGGAAACATGGCTCGAACAATTTCTCTTCAACGACGTAATCCGATAACAACCGATCTCTTTACCCGTCGGCTTCCCGTGGCTGTCATGCGACCGGCTATTGCAGTTAATAATACAACAGCTTCTTGACATTTTTGTGTTTCTTTTTATCGCTGTGTGACTGATTTTAATTGAAAGCCTGCGTGCGCTAGTACCTCTTGCCACGAGTTCCCAGAATCCTTTGCGGTTCTACCCGTGAATGATGTCACATTTTCAATCTCTATATAATATGCATGTTAAATTTTATATTTGGGGTAAAATATCAAGTCTTTTCAAGTAAACCGGTTCAAGTCCAATTCAAGTCCCAAGTCATTGGTGTAAAAGTCCAAGTCAAGTCACAAGTCTTAGAACATTTTTTCAAGTCAAGTCTAAAGTCATAAAATTAATGACTCGAGTCTGACTCGAGTCCAAGTCATGTGACTCGAGTCCACACCTCTGGTTAAAAATATCCTATGTCGTGCCCTCATAAATACACGAGACAGTCAGACGACGGGACGGAGGTTATGAGCCAGAAGAAAACCCACGACAAAAGCCCACATGTGCGTTAAACCAACGTTCTGTCAAGACGCCGCGGCCGGGCCCGGCTTCGGTTGGCAGCTTGGCACGTGAGCGCCAACCGCAGTCTCCCTGCACATCTACAAATTCTATCAAAAACAAAGCATAATTAAAGAACAGTTCAATAAAATGTGCACACTGCCAATAAAAATGCCCGTGCACAGAAATAGAAGCTTGATCACAATGTCCAAACCTCAACCAATACACTGGCCTGTATTTATGAAAGCAGGACAATGACAGGGAAGAAAGAAGAAGTATGAGGTTTCATTAAAGAACAGAGCTTTTCCTTTAGCTGACAGTGCAGGTTTGAACAGACAACACCATTTTTTTTCCTGAAACACCGACTGTGTTGCTAACCTATTATACTATTAACCTTTTATTTAAAAAAAAAAAAGAACAAAAAAAATAAAAAAAAAGAACTAAAGTGGGTGAAGCGACAAACACTTTAGAAAAATCACATCGTTTTTTGATGTAGCCACAAATGGTCAAATTCTGATTTAACCACATCACTTAGAAAGCAATCCAGTCCTAAAATGTGTCCTTTGAAGGCACCAATTTAGGATTTACAACACTGGAAAAACATGTTTGTGCTACTGAAACACAAGTGGGCAACAAGAGAGCTCATTTAAAGATCATTTAAAGGGCTTTTTGTTGTTTTTTTGGTTTTCTTACCCCCTTACTTTCCCTCCTTCCTCAAACTGTGTAATCTGTGGAGCATATTTTGATTTGTTTACAGCTGGCTACAGATCACTGTGGTTGAACCCTGAGTCAGCTCTAATCTCACCTCAAATGTTTCATTATCAGGAAGGATTAGACTTGACAAATAACGGATCAGGTTACTCTTTTAAGCACTAGCCCATATGAATAATGAATTAATAAACCAAATAAAAATGAATGGCAAAATCAATAATCTGTAAAAAAAAAAATACATACAAATGTGACAAATGCAAATAGTTGAAAACCTAGCAACTGTTAAAGAAGCAGTAAAAAAAAAAAAAAAAAAAAAAAAAAAAAGCTTATTGATTGTACCATACCTTTGTGTGCTTTACTGCAGAGAAGCCACCGCAGACATTGTAGTGCAATTCTGAACTCTGCTGTGAATACAGACCCGGGGCTGATCAGAGTGCAGGGAGAAAACAAACAGAGGGAGAGGAGACAGATAGGAAGACAAAAAAAAAAAGAAGGAGAGAGAGCGTGTTAGAGATGTGGAGTGTCTCGTCGAGCCGAATGCCCTCTCAGACCAACATGCACAGACTGATAACGCCAGCCTTCCTCCTCGGGATTACGTTTCCTCCTCCAGCCTGCTGACATGTAGCCATGTGACTCTAGGACCCATTCAGCACTGAGTCAGAGGCTGCTGCACACACACACACACACACACACACACACACACACACACACACACACACACACACACACACACACACACACACACACACACACACACACACACACACACACAGAGAAAGTGGAAATGCGGCGATCGATATCTCTCTTTACATTCTTTACAACAAACCGAACGAGGGGAGTTGGATGTTTTGACAATTTTTTGCCTTTGTGACATAGACTTGCATTTGCTTACCACTAACTGTGACCAGTTCAGCTAAAACTAAACAGTGATTTTCTGCAATTTAGTTATGCTTTTTTTATTTTAGAGACCTTAAAATTTCAAATAACCCATAATTGGCACGCACCAAAAAAAGAAAACAATGATTAGACGCAAGTTAGGAAGGGTAAACATACTTTTGAGCAGCTGAAGTGTTATTTAAGAGTTACTGTAGATATATCCTCAGGCTCCAGCCTCCAGGTTATGTTTTTGTGCTTTTTCACAGACAGTGCAGAAGTGTCTTAAATATGCTAACCCTTTAGGATTCACCGCAGCAGATCATCTGTCCCCATCTAGCCCCATCCTCAGCATCTTCCCGTCACACAAACCCTCTGCATGAACCCCATCCACTACATCAATGAATCTTCTGCTGGCTTTCTTTTCTTTCACGCTGAAAGCTCCATATTCAACATCCACTGTCCCTTTCTCTGCACACGCCTGACCTCGCCAAAAAGATTTTTGGTTGTGTCTCTGGGAAAACACTTGCTCTGTGATGTCAGTGAACACTTTCCTCCTGGGTTTATGGACTCAGTTGCTCGGAGGATTATCCAGAACCTGCTCATGTCCCTGCTGTCATTGTCATAGATCTTCTTGTCATTTTCATGATGGCAATGCCGAAAATGCTCAACTCAAGCCTAACGGGACTTCACTAACCAGTGGGTGACGTAAGAGTAGCTAATTTCGTCTTTTATACTGTGCATGATCCTAACATGTTAAACTGAAAGGTTAAATTAATAAAAACAAAATTAGCCAATATATTTCTGGCATGTTTGCATACTGATATTAGCATGAAGCTGGGGGGGGGGACGGGACAGTTTGGGGGATGCTAGCATGTTTACAATGGGCAACACAAAGTACAGCTAAGGCTTATGGGTAATTAGTGACCAGCAATGAGCCAATAAGCACCATGGAAGTTACTAATGATGTTTTCTCACTTGTTGTCCAGCTGCGTGCTGAGACACCATTGCTATCCTATATTCATTATCTGCCTGGACCCACATCCTTTATCTCACTGAAATTGTGGCAATATTACGGCTAACTAACACTAATGTTTTGTGCATAAGCAAACCAAGGTGGGAAAAACAAATGTAGGTGTACACTCTGTGTACATACTGTTTGTTTTTCCAGTCAGTTTAATATCCGATTAATGTTTTAAATGAAACATTAGGGGAATCACCAAAGCAATTACAGGTAATCGTAAAGGAAATCTGAATACAGTCCACCCAAAAATTGTTGCAGAGACCTTTACTTCAAAACCACAAATGTCAAACTCGTGAAAGTTGGAGAGGAAACATGAGGGGATTTCTAAAGTCAGTAGACGTCAACTGCTGGGGACAACGACTGCATGTCTAATCTAGCATCTGAGGGGCCATTCATAAGGGTAGGTTTCACCTGAGCTCAGCTCCAAGTTTCACAACAAACTGTCTCCTTTAAAATAAAGAAAAACTTCTCATTGTAATTAGATGATAAAAGAATTGAATGCACTTTATGACAAACTGTGTAAACCCTCCAGATGCACTGTAGGTAACTGTAAACTGTAAATATTAAACATAAATAAAAACATAAATTAATAAATTAAGTGTTTCTTAATTGGTCGACCCAGTAAACGGTCAAACCATACAAGAATATTTTGTGGTTCTCCAGTTTTTCAAGCATCAAAGTCACATGAGGTTTGCACACAGTGCTTCCCATGTATTTGTTCTCAAAATATCCATGACAAATCTCTTTCTCAACCTAAAAAGGGTGAAACAAAGTCATGTGACACAAACTTAACAGGTGACCAAAGATGGCAAAGAACATGACAGGGGGATTTGTGAGGGACATGAACTGGACAGATTATTTTCTTGTTATCGTTTATCATCTTCTCATTTGGGCTATGAAACTTCTGCTTTTATTTCTAGCTCCCTCTGCAGGTTATTTACTACAGGTGTTTCTACTTCGCCACCCACACCTGGTTTTCAGACCCTGCTGAAAACACATTGTCTCTTTCTTTATTTTGTTTGAAAAATATATTTAAAACGTTGTTTTACGCGAAGACAGAGTGCTTTAGTTGTTCCCTATGATTATATCTGCATAACAATAATTATTACAGAACTGTGAGAATGTGTTAAGCCACCCCTCATTTCTTTAGATTTTACTAGGCAAATGAGAAAAAGGTGCAATGATTGGATGTAGTTTTGTTCAGTTCATTTTCAGTCCAGTTCATGTATAACTGGCTAACCAACTACTTCAACCTCCCCACTTCCCTTCCTTAAGAATGGCTTTTTGACAGGCACCGTTCCACTGTGAACATTTCTAATGACGCGTCCAACTGAAGGGCCAGAAGCATCTCTCAGCTCCTGTGTCGTCTCTTCACTTTCCTGATGGAAAAAACACTGTTTTATGTCTCGAAAACTGTTATCTTTGGCATTTTTCATAGAATCACCTAAAGAAGTGGGAACAACTGTGACCGTGCCTGAAGATACAATTGTTTTGAATTGTATCTAAATTGACTTTTGTGTGTAGACACAACACTGATTCATCCCTTGAGTCAGGTGCCTTTTATATGCTTGAATGAGTCACAGGTCTGTGTTAAGTGGCTTTAGAAAAAGATAAATAAATACTAAAATAAATAAATAAAACACTTCCTATACAAATAGTCAGCTACAAAGACTGAACTGAAAATGAGTAAATGAGCAAGGAATTTTTTTTTTTTTTTAAGCCTTCAGAGTCTACTGCTAAAGTCAGCTTAATGATTACAGGAAACTCTGGAAGCAAAATAGAAAGCAAAATACTCCTTGGAAGCAAAATAGAAAGAAATGAGATGTTGAAATGTTGTTCTTTAAACATCTACCTGCTTCACTAAAGAGCGCCCGTCAGATCAGCCACGCAGCTCTTCTTTTCTTCTTTAATTATTAAAGGGTAATAGCTTTCATCTAAACATGTAAACAGTGGGTGCTGAAATTAATAAACAAGTATTATTTTATTTTATTTTTTCCCCTGGCCTGCCGCAGCTTTGCAGCATAGTTGGCAATGGAAAAAAAAAAAAAAAAATCCTCTCATGTTATGGAAGAATCAACACCATTACACAATTAATCCCACCTAAAGTCACAAAAGCCGCCACATTAATTGTGTTTTGCAGCGAGCAAAGAACAACCCTGTGATCTAAACAAGTTGCTTATCCATTCGCCAAATAATCAAGCACTGCATTCCACAAAAGCTTATATCAGCCTAAGGGCTAAAGAAAAACCAAACGCCAGCAGAAGTCGGAGGGTGTGTGTGTGTGAGAGAGGTATAGTTGTTTGTCTCCGGGGATGTAAGCTCACTGCAGAGTCACATGCATATCTTGCGGGGGAAAAAAGCTAAAATTAAAGCCACTTCAAAGTCTGGGGCTTTCCTCAATAATAATAGCATTATCCACTGTGGCCAGCTCTAAAAAGGTGCGACTTCATACACACATTGACAACAGGTAGTCATTTCTTAACCGCAACCACCAAATGAGAAGCTTACATCACATCACCAACCTGCACAGAATATGTCAAGTTAATGTTAGGTTAATATACCGAGCCAGATTTGGCCCAAAAGCTGGACTAAATAAAGAAATCTGTACTTCGGTCGAAACATGAAAGCAAACACAAAAATGACATTTGACGAGAATTCTTGCACGACAACAAGCTGCCTTAACGCAGTGTTAGTGTTAACGCATTTCGGAAAACTCCCCTCAGCTTCCTGTAATTCTTTTCTCCACTCAAGTTTAACACAAGGCAATATTCTTAGTCATAAAAACACACAAACACACTGAAGTGATGCAGCTGAGGCTGGACTTGCAAAGACTATGCATTAACACAGAGGTTCACTACAGCAGTCAGACCCCTTGTGCTGCCTTCTAATGCAGACTGACCTCGATGAAGCTGTATACCTCTGACAGCTGCCCTGCCTGTGGATCTCTATGGCGATTTGGCACTGGTGTGTTGATAGCGTTCACTCAGTTGCCTCCGAGTGTTTTAGCCTAAAATAGCTCAGCAGTTTAGAAGTGACCCCGCCAACTCCTGAGTTTTGTAACATGCAGACATCTCTTCACAGCCCAGTGGCCACACCAGCTTCACTCAGGGTTTGGCACGGTCTAGAGACTTCAGCATGACTATGCTTGTTATGCGCACAAAGTCACTGGAAGAGCTCCAGTCTAACACAGCGAACAGCTGCTCTCAGTCAATCTATGCACATCTTATATCAAACTCCCATCAGAGGGTTCAGGCAGAAAATGGCTGTGCTTACAGCTGAAACAGCACCTGTCTTTGGAGTGACGAGAGATTTCAGAGACTGCTGAGTCCCAGCCAGTCTATCGTCCTCACCTCCAGAAAAGAGAACGCAATCATCTCTCAAGCATTCACATACCTCAGAAAGGCTTAGGGTATACGAGACACAGCGGCAGGCTAAAACAGACGCAAGTCTTCGCTCTACTTGAAGAATATCAGTGTCCACAAAACCGAAACAACCCAAGACTCAGCAAGTTAGAAAAGGCTGCAAAGACTTAATGTGTCTGCTATAAATAGGAGGCATGGAAACTGAACAATGCATTCAATCAACATGAAATAGGTCTTTTTTTTTTTTTTTTATCCTTGTTTGACCTTTATTCCCCGTTTATAGAGATAAAAGAGATGTATTAACAAAAGCTTCCACTCTTTGTCCTCCTCCTTAAAAAAAAAAAAACAAAAAAAAAAAAAAACAGTCAACAGGAAGTAGCAAGCCTCTAATAAACATACAAAGTAAAATACGTGTCTATGTTTTCATCTTATATCTAGATATTAGTTTGTAAGGAGTCAGTGGTTAGCCAAAACAACCAGTCACAAGCTTGAAAATCACAACAACGAGCTTAAAAAGTAAAAACAATAAAAATGTTAAAAAAGCCATAAAGAGCCAAAGGGTAGTATTCATATTATCCACCCATTTCATCCTCTGTTATTAAAAAGATATTGACAGCCTCCAACAGCAATTGTGGTATTGGTCTCAAAGTACCCATATCAGATTGTAATAAAACCACTGAGCTAGCACAGTGAAGGTTCTCTCGTATTCTACTTCAGTGAATACTGAGATAAAGCACCTTGTCTGCAGCAATGTAATTACAATGCTGGATTACACATAGTAATATAAAAGGGGGGGGGGGGGGGGGGGGGAAGCACACAGTGTAATAATGGAGAAAAGACGAGTTGGAGCCCCCCGAGACCGGTCCTATCCAGCTCCAGTAGTCTTAGGGTGTGGTTCTCCTTCTCAAAATTGCATCAAGGGCTGCTCAGGTTGCAGAAAAACAGCAATTGTGAAGCTGTGACCCGGTGAACTTAGAATAACCACTTATTGTCCTGAGACTTAGAAAGGCGCGGGAATAAAATATCCCCTGGACTCCCAGACCCAAAACAAAGCCCTAAAAGAGATCTCACACTATGCCAAATACAAGTCAGCCATTTATTCATTTCTTGGGAAACAACGTAATGTGATTACGTTTGTGTGGCTGGCAACACAACTTGGGAAACCTTTGCCAGACTGAGAAAATGAATGAAATTTGAACTTGTGTTTGCTTGGGAAAGGATGATGAAGGCAAAGATTGATCCAAGAGGAACAGAAAGGATGTCAAACCAGATCATATTTAGTCTGGTTTAGATGCTCCCAATAAACTACAATCTGCAGACAACTTAATGAGCTTTAATGTAACAGGACAGCAGGCCTAACAATGCACATTCCAACGTCTACAGCCAAATCACATAATGATAATTAAATGCAAAATAGCAGGATAGAGCCGAGCAACAGCTGAGCAACAGCCAAGCAAGCCAACGTCATGGTTCCAGATAATAAACAAGACAAAAATAACAGTGTTTAGGTTCAGATACATTTTTCAGGATTAATATGTTTATGGAAAAAGCAGCATGCTTGTTTATCTGCAAGGGGAAGGTAAAACAAACATGAAGAGCTACAAACCCGTGATAGATTATTACCAAAAAAAACATAATGCAGAAAAATGGGTTTGGGATAATGCAGAGAGGATATAATACTCAGTTTGTCCAGCTTCTCTTTTTATTGCTTATTGCACTCTCAGCATAACATGTAGCAGAATGTTAGGGGTGCAACGATACACAAAATTCACGGTTCGGTTCGATACTTTGGTGTCAAGTAGGGCTGCCACGATTAGTCGACTAGTCACGATTACGTCGACTATCAAAATCGTCGACGACTGATTTAATAGTCGACGCGTCGTTTGAAGCTTTGTAAGATCCCAAAAGACGCAGGAATAAGTAGTAGGATTTAAGAGTGTAATAACGGACTGAAACAGAAGATGGCAGCACTGCATGTACAAGGATGCCAGCTGCCGTTAAACCCCGAAGAAGAAGAAGAAACTGTGTCCCAGAATTCATAGCGCAGCCCAGCTCAGTTTCCAACAATGGCGGCAGCTAGCTAGTTTTAATTTTACTCTTATTATTCTTTCTGGGTTACAAAATAAACGTTTAACATATTTTCAGGCGAGAATGTAGCTGTGTAAACCTCAAATATCTGCTCAGTTTATCAAGACACCAAATATTTTCAAAAGCGCTCCGACGTTTTCGGAGACGTCTGTTACCCACTAGCTCGATAGCGAGCCGGGGGCAAGGCTAACTAGAGCCGTGAGAACACCGGACTCCCGGCAGATCATTTTCAAACCCACCGCCGTCTTTCGCTACTCAGGTTAAATATATATGAGTCACTTAGATAACTTAACAATGTTATTGTTTGGCTTTCTTTAGTATTTTATTTGTTCCTGAGTAAATCGGTTTGGCTGAGATTAAAGTTATAGTTTTTACACAGCTGAATAAACGTCAAGCAGACAGCTGATTATCAGAAGTGTGAGATGCTCCAGAATTTACTCCAGTGTCCTGTTATATTTTAGATAGCAAGGAGTTTATTAAACTTCACTGAACCAATCTGCAAATTTCATTAAAATTTAATAAACTATCATCTTGTCTTTATTTTTAGTTAGCACAGACCTTAAACACTTAAAGGTGTAAGCTAATGATAGTTATATAAGAGCAGATGCTGCTGGTGCAATAAGCTGTACGTTTTACGTCCAATGGATGATGATCTGATTAGTCGACTAATCGCAAAAATAATCGGTGACTAGTCGACTATCAAAATAATCGCTTGTGGCAGCCCTAGTGTCAAGGTTCGATTTTTTTTGATACAAAAAAAAAAAAAAAAATGTTCATGCCCGTTTAATTTGTCATTTATTAAAATTATAAATATATATTTAACTCAAAAGTACAGTTTTTAAATTTAATGTTGCTGAAACAACAAAGTAATAAAAACATAAATCTGATTGAGGAATCACTCATCTTTGGAAAAGAGAGTTTATTACAGAGAAATGTCTCTTTCCAAAATAAAAGCTATACTATCCGCTTCTTCTGGGCTATACTCTCAGCAGCATATTAAACATATCAGGTCCACATAAGGAGAATCATATGCTAACGGCTGTCTAAATGACTCGGGTAAAGTTTGTAGCATCTGTGCTTGTTGTTTTTGTCTTTGCACTAGGATGGCGTCGGAGTAAATGTGCAGTCATATTCGTTGTGTTCCCACTAGTGCTGTCAGCGTTAATCTCGTTGAAATGACGTTAACGCCACAACACGGCAAATCTCCGTTAACGAGCTACCGCGGATCGCCCCGTGCGTGGGGCTGGACGGCCAACACGTTAACGAGCAAACTGCGCTAACACACTAGTTCCCACCCATGTAATTGAGCATTGCGTGGCACATCCAACATACTGTTTTACTTTAGTCCATGACGCGCTTACCTTCAGGGTCATACGTCACATGAAAACCAAAATAAGCTAAGTCCATCAATGAGCTTGTTTCTTTTTGAGGCAAAGATGTGAGATTTTTGTCATTTTATCTACCTTGTTTAGGTGTCTGCCTCCATTAAATCAACTCTACAAAATATTTACATGTGAGGTGCAGTGGCTGAAAAGCTCCACTACCCTACTTGGCTTATTAGATTGGGACTGTGCAATTATCATTTTTGTTATGACTATTATTTTAATTACAAATTGTCCCTTTTTTTTAACCAATGACCTGAGTTTGTGCAAGGGATCGCCCGTGTGACTGATGCCCAACACAAGAAAAATCAAGATAAAATAATTACAGTGCCACATCCTTTTCTTTTATCGTTGCTGCAGTCTGAAAATCCATATTCACATTGGCATCCATTTGTGGCTGTTCAGTTCACTAAGCTATTTATTTATTCATTCAGGTTTTTCAGTTGAACTGCCCTCCATACAGTGGAAAGCAGTTTAACTGAGAAGATAACTTGTTTATGTATAATAAATACGCAGTTTCTCCAGAATCTGTAAATAATTGCGTTAAATGATCTCAAGCTTGTTACTGACCAAATTAGTTATGATCATGATTTTATAGAAAATTAATTATAAACATTTGGTATACTATCCTGAATCATCAGGCGTAGCACTGATGGTGGTGGGTTAGAGAACTTCAACACATAACCTGACAACTCTAGTTAACCTCCTAAGACCCAAACTCTTTATGGCATGCATTTTTTTATTTCTCTTTCCCATTGTGACTTTATAGTGTTCGATAGAACACTATAAAGTCACAATTGAGTAATGATGTGCAAAACTCTTTATTTACAAAAACAAAATAAGAAACAACAATTGTGCGCCTTTGAGCAATATGGCTCATTTGAAAGCAATTTGCAAGAGCAAAATTTAGTATTGTGGTCTAGACAACCCCAAATGTGATGTCCCCATATTTGGACGCCAGATCCTAGGAGATTAAAACAGTGTGTTCATATTAACTAATTTGCAAAAGTGTGAAGTTAGACATTAAAGATCATCCTTCTGATTCACTAATATCTACATTTTTCACTCCTTACAAATCAGCATCAGAGCAGATATCCAGTGTCTGCCATGCTCTGATAAAAACGTTCAGCTCATCCCCCCCACTTTTCCTTCCTCCCCTTCTGCATGACCAAGCAATTCACAAAAGGAATGTGGAGACGCTCTGCTCAAATATTTATCCTTCAGCATTTTTTCCCCCCTTTCCTCTAAAGCACAACACGCTGCTGTTGTCAAACCAGCTCGCAATAAGTCTGTTCGACATATTTCACAGAAGCAAAGGAAAACAAAAGCTGAGACTGATCACACTGATAAGTGTTCAAGCATTGCAGAGCTTTATGGGACAAAAGGACATCGAAGGACTCGGGAATTTTATTTATTTATTTTTTTCTTTCTCAAAGATCAAATAAGTTCAGATTGACCAAGACAAACATTTCACATTCCTCCATCTAGCCCTCAGGTTTTGAACAGTTATAAGGGGGAAAAAAGCATCACTGTGGTTTATATCACTTAAACTTAATTATTGGAAACGATAATCAGTTTAGCCAGTGTATTGGCCTTGCATCAAAATAAAAATATCTCCTCAAATAACCTGCAGTGCACAGAGATTATACTGGTGAGTCAGCAGAAGAGACATCCTTCCTCCATCCTGCCAGAGGACATGTGTCCTTACATCCATTAGACAAAATACACAGTCCTGGTTTCCAAGATGGGGATTTCAAATGGTGCAAATAATCATGAGTTATTAATTCACTTGAAATTACACCTATCCATTTATGAATCCAAACAGATGATAGACTAAGATGGGGTTTCTTTCTCTTTTTTCTTGCATAAATTATCTTATTTTCTGCAACATAATCTGTGGAAACCAGAAACAAAACAAGCCAAAATGGATTTTTCCTCATTAGTTTCTGTTGCAACGCTTTACTGACAGTGAATTTAAAAAGGGATGTTGCCCATTTTTGCCTCCTTAGACTTTGCTAGAGTAGTTTTGCATTAGTCACAATCCACAATAATCCACTGTTCATCCACTCTCTGAAACAAGCTATTTTAGCTTTCTTCTGATTGGCTGCCCCTCACAAACTTGAGGTTTAAACAGCAGATGGATGTGGCTTTTTTGCTTGGAGCCAGAGCCTTGTACTTGAGATGACCATATAAGGAATATCCACTCTCTGTGACATCATAAAGAGGCAAAAGTAGACAAAAGTGTTTTAAACTAGACATAAAGCACAAAGTTTTTAATATTTAATACATGCATGCACTATTGTAACACCCTGCATGTATGACAGAAAATAAGGAAGAGCATAGTAATAGGTACAGGTCCACTTTAAAAGCAAGTTAAGTTTGTATTTACCGTAACCTCAGATATCAGAGAATGCGTTACTGTAATCCGATTACTTTTTTCAGGTAACGAGTAAAGTAAGGGATTACTATTGCAAAAACAGTAATTAGATTACCGTTACTTTCCCGTAGGAACGCTGCATTACTGCGTTACTAAAACCGTGATTTTTTTGCGAGTACGTCTCATGACGGTGACGTAAGCGAGTGCAACGTTTGTGACAACAGCTGTGTGCAGATCAACAATGGATCACATATCGATAGTGGCAGAGAGCATGAGCGTGCAGCGTTTAAAGCGTGGAAGTACTGACTTTACTTTGAGTTTGATTCCATAAAAAGTGACAAAAACATTAGTGTCCGTTGTGCGTGGGAAGAAAACTTCTTTTTACAGTGAAACCCCCCCCTAAACTTCCAAGCAAGCACCGAGTGCGCAACGATGTAATGGGAAACTCAGAAACTCGCAGATTCTTCAACTGACCGCTGTGGCACACCTGCACCAGGGTAAACCTCCGCCTACCCTACTCCTGCTTTACAGGTGAAAATAGAGCAACAGGACCGCTGAGTCTTTGACTTTATTTATTTTCTGCTGTGTTTTACTTGCATCTATTTGAAAGACTGAGTGTAAACACACACAAAAAAAATTTTATGTGCTGGAATGTGCAGAAAATAAGTTTAAATGTTAAACTAATTTCTTCAAGTCAGAGAATGTTGCATATAATTAAAATTTTGCTTGATGCATAAAGTTAAAAGATTAAAACTAATAAAACAAGTTTTAAAAAGAGACTTTTCCATTTGATTACATTTTGTATGATAGATTATGCAGAAAAAGTAGAATTGGGCTGAAAGATCTATCGCTTTATCACCTATTCAGGTTGTAAATCATGTTTTTAAAAAGTAATCAGTAACTAAGTAATTAATTACTTTTGAAAATAAGTAAAGTAACAGGATTACTTTTTTGGGGAAGTAATCGGTAATTAGTTAGTGATTACTTTTTTCAAGTAACTTGACCAACACTGGATATGAGCATCACTGTTTCCTTTGTTTTTTCCACAAAAAAAACAAAACTATGTTACTTGTAACCGAGCCCTCCTGTGTCTTTGTTTCCCCAGATAAAATCAGATTCAGACCTCTTTTGCATCACATGCTCTGCCGCAGCAGGAAACTCACAAGTGGCACTACAACATAAATAATGCTACGTTCCAGTAATTAGTCTAAGGCAACATAACCTCACGTCTAATGACAAAGCGCCATTCAACATTTCTCTTCTTGTCATGTGCAACCACCGCATGAGAGCCATTTACAGAAACGGTAGATGTTTCTTACAGGCTACAGCATCAAATGATACGCATTAATGCTTTTCTATGCTGTCTTATTTGGAAGAAATATGCCATTTTTCTGTCATTTCTCATAATCTGATAAGCCTAGATGTCTGTTATTCTTAAGTAAATTAAATCCCAGTTAACAAAACTGATTACAGAAATTATTTTATTACCTGCTGATTTCCTTTTGGCTCTAGCCAGAACTTGACTGCAGGGGCGGGGTATCTGTTGCCTCAAATCAATGTAAAACTTTTAGAGCAGTTTGTCTTTTTTAAAACAACAAAGATATACATTTTCTTGAACAGACTTGCTTAACAAGCTAAATTAAACAAAACTGTTCATTTAAACATTGGCACAGGCCAAATTTCAAAAGTGGGACATGGCCATTTGCCGCCATGTTGTGTAATAACTTCAGAAATCATTCAGTAATTTCTTGCTGTGGTGTCTAAAGAGAATACCCAAGAAACTGCTGATCGGCTGAGATTTTCCCCACACACCCATCTTTAGAGTTTACAGAGACTTGTCAGAAGAGGAACTATCCAGTAAGTGGAAGTTCTGAGCAAAAATGCTTAGTAGAGCTTCTGAAATCAACAAACTCAAACACTCGTTACAACCAAGGGATGCAGAAGAGCATATCTGAATGCACAACATGCCAAACCTTGGCAGCACCCACTCAATGCCTCTCCTGTCAGCTAAGAACAGGAAACTGAGGCTACAGTTCACAGTTCACACAGACTCACTAAGGCTGGATAACTCTTATCATACTGTACTTTGTTATTCTCTCTGCAGAGGATGTGCAGATTTAAGTGCAACTATTGCAGTGTGTACTTGTACTTTAGATGGAGGAACTGTACAGAGAGATAGCCAGAGGCAGGAATGATTTCCGGTGTCGTTCAATGCTGCATTTTGGTAATCTCAGGCTCTCACTGGACGTGCTCCTATGACTGGCCAGGAGGTATCGTCTAGCATTTGCCCATCTCTTGGCTAACATCTGCCTCTCTGACACCACTTTTAGAGACTCCAGCTTCATCCCCACACATTACTGGCCTTCGGGATCAGTTTATTGAGTCTGTTGGCCTCTGTGACCTTCAACCTGTGGCCCTAGGATGCAGGGGCATGGAGGATGGCACTGGCCACAACAGACTCTTACTGTAGAAAAGCAAAGTTTAACTGATCTTGCATATTGCCTTGATCTCATTCAGATTGTGGAATCTGAATTTATTTCAAGCATCCATCCTGGCAAGTATCAAGGTTTCAGGCTTCTAGTGCAATGGTGTGGGGGGGATACTTTTATTGGCCACCTTTGCGTCACTTAGCACTAACTGAGCCTGTTTAGACACCACAGCCTTCTTGAGTATTGTTGCCAACCACAGATTGTTCATCTTCTGATGTCTGCTTCCAGCATGACAACACACAAGGTCACAAAGCTCAAATCACCCCAACTGGTTTCCTGAACATGACAATAAGTTCACTGTACTGAAATGGGCTCCACGGTGACCAAATCTCAGTCAAACAGAGCACCTTCGGAATGTGGTGGAACAGGATATTCATATTGTCATGTCTGCAGCAATTGTGTAATGCTACCAAGTCAACATGGACCAAAATCTCTGAGGAAAGTTTCCAGCACCTCGTTGAATCTATGCCATGAAGCATTAAGGTGATTCTGAAGGGGCACACCCAGTATTAGCAAGGTGTACCTAATAAAATGTCTACAGAGTGTGTATTGAGAATATGTCTTATCCTATGTGCGTTCACGGTCATGTTCCCAAAGCTCCACGCCACGTGGGGGCAAAAAGAAAAAAAAAATAAAATAAAATTTTATATTAAACTTTTTTTCCCTCCTAAACATTAAGTCTTGATGTTTCTTTTGAACCTTTATCTATAAATTTATATGCATATGTAACAGAATGATAAAACCGATTGACCGTGCTTTCGTCATCAGGAATCTCAGCTTTGGAGTGACCTTCCTGAGAAGATAAAGCAAAATTTACAACTTGCTCCAAACCACTTCTAAAAACAATGTTTGGTTTTTTTAAACCTGCTGTTATCTCCTCTCCTCTCCATCTTTTTTTTTAAATATATCTCCCTCTTACTGTCCTTACAGTATTATCTTTTTTTTTTTAACTGACTATGTGTTTTTCTTTTTACTCTAACTGACAATTTGTCTTTATTACAGAATGTTCTCCTCCACCCTAACTAAAAACCATTATTCTAAGAGGCAGAACAGAGACACTTAGTGTTCAGTGTTACAAAAGAATGAATAAGCTGGCAGATGGGCAGACAGAGAGACCCCTGGAGATCAGAGGAGAGCAAAACAACATGTGTGCATATATTAAACATCATTTTTTTTAAAAAGGAATAAAAAGCTTCTTCAGTGGTATTTTAAATTCACACAGCAGTCATTTTACAGCTGTAATCATGTTTTTAAAAAAAAAGAAAGAACCGTTGTAGTTTGTAACTTTATAACTTTTGGGTGTATGATTAACACAACAAATAACCAAAATAGGATGAAACGGCTTGTTACAGCTCCTAACCAGTGCTGGCATGCCTCGTTTAATAACTGATTAATGTATTAACAGGAAGATAACCAGACTGACGACATCTGGATTAACTATTCCCCTTATGACCTGAGAGACAATAATGCTCCTGTTGATCCAGTGAGTGAATGAATGAATGAATGAATGAATGAATGAATGAATAAGACCGACCACACGTCCACTCCCTTCACTGCTGTGTTTAAAGCCGTCTGTCCTTCCTGATGACACAACGTGAAACAACATCCTAGCTCTTAAAACAAAATCACCAGCGTGGCTTTGGTCAGGAGGTGAAAAGCACTAGTCTATGGGATGAGGAACTCCCACGACATCAACAAAAACTCTCAGTCCGACCACATTTCTACCACTTTCCCCCCTTCCTCTTTGTTTTTTCACATTACCTGGTTAACAAGCTGGGAAACAAAGCTAAGTCATCCACCGGCGGAGGTAACGGACACTTGACTGCATGTGTGGCAGTTGACTGGCTGTCAGCTCCGCTTCTTCACTACACAGCAGAACAAGACGTCGGTCGAAACCCGTTAACTGACTTCAAAATTACGCCGCTCTGAGCGAAAAAAAAGATGCTTTTTCATAAAGCTAAAGTCGTGTGAAGCGCTCACTCACACACAGATTACAGCTTAATTACTTACCGGTTCCTGGTACTCGACCCCAAACTCTACGTGTGCTCAAGCCGGTGTCAACACTCCAGAAATAAAAGCATTTCAACTTCCGGCTAGACTTTCAACTTAAAACAATTTCGCACCAAATTCGTGCATTTGCTACGGTCACGTTAGATGCATGACATCTTGAAGCTTAAAGCAAGAAAAATAATCAAAAACGTGACACTGCAGTGAGACAAAGGACTTGATTGTTTCTATACTGCATCGTGCACCTTTATTTTGAAGTTACACCAATCTAATTCCGGTTTAATCTAGGTAACTTTTGGCAGCTGTCGCCGTTTTCTTCAAACAGAAGTTGCTGCGCCTGCGTGAACTATAAATCACATTTCAGAAGGCCTGTGACGGCGTCGTTCCGTTATGATGCTTATGACGTTAATATAAATAAATGTACGTGGGAAAATAAACATTAAAAACAATAAAAGGTTTTCTGTTTCTTATATTTCTATTTCACATTTTACGCAGATCAAAGCGCAATATGACATTAAGTTAAAATAATAACGACAATTTACTTATCTTGACTTAGGAAATTTCCAGAAAACCCTTAGTTTGACCCCCAGAAAGGACGGGCAACCTTTATTAGGATCACTAAAAATCATTTAAGGCTCATAATTTCATAATTTTATTCTGTAACAATGTGAATTTATAGTCATTTTGCCCTTAGTGTTAGTTTTCAATGACTTCACGTTTATTAGATAATTCCCTTTTCTGTTCCCATTCTGTTCCTTTAGTCTCCGTACTTGTCTTTTTGTTCTTTCTTGTCTCCCCGTTAAGTTGACTCTCTTCCTGTTTTATAATAGTAAGTGTTGTTCTCTTCTGTGTCTTCTGTGTCTGTGTGGAGTTTCTCTTCCTGTCTCATTATGTTAGCTGTCTGCAGCAGCTGTGTTCCCACCTGTTACCTTTCCCCTCGTTATCTTCTGTGTGTGTGTGTGTGTGTGTGTGTGTGTGTGTGTGTGTGTGTGTGTGTGTGTGTGTGTGTGCGTGTGTGTGTGTGTGTGCGTGTGTGTGTGTGTGTGTGTGTGTGTGTGTGTGTGTATTGAGTACTGATTCGCCCCTTATCCTTTGCTGTGTTGTCCCACATTGCTGTGTGCTACCTCGCTGCAAGCTTTGAGTTTGAATATTTGAATTTCTGGCTCAATTTCAATAGATCTTTCAGTAGATCTTTCCTGGACGTTGTTTATTTCTTGGAGTTACAGCATTAAAAGCTGATTTTGACCCTTTTTCCTGAGTCCTGCATTTGGGTTCAGCTTTGACTGGTTACACAGCTGAGTTATGACACTTTAGTAATGCTGTTGTTGAGGCTCTGGGGAGAGCAGTCCATGACTGGTAGCTTTCTGCTGTGTGTGTGTGTGTGTGTTTTTTAATATATGGGTGTACTTGTATTGCATGGCCACCATGTTTGGCCTCATTCTCATGCTGAAAAATTAAGCTGCTGCCAGTTAAACTATTTCCAAATGGTATTGGCATTTTCTGCATTCATAATTCCATCAGTTTTGACAAAATTCTCAAAACCTCCATCGTGTTTTACAGATGCTGTTCATCTGCTGCAGATAGTTTTCATTATATATCTCCTCACAAGAGCATGGTAAGTTTTCAGCTTATATTTCTTCAGACATCAGTTTCTTTGTGCAAATATATGATTTTATGTCTGTCAAGCTGAGTTACCTTCAACAAATCTCTCATATCACATGTCGTTTATAAAGAAATATATCTGAACAACACTGCAGTGGGTTCATATTTCGCATTACTCATTGCTGGCAGCAGAAGTGGACTGCCTTGTCTTTCCTTTGTATACCAGCAGAACCTCAGGGGCTACCTCAGCCCACCTTGCTGTTCCCTGCCATCACCTGACTGCACACCTGAGCCACTTGTATGCCCTTGCATACTAATTATTAGTCACATTGTTTGATGACAGTGTAATTTCTGCAATTTTATTGAAATATACACATATATGTGTACATGCAGGTCTACTTTAAATATATGTCTAGCTTTACCCAATATCTAAGAATTGTATAATAATCTAAATGTCTCCATATGCATGTGAATAAAGTAGTAAGTAAGAAAGAATATATTATGAAGGCTGTATAAGCTGTATGAACTTTATCTAAAGGTCTTCCTTCTTCTTTCACACATATTAACCCTACCTGTCGCATTACGGTCTGCTGCAACTTTATGAATATCTTATCTCGCTTAATCACATTGTTATCTGTTCCTGTGTCACTCACTGTTGCTGTATTACTTGTCCACAGCAGTCCTGCAAAAGCATTAAAGAAAGAGTCTTTATATTAATTTCAAGTGTAGAGTAATATGAGTAATTAAATCCTACCTTTTCTTTTCTTTTTCTTTTTTACAGTGCTTTTTAATCAGAAGAACTCACAATGATACAAGCGCATGGTGTTATTTTATTTTATTGTTTGTATCTTCTCAGTTGATCAGATAATTGGATAATCAGACCATCGGGCTTATTTATGATTAATAAATTGTTTATGCCAATCAAATTTTGTATTTGTCTACTAATAATGCATGACATCTGAAAATCAGTGTATAAAGTCTATGGCCACATCACATAGAGTAAGTGTGACCCCTGCTGACAGCTTACTGCTAATGAACTCTGAAGTTACACCTGTTGTGTTTAAGCATTATAATATATGTAGTGAATGAATACCCACTTCATTGAGACAAAAAGAGATTAAACATAGTTTAATTGTTCCAGAATGTGGAAATTATTGTCTCACAGCAAGCAAAATAAAGTGGAATGGACAAAATAATTAAATAAGGGGGTTTTTTTCAAACAAAAAATCCAAAATGTAGTTTTTATTACATAGTTAAGTTCAATAAAGACATGAAAACAAGTGAAATAAAATAAAAGAGCTCAATGAATTAAAATCTGGCACTGACAAAAAGACAGGAGGTTGAGCTAGGGGAGCAGATGATGTTAAGATTCTCACTGGGAGAGACCAGAACGGACAAGATTAGTAATGACTATATCAGAGGGACAGCTCACATTTGGAGATAAAGTTGGAGATGCAAGGTTGAGATGGTTTGGATGTGTGCAGAGCAGGGACAGTGGCTATATTAGACGGAAGATGTTAGATGTTGGAGCTGTCAGGCAAGAGATAAACAGGAAGACCTCAGAAAACGTTCATGGATGTAATGAAGAAGGACCTGTAGAGGTTTGATGTGACAGAGAAGGATGTTAGGGTGAGATGGAGGCAGATGGTACCCTGTGGCGACCTGTAAAAGAAGCAGAAAGAGGAAGAATGAATAAAAAGATAAATATGATAGAATGAAAATCAGCATCAATAAAACTCTGAACAAAATCTTCTTGCTTAATACAAAACAAAGATCACATCAGTAGGCCTCTTTTGTGGCGTGAAGCCACGGTGCCGCTTGCTGATCATCATCTCTCTTCTTAATCTAGCTTCAGCAACTCTTTCCCACGTCTTCATGGCTCATCAGCTTTATCCCTCTGTAGTTACTACAGCTCTGCACCGGTGCTCTTGAAATCAGAACCAGAACAACGTTTTCTCGATTCCTGATTGAAGTTTGTGTTAAATAGTGTGGTTAAAAAGTGCACTGCCCTCTCGCCCAGACATCTCCATACCTCCACAGATATCTCACCTGGACCAGATGCCTTTCCACGCTTCATCCTATTCATAGCTGCCCCACTTCCTCTCCCTGATTCACTGTTATTATCTCACAGCACACAAAACATGAAACACATACATACAGAACATAACAAATACAAAATAGTTCAATAAGGTCAAGATTGCACAAAAATGGAGACAGTTAAGTAGGAAAAATAAATAAAGTAAAATAAATAAAAGAGCCCAGTGAATACAAACTAAATATTACATGATAAACTTTATTATATTTACATTATAAACATTATAAACTAAATATTATATTATAAACTTTATTGTTGTTTTGCAAATCTTCACTCATTTTGAATTTGATGCCTGCAACAGGTTCCAAAAAAGCTGGGACAGGTGCAGCAAAAGACTGGGAAAGTTGAGGAATGATGTAAAGGATATTACCATGTGGGCTCAGGTATACTTCAGAAAAACTATTGTTAGTTAACACAGTTTGTCCCTACATCTACAAGTGCAAGTTAAAACTCTACCATGCAAAACGAAAGCCATATATCAACTCCAGATACAGCCCAGAAATGCCACCGGCTTCTCTGGGCCTGAGCTCATCTCAGATGGACTGACGCCAAGTGGAAAAGTGTGCTGTGGTCTGACGAGTCCACTTTTTCAAATTGCTTTTGGAAATCATGAACTTTGTGTCCTCTAGGCCAAAAAGGAAAAGGATCATGTGGATTGTTGTCAGCACAAAGTTCAAAAGCCAGAATCTGTGATGGTATGGGGGTGTGTTAGTGCCCACGACATTGGTAACTTGCACATCTGTGAAGGCACCATTAATGCTGAGAAGTACATAGAGGTTTTGGAGCAACATATGCTGCCATCCAAGTGACATCTTTTTCAGGGACGTCCCTGCTTAAGCCACATTCTGCATGTGTCACAACAGCGTGACTTTGTAGTAAAAGAGTGCGGGTACTAGAATGACCTACCTGTAGTCCAGACCTTTCTCCCATTGAAAATGTGTGGTGCATTGTGAAGCACAAAATACCACAACGGAGATCCCAGAGTGTTGAGCAAAGGAAGTTTCTGGTACACCTGTAAAATGATGTATACCAGATCTTAGGTAAACCTACAATCTCAGTTTAATGCGGTTTATTATAAGTGTATATTAACTAATGTTACTAGGCCTGTATACTCGAGGTATTGTGCTAGACTACATTATCAAATACCATCAATAGCATATAACACATCATAGCCCTTTGACGTTAATACCAATCTACTTTAAAATAAGCATTTTTATTCTATCAGTAGATAAACAGTAGATGAAAACAATATTTCTAAGATTTTCAAAGGGTAGAATTATCTGCTGGATGCAGCTCATAAAGTGTACCTAATAAATTGCAATTTCTTTTTTTATTATATTATTTTAGTTGCTTCAGGAAGGTGAACGCGCGCAAAGCTACTGGTCCGGACGGGATTCCCGGCCGCATCCTCAAGTCATGCGCGGCTCAGCTGGCTGGAGTGTTCACACACATCTTCAACCTTTCCTCTCTCTGTCTGTAGTCCCAGCCTGCTTCAAAATGGCCACCATCGTCCCAGCACCCAAATCCTCCACCATGTCCTCATTGAACGACTGGCAACCTGTAGCCCTGACCCCCATCATGAGCAAATGCTTCGAGAAGCTGGTCAGGGACTTCATTTGCTCTTCACTACCCGACTCACTGGACCCTCTACAATTTGCATACCGCCACAACAGGTCCACTGATGATGCCATAGCCCTGACACTACACACTGCCCTGTCACACCTGGAGAAGAGAGACACGTATGTGAGGATGCTGTTTGTAGATTACAGCTCAGCATTCAATACCATCGTTCCCTCGAACATGGACAGGAAACTGCAGGATCTAGGACTGAGCAGCTCCCTCTGCAGCTGGATCCTTAGCTTCCTGCCTGACAGACGCCAAGTGGTCAGACTGGGCAGCATCACCTCATCCCCCATCACACTGAACACTGGTGCTCCACAGGGGTGTGTACTGAGCCCTCTCCTGTACTCACTCTACACCTACGACTGCATGGCCACTAACAACTCCAACATCATTGTGAAGTTTGCGGACGACACTACAGTGGTGGGTCTTATCACCAACGGTGATGAGACGGCCTACAGGGAGGAGGTCAGCGCCCTGACCCACTGGTGTCAAGACAACCATCTCACCCTCAACGTCGCAAAGACAAAGGAGTTGATAGTGGACTTCCGGAGGTGCAGAGAAGTACAAACCCTTATCACCATCAGCGGCGCTGCTGTGGAGAGAGTGAGCAGCTTCCGGGTCCTTGGTGTACATCTGGCTGAGGATCTTACGTGGTCAGTACACACAAACAAAACAGTGAAGAAGGCGCAGCAGCGCCTCCTCTTTCTCAGGAGACTGAAAAGATTTGGCATGAGCCCCCGCATCCTCAGGACCTTCTATCACTGTGCCATTGAGAGCATCCTCACTGGATGCATCACCACCTGGTATGGCAACAGCACCGCTTACAACCGCAAAGCTCTCCAGAGAGTAGTGCGGTGCTCTGAACGGATAATTGGAGGTGAGCTTCCCTCCCTCCAAGACATCTACAGGAAGCGGTGCCTGAGGAAAGCGGGGAGGATCATCAAGGACTCCAGTCACCCCAGCCATAAACTGTTCAGACTACTTCCATCAGGAAGGAGGTTCTGCAGCATCCGGTCCCGTACCAGCAGACTGAGAGACAGCTTCTTCCACCAGGCCATCAGACTGCTGAACACTTCATAGACACCTCACCTTCACTACTGGAACTTCAGCATTATGCACTCCACACTGTATATAAATGCCACTGTTTTGCACATGTCCAACTACCAACCTCTGTATATTCTATATATTTTATTTTATTGTTTACTCTATTTAATTTGTAAAATATGTATACACACACACACACACACACACACACACACACACACACACACACACACACACACACACGTAGAAAAACATATTTAGTATACACATCCAGTAATGCATACACTCTTATATTGTACATATATTTATTACTCTCAGATTTAGTCATTCTTATAATTTGTTTGTTTTATGTAATTGTATTTTTGCACAACTCTGTTGCTTGTGAAGCTCGCACACAAGAATTTCACTCGCATGTACTGTACCAGTGTACCTGCACATGTGACGTGACAATAAAAGTGATTTGATTTGATTTTAGATAATAAGTCATAAAGTAAGTGTGACCTATCTGTCATGCTGTTATTATTGCCAAACTACCTAAATGTTCACAGACCAGAGAAGCTGCACACATGTGGCAATAGTTGATGAGGGTTATTGATAAGGCTGATTGGGTTCAGTCTCTGTAGTTCATTGATCAGTTTATTGTGGACACGCAGGGGAAAACCCTCCACTATCCTATGTGCTGATAGGCTCTTGCTGTGAGTGGGGGAGGTCATTGCAGCTAGCATACACAGAGGCTCTCCAAACACACCCGAGGAAGTCAATAAAGTTGCAAATGAGCATCACATTCCCTTTGATTTCTGCACGGGAACCTTGAAACAACGCCATGAGTTCCTCTAACCCTGCGGTAAGCTCCAAATTATCTACTAGCTTCCGACACATCACCCTGTGTAGCACCAAAATATCAGCCTGCTAGCCCGTTCAGCTAACGGTTAGCTCATGCTAACGCTGTTGTTGACAGACCTCCAAATACCAACATACTTAGCATTAGCTCTGGGCTAAGCTTGCTAGCTACTGTTTTAAGTTTAAATTTGCAGTTTCGATTGTGAGTCGATGTCTTTCACTCGGACATGGAATAAAATTTCCTACTGTAAACTTTGCGAACTAATGTTTAACTCAGAATTGGAGGGTTTTAAGGGGAAACGGATAATAAATAATTATGGAAATTACCCTTGTGAGTTGCAGCCCACACTGCAACACAGACAATGGTACTGATGTATAATGTCTGTACGTGTTAGGTTTACCGACAACAATTTAATAACACTATAACACCCACTTCTAGGGCCCTTATTTGGGACATATGGTAAAGTTTTTACGGTTTTATTATGCTATCAAAGACGAATGAGAAGAGTAGCTCTATTTTAGTATTGAAACAGTTTATAAGGGCTGCATTAGGCAATAAAATATGATCACTTCTTAGCATTATGGGAATGCCAATATAACAGGTAATTACTAGTTCGCATAGCTGATGTTGTTATGGAGTAAATGGTTAATATTTCATCTGCAAATTTACTGTAATTGTTTTTTTTCCTCAAACATTTTGTGTCCAAAGCACACCAAAGGGCAAACCTTAAGGCACGCATGCATTCGTATACGCAGGAAGTTCTCTTGATGTCTTCTGCAGTGTCATCAGTTCTTCTTTTTAGTTGCACTGGACTTTACCTCCTTGCTGTCAATCAGACTTTTTATTCTACAGTGATACAATAAATTTAACGCTCATTCAAGGGTTTTTGGGCCGACATGCATTAATGCACACGATTTGGGAACTACCAGTGATCTGCAAACACTAAAGCCGCCTTTGGTTAACTTAATCAGTATTATTAAACCACTGAAGAAGAAAAATACTGGCTATTGTACCTTTATTTATGTTCGTCTTTTTTCAGTTCCGTTTTATTTATATAGCACCAGTACACAGCAACAGATGCTTTATAGTGTAGGGATATTAGAAAGACACCCAGCAATCAGATGACCATCTCTGAGTAAGCACTTGGCAATAGTGGTAAGGAAAATCCCTATTTAATAGGAAAAAAACAGTTGAAACTAGGCTCAGGGAGGGGCAGCCTTCTGCCATTACCAGTTGGGGGTGAGGGGAATAAGAAACAGGACAAAACTATATGAGAGAGTAGAGTTTAATAATTACTAATGATTAAATGCAGTAGTGGTGTGTAAAAATACAGGGAGATGAGTGAAGAAGAAATGCACAGTGCACCATGGGAATCCCCAAGCAGCTAGAGCCTATTACAGCATAACTAAGGGATGATTCAAGGTCACCTGATCCAGCCCACACACTAACCTTTATCAAAAAGGGAAGTCGTAAGCCTAATCTTAAAAGTAGAGAGGGTGTCTGTCTCCTGAATCAAAACTAGGAGCTGGCTCCACAGAAGAGGGGCCTGAAAACTGAAGGCTCGGCCTCCCATTTGACTTTTAGAAACTCTAGGAACCACAAGTAAACCAGCAGTCTGAGAATGAACTTCTCTGTTAGGACAGTGAGGTACTATTAGCTCTTTAAGATAAGATAAGATAAGAAGAGAAGGATTTTCAGTTCACGTCTAGGTTTAACAGCTAATATGGAAGAAATGCGCTCCCTCTTTCTAGTCCCTGTTAGTACTCTCGCGTCAGCATTTTGGATCAACTGAAGGCTTTTCAGGGAGCTTTTAGAGCTAACTTCTAATAATGAATTACAAAAGTTGAACCTAGAAGTAATTAATGCATCAACTAGCTTTATTGTTCTCTCAGTTTATGCCAAATAGAACATAAGAGCGTAATTTGTAGCTCCTCTGAACACTTACCCTGCCCAAACCTGATGTGACCCAGCTAAACGCCATGTTTTTTTCCATACCTGATATCAGCTGGTTCAATATATGGCTATATTTGTGTATGGTTAATCATACATCACAAATTGCTAATAGCATGCACATTATATACCAATAAAACACTAATAAAATGAGAGAGACCATATTAAATCACTTTTTACACGTTCTTTCACACATGACGACATTATGAGTCAGATAAACAGTATCTTAGTAGCCATTGTTTGAGCAGTGACCGATAAGGAGGGAAAACAGCCAAAAAAAAAGCTGCTTTGTCAGCATTTGTTTGATCCTTTCTTGCAGACTATCGGGGAGTTATTCCTCGTCCTTAGCGAGATGGGATTCACAGAAGAGCAGATACAAGCGGCTATGCAGGCGGGGCATTTTTCTGTGGCTGAGGCAGCTGATTGGTGAGTAATCAGCCCTCTGTTTTGTTTTTTTTTAATCTGTGGAGCTAGCTAGCTATGATCTTTCTGTATAATAGACCACTTCTTTCAGCCACTTACTTCTGTGTCTCGCTCTTGCATGTTGAAAGGCTTGTACAGGGTCAATACCTGCGACACACGTTGGTCCCGCAGCCTTCACAGCCAGCTGGGACAGCTTTTTCTGCATTCAACCCACCCAAAGAGGCAGCACACGCTTCAGAGTCTCGCACATCTCCCACTGACAGCAGAGGTAATACCCCACTCCAAGCTATATAAAAACTGTTTCTTACTGTTGTTACTGCTCTTAATCCATCGGTTGGACTTCGAGTAAAGTTTTCTTTTATTATAATATCCTAAAATTGATGATTGTAATCATTCATTTAAGTATAACTTAAGGAATTGGATAGTGTAGTGTGCATCATGAGATTTTCTTTTTCTGTCTTTAACAGCGGGTCCTTCATTGGTGCTAAGGTCACCGCAATCATGCTCCCAGGACCCACCGCCAGTCGAGTCGCGGATCAAATCAGACAAAAGTGACTTTGAGGAGAAAGAGAGACAACGCGTCGCTCAGGAAGTCAGAGCAGAGAGAAGGCAGAAGAAACAGGTGAGCATTGCTGAAAAGACTTCTGGTGCTTAATCTATCTGACTGGCAGTTGTCTTATTATCACACAAGGAAGAAAGTCAAGTGTTCGGCAGATTTATAAGGCTCTCGATAATAATGGCTTAAGCTTTAGCTCAATCCCTGTAGCTCTCATTTCACTTTTATGCTCACTGCTTACCCTATCGCATGGCGGCGTGTGACAAATTTGACGTCACATGTGCTGGGGTGTGCCTCCATGCTGGTGTCGCTTTGGCCAGTTGTGCATATCTTAATTTGTATAACCTGTCACATTGTAGCTCTGCCAACATAGAATGTGATGCTTATTTGCATCGAGTGTACGATTAAACAAACATCGGTAATTGATCATCTGCACCTTTTATTGTCCACCTCTGCCTCCTTTTTTTCGTCTTGTCTACGTTTAGATATTTTTCCTGCTGTTTTCCTCTTTTCTGTTGTTTTCTGGTTTTTACTTGAGCCATATTTCTTGTTGGCATTTGCCACCTTACTAACCTACTGCAGCACGTCTGTTTTTTCCCATCACTCCTGAGGAAACACTTTGGAAAGGTGCTTTTCTCAAACACTGTTGTTTCAGTTTTTTCAGCTGGAAATTCCCCTGCTTTTGCTTTAGATGTGCCGCCTCTGTTTTTTGAAGATCACTACTTCCTCCTTTACATCTTGAAGTTAATGTGTTTCCAGATAAAGACAAAAGGGAGTGTGGAGGTATGTGAATAAGCAGATAGTAATACAAGCCTGTGGATTAAGAATGAGTCTCATTCACTGACGTTACACGTGGTGGTAAGAACAAAACTGGCCTGTGGGCACATTTCACAAAATGGTAAATTTGCCAGTGCACTTATTTTTTTGGAGCTTTTCACATATTAGTGAATGAGGCCAATTGCATCTCACTTTACATGCGGTCCAGAAACTTTGTTTGGGTGCTGCTGGTGCTGGCTGAACACTACACGGGGAAGTATGCTGCTCTATGAGCTAGAATAGGAGCGTCCATACATTTTTCTCTGGGTGCACATTTAAAAAAAACAGATGTGTACTACAGTGTGGTTGAACTGAAGCATGATGGTCACTGTGGGGAGTAAAAGAGGTGTCACGTGCTCAAGCTGAGTTTGTTGTTGTTGTTTTTTATACATGAATAATACATTTGAAAATTAATATTTGAGTATAGACCTCCTGTTTTATTGTTCTTAGAACATTTTGTGTTCTTCTGCATTCGCAGGAGCGCGAGTTGGTGCTGAAGCGGATCGCTGAGGATCGGAGGAGCCTGCAGGATAAGAAACAGACCAATGCTGCTGCAGACGCGTCTCCTCCCAGCAGTGAAGGGCAGAAGCTTGGAGGAAAGATTCAGACAAATGTGGACAACAACTGCATTCTCATGGTGGGCCTGTGAAGAACCTTAATCATGATAGATTCAGAATTTTAGTTTTCAGTTTAGTCTCAGTCATTTTGCAGAGTGTATTATATTCTTTTATTTTACTTTTTATTGTTTGAAAATGTTTAATTGAAGTATACTACTTATTAGTTTCAGTGTCAGTTCAAAGATGGTGTTACAATACAAACAAACCACTTGTGAAGACAGTTATTCTTTGCACAAAGGCCTTTGTTGGTGATGACAGCTTCAAGACACAAACTAGTTGGATGCATCGCTGAGGTTTGATTTTGGCCCGTTCTTCCAAATGAACAGTTGTCAAATCCTGAAGGTTCTGTGGGCCTCTTCTATGAACTCTGACCTTAAGTTCTTTTCATATATTTTCAACTGGATTTAGGTCAGGTGATTGGCTGGGTCATTCTAGCAGCTTTATTTTCTTTCTCTCAAACCAACTGAGAGTTTCCTTGGCTGTGTTCAGGATCTTTGACTTGCTGTCCACTCTCGTTTCATTTTCGTAGATGGCAGCAGAGTTTTATCAAGAATGTCTCAGTACATTTTTCCATTCATATGTCCTCCAATTATATGAAGCCCCCCCAGTACCATATACTGAAAAAAAGCCCCACACCATGATGAACCCACCTCCAAACTTCACTGTTGGTATGGTGTTTTTGTGGTGATATGCAGTGCCTTTGACCTCCAAACATGGTGTGCACTAGGGCTGCTCAATGAATCGAATTTTAATCACGATTACGATCTGGGCTTTCAACGATCATTAAAAATGACTGAGCCGATTATTAGCCCCTCCCTCATTTATCCGCGACACCTTAAAGGCCGTCTGTGAAAATATTGTCGGGCATAAACCGGTCCGTGGCGCAAAAAAGGGTGGAGACCGCTGATTAAGAGGACCCGAGGGAAGCTCGGAAAGCTAAGCAGAAGTTATTTGGAGAGTGACTGCCGTTGGTTGAAAAGAGAGTTTAAAAAAAAAAAACTTCAGTGGTGTTGCACACTATTTTATATTATTATTTTAAAGTCATTGTTAACCCTTTAAAGCCGGTCAGAGCAGCACGCTCCGTTTTGCGTAACTATTTTTAAATCCCTGTAGAACCTGAACCGTGTAAGCTAGCGCAATAATTTGTTTTGCATATGAAACCGGAGGAGTTGTACTTACATCTGATGCCATCAGCTTGTCCTCGGTCACGGTTTCGTTCCACATATAGCTTTGCAAAAATTGCATAAAAAGCGCTTGCATGAACAAAAACATAATATTCCAGAAACACGCTTTGCCGTTCCTATCAGCTGTTCGTAACACTTCCCACAGTGAAATGATGCACATGCTGTTTTCTTTGCAAATGTGCATCATAGGATTGTTTTTTGTTTTCCCTGCAGTATATAAAAATTGGTGTATCTCCAAAATAAAACTATGAAGACACTCAAAATAAATTTCCTGTGGTGGGAAACTATTTTTTTGCAACTTTATTGTATTTAAAGTTTTGAGGGATAAACCTCTTAAATTTCTCCAAGTAGAAATATATGTAAACAAAACAAAAGCGATTTTCAATTTTTTTTGTAGTTTATTGCACTTTTTTGCAATTTATGTAATTACTATGGACTTAATGCATACATATTATTAAAATATGGGCTATAACAGTTGTATTGATGTATAGCAACTTGAAATGCTCCCACAAATGGCACTACAGCATGTAAAAAAATAATATAAGCTCTGGTGGACTTGGTTCTATAGTAGGTCTTAAAGGGTTAAATAATTATCGTCAAATAATCGTGATCTCAATTTCAGTGAAAATAATCGTGATTATCATTTTTGCCATAATCGAGCAGCCCTAGTGTGCACTAGGGCATCCTGTTTAATAGGCTTGTCTAAATGTTGTTCAGCAACATGTTTTTTCTTCAGCAATGGAGTCTTGCTTGTTGAGTGTGCATACAGGCCATGGTGGTTGAGCGCATTACTTTTCTTCGAAACAACTGTACCTGTCTCTTCTACCACTTTCTGTGGCTCACCACAAGTGGTCCTTGGCTCATACGCGACACTTCTGATAACTCTTTTCAGTTGTCTGTCTGAAATCTTGCATGGAGCACATGGTCAAGGGTGGTTTATGGTGAAATGATGTAAATTCTACTTCCAGATTATGGCCCCAACAGTGCTCACTGGAACCTTCAGTAGTTTAGAAATTCTGCTGCAACTAATGCCTTCAGTATGGTTTGCTAAGTTGTTGAGAGAGCTCATTTACCCATCATGAGATGTTCTTTTTTAGGCCATCAGTTGGAACTGAACCAGCTGATATTAATTTGCACTGAGTGTCAGGATTGCTTTCTAAATACTGACGGATTTCAGGTGGCGTCATGACTTTAATGATTTTTGCACGTCCCTTTCGTCAAGTGTTTTTTCCCTGTGTCATTTCTCTATTACGCATAACTTAGTTTATGGACATCTATGGTTTAATTTCTTTGCATGTGTGGATTGGATGGGTTGTAACCGATATCTGGTGAGAACTTCATGGCAATAGTGCCTTTTTAAATACATTTACCTAGAAAACTGGTGATGTGTTCAGTACTTATTTTACCTGCTGTATGAGTTAATACTAATATATTAATGTGTTGAAAGCGTGACATTATATTGGCAAAAACTAAAAATATTTCCTCTTTATATATGTATGTATGTGTGTATATATATATATATATATATATAGATATAGATATAGATATATAGATATTAGATAGATATAGATATATAGATATATATAGATATAGATATATAGATATTAGATATATATATATATATATATATATATATATATATATATATATATATATATATATATATATATATATATATATATATATATAAAAAATTAATTTTTATTTTCATTTTGATTCCGTTTTTAAGGACACAGTATCGTTTCTAGTTTTAGAAATGAAGTTGACTGTAATAACCTTGTCATGTATATTTGTGTTTTGCTGCAGATTCGACTGCCGTCTGGTGAGTCCATGCGTGAGCGCTTCCCAGCTGATGCCCCTCTGCGCAGCGTTGTGGAGCACATCACCGGACGTCACCCCTCCCTACCCTCCTTTTCTCTCCTTCAGGGTTACCCACGGAAGCGCTTTGGGGAGGCTGAGCTTGCCTGCTCCCTCCACTCTCTCGGCCTTACGCCTAACGCTGCACTGTGTATTCAGACCACTCCTCCAGAGACGCCTCAGGAAACAAGTCCAGCAGGCCACAGTGCTGAGCCGCCTCCTTGTGTTGCGCCTCCTCAGCCTCCTCCTGGCCAGGACATGGTGGGAGATCAGGTCCCTGTTATACCTCCTCCACTACCTAACCAGCTGTGGGAAGAGGCAGTGAATTATGCAGGGATTCCTGGAGTTCCTCCTTTACGGCGTGGATCCCATGACTGGGGTAAGTATGATTTACTTTATTTAAACCTAATATAAAAAGCAATAAAAATAAACGTACTAAATGGAATAAAACAAGTAGAGATTTGCTTTTTTCCAAACTTTTTTTATTGAACGGTTTACTAAATGTTGGGACTCTTCATGATGATGTTAGAATCCTACAGGACTACAGTCACAATCATTACTTGCAGTAACATTTACGCTTTACTTGGCAAATCATGTTTCAAAGGTTAGTTTGTCAGATAAATAACAGAGCAGTGAGTCTCTCATCCAGCTACACGATCGGTGGAGTCTTTGTTCGCCTCTGCAACCTCGGTGTGTGGTTAGAACGACCCTAAAGTTTGTAGTGGACGTTCAGAGAGGAGTGACGTAATTGTTCTGCTCTTAGTCAGTGGAGTCCATCTGTGGAAGCAGCTGGCTGGGACCGTCGAAATGGTCGAACGAGGGGATTGTCCACCATACATTTATCTTGTCCCATGGACAGCTTTAATTATTACACATAATTGACAAATATACTTTGACAGCCGTTTCCCACCACATGTATAGTGTTCCGAAGGTACATGCTCATATTGAACATTTAAAATAATGAAGTCAGTAAATGTACAAGTATGAGGTAAAAGTTCATTTATTTATTTTCTTGGATCAGGTCTGAGTCAGCTAGAGGGGATTTCCTTATATGGCCATTATCTGTGCTCTAAGCCAATCCACCTGCTCCCTTTGACTTGTATTACAACTACTCTGTTTGACAGATTTTTCTACCTCTATTGTGCTGTATGATGTCTGAGAGAGGGCATATACTTAGTATTACTTCATATGCACAGCTTTGACTGTGAACACGGAAGTCCCACCCACCTGCTGTTGGCTGGGAGGGGCAGACAATCAGTTGGTTTAAAGGAGCTAAAACTGCTTAAGAGTGGGTGAACTGAGGGGGCTGCACGAGGCCCAGGATAGGTCGTCGTGCAAGTAGAGTCCAAAAATAAAAGTAAGGAGTATGAAAAAGAGTATAATAGGTCACGTTTAATACACTTGGGTGGCCTGATCAGATGACACATTGTATATCAGCCAATGGGATTCTTTACACCTGTAACATCGCACCTCTTCATGGTTGTTTGGGCTCAGTTATTTGATCAGCTGAATGTGTTAAATGTTACTTAAATGGCTATGGAGTCATTGGATGACATTCTGGGGGTTCGACAGGTCAAGGCCAGAGATTGGTTCCTGGTGATGCTGAAGATCCTCCCATAGATGTTGATATGGACCAAGAAGGAGAGGAAGAACCGCTTCACATGCCGAACGGTACTGCTCCAGAGTGTGGATACTTCATCCCTCCTTTGATCTACATTTTTCTTGCTTCCCTCCTCTCCCTGTTCCTCTATTACTGTTTCCATATGTTTCCATTATTCATCCGCTGTGAACAGAAACAGCTGACCCTGGCCTCTTCCTTTGAGCTTGATTTTTTTTTTTACTATTACACTATATAGTGGCCTAGTGTACAGATTGGCCTGCTAATGTGTGTCACGCTGTAAGAGAGATTAGTATTAGAAAATATGTAGGTTAATTCCCCTTTCTGCCAAACGTACAGCACACAAGTCAGAACTGCTGAGTTTACTAAGAACCTACAGGTGGGGTCAGCCAATCAGTGTGTGGTTGTGGTATTGTATTCTGAATGTGAACCAGACACAGAGAAGAGCTAGTTCAAGGAGAATCAGAGATGTTAATCAGAGGTGTGTGGTATAAAGTTTTTTTCTCAGCATCTGTAGCTTCAGCTCAGTGGCATTAGAGTATTTTTGGATGGATTACAGTTTTCGTTTGTGTAACTTTCACAGGAATGCCCAGGCTGCCTTTCTTTCCAGAGAACAGGATGCGAGGAGGATTTGAGCCCTGGCAGCGCTGGCCAGGGCAAGGAAATCGACTCAGGCAAGTGTTTAAAAAGAATGGCACTAGAATGGTATTATAGGACCAAGGACTACGATCATACTGCTTTGTAATACAAAATAGTGTTAGGGGCCACATTAAGAGAAAAAAATTTTGTTTTAAATTTTGCTTTTTGAAAGAAATGCTGTGTTGAGAATCTTTTTAAGCTAGAAAGACATTATCTTTCTTTTAGGACCCAAAATCCAGTGTGAATAATACAGTTACAAACTCACTATTACTTGGTGGACAGAGTGAGATGACCTTACTCTTGAAATTTACACTCCATTCTCAAATGACTGTTTCAAAATATTGTTTTTGTTAATGTGGCCCTAACACACATTACACACATTAATCATGCAATCTGAAGTGTTTTGCAAGTAGATGCATTTAATTAGTTTGAAAGTGCATGCACACTTCAGCACTCCAACTTCTGTTGCATCCAGAATGATCCGTTTTATAATAACACCCTGTTAACAAAAGAAAAAAAAAGATGAATATTATCTTGGAGCTCCAGCTCAATCTGTGTCTGGGTATAGTCTGAAAGAAACTCTTTACTGTTGTGGGGATAGGGAAAGATGCTTTAAAGCTTCTACCAACATTTAAAAAAGATAAAGTTTGTATGAGCTGCACAGCAGGAAGAAAAGAGCCAGAGAGAAAAGTGGATACAGAAAATAATATGTGAGAATCAGCAAGAAAAATGGATGCTTATGTCTCATTGTGCAGCAATGGTCAGTAATAAGCTAACCATCCAAATATTAGTTTTGGTTTTTAAAAACAATTTAAGTTAAGCTAAATCAATTTGACTGTATGCATCTTATACAAAAGTAAATGTGGATATTTCAGCTCATCAGAGCCTTTCCACTTATTGTTTATTGTATTGCACAGAAATACAGCAGGGGGTGCTCTGGAGATCTGCTTTATCTGTACATTAAAATACAACACGTGGACACAACTTGTGTTTGTGTGTCTCAGAGAGGGCCCAGAAGAGGAAGCGGCAGACCCTGAGAATGCAGGAGGGCCGCTGGCACCCGCAGCTGCAGGTCAGGCTGCTGTTGAGCGTCTTCAACGAGCCGCACAGCAAGAAGACCGCCACGCCAACCAAGGACAGCCATCACCCCCTAAAAGACCCTTCAGAGCACCCAGCGTGCCCTCACTATGTGCCTTGGCTATCCGCGCAACGGTCCACCTCATGACTGGTAAGAGTCACAAAACTTCACAGAACTGTGCCTCACAGCTTTGTTTGCTCGCTGCTGTTTGCTCACTCTTGACTCTGTGTCTCACAGCTCCCAGCATGCAGTACAGCAGCAGTCTAGCAGGTCTGACCCCAGAGCTAGCAGAGCTTCTGCTCAACCACATGTCTCATGAGAGGCTGCTACATCCACGCACCCTGGAGCTGTTCTTCGGCTGCCCGATCCAGAAGTTTGTCTTAAACAGCTACCCGTACTCCACCAATGAGCTCCTACGGCAGTTGCGGGCCTTCACTGCCCTGAAGCACCTGAGTTTAGTCAACTCATCTCTCATCACTGGTAAAACATTTTATATCTGGTAGTTTTTAGGCTTTTTATCAATTTAGTTGTCAAATTTCTGCAAAGTCTGCTCTTCAGTTTGTCCCTGTCTTTGTATTTATTTATTTATTTATTTTTATTCCCAGACTCTGGCCTCTGTATCCTGTCCACCCTGGTCAAACTCCAGTACCTCAATCTGGCCTCCTGTAGTAAGCTGACTGACTCCTGCCTGCAGCATATCACAGGTTGGACACACACAAACATCACTGTTGACAACATTTACAAAACTGGATCTCAGAATAAGCTGTTCTTATTTAAGTAGTTTTATTCAACATACATATTTCCCTTCTGCTGATGCCTTTAAGGTTTGAAGAACTTGTGTTTCCTGTCCCTGGACCAGACCAAAGTGACAGATGCTGGGATGGTACTGTACCTCCAGTCAGTGCCGTCCTGCCTCTCTCAGCTAAGCCTGAACCAGACAGCAGTGACTGAAACCACACTAGCTGTGCTCCCCACCTCTGTGCCACAGCTGCGACTTCTCAGCATCAAACAGACTAAAGTACTTTATCTCTGTTAGCAAGGTCTATTCAGCTGGTGACACTGCTCTGATCTTCAGTGATATTTACTCGACTTGCTGTGCGTTTTTCTTTCAGGTTAAGGATTTGACGGCTCTAGCAGCGATGTCCAGCCTGCAGACGCTCAACTTGGATGGGACAGGTGTGACTGAGGCATCTCTGGAGCACCTTGCTACCCACCCTGCCCTGACTTCCCTCACTTTGGTGGGAATCCCTGTAGCAGATGGCAGTCATGCCCTTCAGATCATCTCAGGTTTGTAGAGCATAAAGCAAAAGAATTAAAAGAATGAGGGTAGGCATGGAGTGAGCTTGCAGTATGAAAGTCTGTGGTGAATCTGTGAGGTGTCTACTTTACTTCTAGGTCTGAAGTTGACTCGCATCACCCTCCCTGGACGCCACTCTGTGACAGACAGCGGGCTGTCATTCCTCTCCGGACTGACTCTGCTCTCAGAGCTGGACCTGACAGACTACACACAGGTTACAGACCAGGGAGTCAGCCACCTCTCCACCATGACCAGGTCCTTTCCACACTCACTGACACCATCATATCAGGTGTTTCCTTGCGATTAAAATGCTGACAGGAGTTTTGTGTTTACTTTGTGTAGATTGAAGAAGCTGTCACTTAGCAACACTCAGGTGACAGATGCAGGGCTTCCCTCCCTGCGATGCATGCAGGAGCTGCAGGAGCTCTGTTTGGATCGGACTGCAGTCACCAGCCGAGGAGTGGCCGACCTCATAACCTGTCTGCCGCACCTTCAGGTGACTATCCCAATAAGTACTATCCAGGTGTTGCTTTATCCTTGTGCGAGTGCAAGTGTAAATAGTAGCCCTGTGATAGATTGGTGACTTGTGCCTGTGACAACTAGGATAGACTGACTCTGAATTAGATAAAGAGAATGGATTTACAAAATAGACTTAATATTTTATTTAGTGTGACTTAAAATGAGTGTCTGATCTCATAAACTTACCAGGTAGGTGATTGTTGAGGTCAAGTCAGAGAGCTGTTTTGTTTCCTTTTGTAACCACAATTATGATCATCTGGTGGGCATTAAAAAAACAGGCATTTCTGAACTGGATTCACTCTTCAAACACAGAAGCTACATCTATCTTTATACTGTCTATGATTGAATGTGACATCGATCTATGGTACATACATGTTTGATTAAATGAAACCATGTTAGTAAAGTCTGTGTGTCTGATCATCGATGTGATTCTCATTTCACAGTTTGACACCCAAGCTGTCTGACCAGATAACCTGCTTATTTTATACTAGCTGGGCTTCAATTTATTATTTTAGCATCACAGTTAAACTCTTTTGCAGAATGAAATCGATCATTGGGCATTCAGAGTAGGCCGAAATCAAAATGTAAAGACCAGTTTATGATAAAAAATATTTGATGCAGAGGTTTTAATATTTTGCTATTTTTCTATTTTTTTTTTTCAGGTGTTGGGGTTAGCCAGCACTCAGGTGGGGGACAACGTGGTGAGGAAAGGTCTGATCCGCTGCAGTCAGCTTGTTAAACTTAATCTCAGCCGCACGCGGATTACAGATCACGGTAACGTCCAGCTCTAAGGTGGTCTTTGATTTTATAGTTTTGTTTGCTCAGATGAACAGACCCAGTATATGTTCTTCTCTTCCTTTCAGGTCTAAAGTTCCTGAAACAAATCCACCTGGCTCAGGTGAACCTGGACGGGACCGGGGTGAGTCTGATGGGAATTGCTAGTCTCGTCTCCTGCACCAACATCAACAGTATTCGGGCCAGTAACACTCGCATCCTTTCCCCTGACGACGTCTCAGACGAGGAGTTGGAAGCCCAGTGAGCATCACGAGTTTCGGCTGCCGCTCTGAGATGCTGCCTCCAGGATCATCTGGGCAAAGCATAATTGATGAAACACTCCTCCTACTTGCACTGTTTCAACCGCAGCTAGTGCCACTAATCTGTCAATCATGCGCGCTGAGTTGAAACCTTAAACAGGAGCGTTGTGTTCAACAGCTGTTTTTTCTAACATTTACATATACAGAATTAATCACTATTTAATACTCTGCAGCCCCAAACGCCACCTGAAAAACTTTATAGCTTTATGCGCAGCTTTACAGGTTGGAGCAACCTGTGTTTCTCCAGGGGCCTGTACTACGAAGCAGCTTCAACATACCCCCGGAGATCTTTTCCTTATCTGGCTTCACTTTGCGCCAGCAGTCAGGCTAAATGATCACAAGAAGGTGGTTGTTAACTGGAGAAGTCCACCCAGGATGTGTCTGTCTCGACATAAGCACGTTCACGTGGCTGTGAAATATGGATGGGTGTCCTGGCAGCAGAGTGACATGTTTTATGAAGATGGTAAAAATGTAATGCTAGAAGAATGTGAAGGAAAAAAAACAACCACACAGCGTCTCCAGCCAAAGCAACACTACTATATTACTGTAGTTTAGCCCCTCTTAACCCAGGATGAAAAAAATGGCTGTAAGTTATTAAACTTTTTAGTATTATAGCTCTGTCAGGTAAGGCCTGCATCATGTCACCCCAGTAAGAAGGAAGCATCTTTGTAACCCTGAAGCTTCGCATTACAGACATCAGGTTGGAGCCAAGTGGCAGAAATATACTTTATGCTGGGAATGTACAACAGCATGCGATGACTAACAGACTTTATCTAAAGTATTAAATGAGAATCTAAACAACAAATAGCCAGTTAAACCAAACACGGTTCAAACGTTTTAGAGGGACATGAAGGCAGATAAATGTCTTCCACTGATTATCTCCGTTGAAATTAACTTTCTTTAATTTTGAAGCTGTATTCAAGTCATACTGGATGTACCAGTAGAAGTAATTGAGTTTTTTTTTTTAGCTTGACCGTTTGAAAGTAGTATTTGTATTGTTAGTTGTGATTAGGCAAGAGTTTAATAAAAATGAGCCACCATACAGTGTAGAATACTGGAATTAGCCTAAAAATTGGATGGCTAAATTTGATGTGAACGCAGCTTTAAGCTAAAAACAAACAAAAAAAAAAAACAACCCACATTTAAAAAGGTAAAAACACTGAAGTCAAGGTTTTTATAACTCAGCCTGCATGGATGTTAGCTCTCATCACCTGAAACTAGTTATTTTAGCTGCATCCTGGTAATGCACTGACCTCCGCTTTCTTTTATAAGTAGCCCTCTTATTATCAATTATGCCAATGTTTTAGGGTGTTTGTTTGTTTTTTGGAAAGTTTAGCCATTTTCTGCTACATCAGTGAGCCTCATTCAGTGCAGTGTAATGGCTGTAATATAACATATCTATGCAGCCATGGGGCTCACTCAGGACCCAAAGCAACTTCTTTAATCCCTTCCAAGCTTTTTTCCCCCCTGTTTACACATATGTAAAATAGTTTATTTTCCTTAAAAGCTTTTGGTTTTTTTGGATACAAACACTGTATTCGTTACAATTAACAATAAAGTCTTCTCAAAGGAAGTTGCTGTTTTTTAATGTTCCGTTTATTCAGACAAACTTATTGCATTACATTGTTAAATAAGGCAGAACTGTAATTTTACATGGGGGGAGAAAGAAGTCAATTTTTTAAATATAAAATATGACCTAAAAGCTGCTGCATACATGTTGGGATAAACAGAACGTGGAAAAATAAAACTTTCCTATGAAGACAGCACAATGGAATGCATTCCAAAATGCACCGAGATGCTTCGGGTGAATCAGCCAATCAGAGAACAGCGGAGGGGGTTTGGGTCATGTTCAGCACGGTGCAGCACTGTCAAACCGATGGAAATACAGTACAACATGTACAAGAGACCGTTTTAGTTCTGGCTTGGACGTTTCCTGCTCATCCCTTCAGGAGTTCGCAGGTCAAATCTGATGAGATAAAGGAGTGGCTCAGCATGAAGCTCCTCTAGATGTCATGTGCCTGCTGTTTTTCGATCTTTGATTTCAGATGCTCTTTGTATGCCAGGATGTCTCTGTTCCACTTTGTGATGGTCTGCTTCTCACAGACCCAGATCTCTTGAGCCACCTGCAGGAAGGGAGACCATTAGTACAGCGACACTTCTAATCAAGGTCTAATTGATTGCTTTAAGTGATCAGTCCATACCTGCTGAATTAGCCTGAAGTCGTGGCTGACTAGCATCATACCACCCTCGAACTCGTTGATCGCTTCTGCCAATGCATCAATAGTCTCGATATCCAGGTGATTAGTAGGCTCGTCAAGGAACAGCATATGAGGGTTCTGCCAGGCCAGCCAAGCAAAACACACTCTGCACTTCTGACCATCTGACAAATTTCTGATCGGACTGACCTGGAAGATGTTTCAAATGTTAGAATGGTAGAGAGGAGACAAAATTAATAGTAGTTCTGGGAAAGTATCCCCTTCCTACCTGCTGTTTCCCAGTTAGACCATAGCGACCGATGATCTTCCGCATCTCCTCCTTTTCTTTGATCTCAGGGAAACACTTCATCATGTACTCCAAAGGAGACAAGTCCAGCTCAAGCTGCTCAGTCAGGTGCTATAGAGAAAATTTTAAAAACCCACACGTTTATCTTTAACTGTACCAGCCACCGCCAGTGTCTAACGCCATGAATCAGATGGAGCCTGTGCAGTATGTTCAAAAGATTTGTTTTACCTGGTGATATCTGCCAATCTTGACATGAGAATGTTTGCGGATCATACCATCAGTAGGTAGGAGCTACAGAGACAAGAGAATAAACCTCATCACTCTGAAATCAACTGGGAGTAGATCTAAGCTGATGATAAAGATGCCTTACCTCTCCCATAAGCAGCTTCAGAAGTGTAGATTTCCCAGCTCCATTGGGTCCCACCAGAGCCACTCGCGTGTCCAAGTCAATACCAAACTCCAGGTCTTTATATATGTACGGCTAAAGGAAACAAAAATCACTAAGTGTGCCAAATAAATCCATATTTTAAAAGGAGGGGAAAATATAAATGCATTATACTCACTGTATTCTCACTGTACTTGAAGCTCACATTCTGAACCATGATAACAGGAGGAGGAATCTTCCCACAGGGAGGAAAATAAAATGACAGAGTCTGTGGGAAACAGGAAGGGTTACTGCTAAGGTGGTAGGTTTCACCACTAACCACAGTCCCTAAAAAACACATACATTACTGATCCAGAAGTTGGAAAAACAACTGCCTGGCTGCAAGCTGAGCAACAGTTTCAAAGGTTGTAGAATAGGAGGCAAAACATTCCCTCTTGTCAAATCAGCTCTCATATTAGATTCAGGAAACCCTCTTCCTGTTAAAGGGAACTTCTTCCTTCCCACTGTCACCAATTGGAGCTCCAAGAATAATCTGATTGACTGGGTTCTCTCCCCGATATTTCAGGCTCTTTACAGTTTAAACTGGCTTGTGACAACCATTGTTGTGAACTGATACTATTAAGTTAAAAAGAGAAAAAAAAAAAAAGATGAAATTTAATAGGCCACAGTTACTGTACCTTGTCATTCACGACTCTTTCAGTCAAGCCTGATGCAACCATCTTCTGCAGAGTCTTCTCTTTGCTCTGTGCTTGTCGTGCCAGTTTTGCAGAGCCGTGACCAAACCTGGCTATGTAGTTCTAGAAAATTGGGATACAAAAAAGATAATTGAGTGCAAATGTTACTGTGTGGCTATAGCAACAGTAACTGCTTCATAAAAGGATGCCTAAGTCTCTGTACCAATCAGGCAGTGACACGTGGCCACATGATGTCCCTTTTTTACCTTCATGTGTGCTATCTGGTCCTGTTCCCAGTTAAAGCGCTTCATCTGGTTCTCTTCCAGTTCCTGTCTGGTCTTCACATACTGGTCATAGTTACCCTTATAATGAAAATAGATTTGCACTGTCATCCAACAGGGTGGCACACATATATTTAGTAATAGCCTGCCTCTGGTTTCCTTATTCAGCATTATGTGATTACATGTATAGCAATCTATTCATGATACTTGGAAGCCTACAAAGCATGCTCAGGGTGTTTTCTTTTCTGGCAGTCACTTCAGCTGCATGCCCTTACCGTGTAGTACTTCAGTTTCTTCTGATGCAGGTGGATGATATTGGTACACACACCGTTCAGGAAGTCTTGAGAGTGTGAGATGAGCACGAGGATTCGCTTAAACCTGACAAAAACCATCAAGTTGATCAAAAATGAGTCTTAATCCATATCCGACTTAAATGAAGGAAGCAGAGGGAAAACTTACGACTTAAGCTCCTCCTCCAACCACACGCAAGCATCCAGGTCCAAGTGGTTAGTGGGCTCATCCAGCAGCAGCATGAAGGGCTTGATGAACAAAGCCCTACAAAGATGTCAAACAGCTGAATTTAAAGCAATACTGATAGTTTGTTTAGATTAACTCCTCAAATCTAAAGCTCAGAACTAGTCTTGAATGCTTGTGCTTTCACATTTTAAAATTACAAAAATCCCTGTGCTTTGTGTGCGATGGATGAAGATCTTCAGGATCAAAGATCTTTAATTGGTCTTTCTGTACTTTGAGATTTACACCAGGACATATATCCAACTCCAGCAACTGTGTCTGAGTGCACACACAAGTAATATGAAATGTGTTCTTGAAGCACCTTTATTATGAAATGAGCAAAACAATAGGATTGTTTGTTTTGGTTCAATATTATAGTGAATTTGAATATCAATTTCACACTAGTTTATCTCCTCTCCACATTATAACACAATATTGTATAGGCAGGGCACAATGAAGATCGAGAGACAGGAGAGATATTTTACACAAAACAGACTGAAATGTTAGGACTTAATACCACTCTGGCTATCATGCCAATACCCTATTAGTCATCCAAATGATTCCATTGTCAAACCGGAGATGCTAGAAACATGATAGTCCCCAGTCTGTGTCACTCACACCAGATCTACTGAGACCACTGTTGCGTTTCTTGTATTAGGGCAACACGTTACACATCACAAAGGGTTCATACTGCTACCTTAATGGATACATTATCACCTCATCCCCCTCCCTGTATTGGTTATCGTGACTACACAGAGGAAATTATAACTTATGCCCACTTTAGTTTCCTGTATCTACCATACAGGAAACTAAAGTGGGAAGTCAGGACACAATGCTACAGTTTGCTTTTATCGTGTGCGTTTTTCTGTCATTTGGACAAGGGACACAGGATCAGTCGAAAGCTGGAGAGACGAGGATGACCGTAACTCAGTGGTACAGTACTATACGAGCTGTGTCTACCTGGCCAGAGCAACACGCATCCTCCACCCTCCACTGAAGTCCTTCAGTTTCTTCTGCTGCATCGCAGTGCTGAAACCCAAACCGTGGAGGATCCGAGAGGCTCGCATCTCCGCCTTGTCTGCATCCAGCTCCTCCAGACGCTCATACAGCTCCATCAGCTTCTCACACTCAGCTGTTTACAAAAAAAAGGCATTTATAATATAGCTAAAGCATAATTAGAGAGATTTTTCAACTTCCTGCAGTTTATTTGAACACTCACAGTCTTCATGGGCAAGTCTTTCTGCCTCCTTCTCCAACATGATCCTCTGTTCATCCACCTCCATGACACACTGCAGAGCAGTCTTTTCGCTGGGGGCCATCTCTCGGGTCAAGTGGTAAATATCTATGTGCTCTGGAATGGGAATCTCACGATGTCCGATGGCTGACAACAGCATGGATTTTCCTGGCAGAAAACGGGAAAATAAATAAATAAATAAATAAATAATAGAGAGAAAAATGTTTTGTGGGATGTGATATAAGAACATTTGACAAATGCAAGCTACACAAGGAAGTGTAGCAGAACCAGTGTTGATAAGAGATTCCCTACTGGCCACTCCCATGGGCCTCAGGTGGGCCATAAAGCTGCCAAGATTTCTGCTTCAACTTTCTAATGCTTTTACACCCTTCCATCTGAGGTGTCAGTCACCAGCATCTTTCTCTCATTGGTACTTGCTTCAAATCCTTAAAACTCAGGAAGGTTTAATTTGGGTTCCAACCATTTCATGTTGTCATTTCCCTGTCATTGGTTGAAGCCTAATGTCAACTTTATATAATTCCTGTAATATGAACCCTTTAATATCATCAGTTATTCAGGTTTTTCCCTTTGGCCTAAAGGGCCAGATGGCCAAATGAAATACTAGGTTTTGAAACAGCTGGGGGGGGGGGGTTTCCTTTTGGTTTCTAATGTCTGTGTGTTTAAAGTCTTAATAGAAACATACTGCTCCAGGATAAATTAGTTACCTGTGCCATTAAGACCAATGAGGCCATAGCGTCTGCCTGAGTTCAGCTCCAGGCTGGTGTCTGCAAGCAGCTCTTGACCATGGAAGGTGAGCGACAGGCTGCTTATATGGACATCAGTGCTGTTAGGGTGGGAGGCAAGAACACCCGTCACTGCCCGGGCCTCCGTTTTCCGCAGCTCAAACTCATCCAGCTCCTTTGTCAAATTTTCAACACCTATCAAATATATTTAAAGAAAACAAGAGAGCTTCAGTTAGAAAATTTACCACAGGCTGACAAATCCAGTGAGCAATCAGTGCTTTTCCTCAGTCATCTTCTCACCATTGCTCTCTGCTCCATTAAGCTGGGCCTCTTGTTGTTCACTCTCCTCATTTACTTCTTCAGTTTTCTTGGTGCGCTGGCGAGCTTTGGCAGCCTCCTTCTTCTTTGCTGCTTTCTTCTTAGCCAGGTCAGACGGCATGGTTGTGCAGTGCTACATTATAGGAAAAGAAAAACACAGAAATGATATGGATGAAGAAGAAACTAAGACCAAAATAGAATCGCAGTGTGTCAGGAGAATCGTGATCATAGGTTGTTTAACGGTTTCTCAATTTTCCAATTGGTCTTAGTCTACCAGTTAAATGTCAGAATATAAATAAGGGTAAAAATGACTAATCGCTTACATAATGAGGCGCCAGGACCAACCTCGGTACACTTGCCTGTTTACCATAATGTTAAAAATGTGCCGGTAATTGAACTCACCGTATAACACCATTTTACAGATTACATTAAAAAGTAGGCTAACTTTGAGTATAAAGGCCTAAAATGTCTAAGGACAACTAAATGACAGTAATAGCGGGGATAATGCTCCCTCCCCAAACCCGCATTTTGTTTCCTTTCAGTCCCACCTGCCCGCACGTTGGGCTTTTTGCGGTATAACGCATGATAGCATAGCTGTTAGCAGCCTACACGTCACACTTTGTCATTTCACAGTTAACCAACCATAATAAATATCATGGTCTAAGGAGCCCAGAGTGTCAAACATAAAAAGTAAATCGTAATAGTTTTTATAAGCCGGCTATTTAGCGCGTTAGCCCCTTAGCTAAGCTAACAACGGTAGCCAGGCCTGAGCAGCTAAAGCTAACTTGACGCAGGGCCCCAAGTAGCTTCGAAAAACTCTCAAATCGGCTAACTAGAGCTCACCCCCACATCTGTGTTTATCTTAAAATAAAACAGCTTACATGTCATACAACCGTGGCAGCTCTCATACAGTGTTATTCCCTCTCTTACCTAAATAATGAACCACTGTTCTCCTGAACACACCGACAGTCTCGTGTCCACTTTCGCCGGGTGGATGTAGCCGCTCGCCAAGCCGCCAGACGGACCATATATGGTCAAGGAGGGCGGTGAAGATGTAAGTTCCCTCCTCTTCTCGTGGGACTGCAGTAAAAATGTCCCTTTACCCATCAACTGAACCTTAAATTAACTACTAAATAAGCCAAATTTATATATTTTTTAGGTAGAACTAAAGAGACGGCTTATGAGTTGAAAACTGGCACTGACTAATGGGTAGATATTGTATTTATGAGGTTTTGCCATCCTAGTAAGGCTTCTTTTGCCCTCTTATCACTAAGATGTTGTGTTGATACGTATCTAACACATTCGTGCGTTCAATGTGATTTTCTAGGAGGAATTTATTTTTAAGTACTGCTTTCACTAAGAAGAGATCTGCCGGTAGCTGCTCAGTCGGGGGGTGATGCTGCGGCAGCACTCGGCGGTCGGTGATGAGGTTGAAGAGGGACGCTGTTTCAGCGCTGTCTGTGTGGCACTCGGATTTTTTGAGGAAGTCAGGAAACTGACGGAGATGGGCGACAATGTGCACGGCTGTGCTTCGTAGCTTTCCCCCCCGGTATGAGCTGTGTTACATGGGATCTCCTTCGAGTCAGCATTCGTGGAGATGGATCGTCGTTTGTGTACGGAAACAACGGACTCGACGCTAGCTCGCTAGCTCGGCTCCCTAATGCTTTCCTCTGGTGGAAAACGATACTGTGGAGTTCATACTTCCGAGTATTCTCGCTTCGGGTTGTCTTTTATTACTGGTAACCAGATAAACGGTTAACTTTACTAGTTCATCGTCTAGCTGCATTAGTTAGCTGACTTTGGCTTCTAGCTAACGCCATCCCAAACTAGTTAAGCTAATTAAGGTAACGGTTAAAAAACCACCAGAGTAACGTTACACAATTTTTATGACAACGACATTTCTGAGTTTTTCTTCCCTTTTTGTTATCTTAAAATTTTGACTCGCAATGACTGTTAATCATGCGAAAATATCTGTATGCATTTCATCTTTCAGATGAACAAAGTGCTTCATTCCGGTAGCTTTACAGTTTGGTCATCTTCCGTTGTGACGTTGGATTAAAAACGACATTTCTTGCATTTGTCAAACAAAAAAACATTTAAAAAGTGCTGTAACATGTAACGTTTAGATTTAATCATTCGTTATAGGCTGAGTAGAAACTTCACTACCTCGCTGAAAGGGACTGGGAACAGACTTTAATTTTAAGCCAGTTTTCTGTCATTTTCTTTACTCATTTCGGTTCAGATTTATCAAAGACGTGTTAACATATGGCAGGAGTGTTGGCACTATCAGTGCTCTAGTTTTTTGTTGTTGGGATTTTTTTTAAAAAATTTTCCCAGCACAGCCACAATAAGTGTAGCTCATAACTGCCAGGGATGCGTCTCTCCTCATTTTTGGCCCTGTTCAGGCCTGCTTTACCCCTTATCCTGGGGCTGTCTCTTGGATGCAGTCTGAGCCTTTTGATGGTGTCCTGGACCCAAGGAGACACGGAGGACTCCTGTGGAGATGAGCTGGGCAATGGCAGGCGGTTTTTGGGTGGGGGAGAGGGCCACAGAGATTCAAGAGATGGAGCTGGAGACGCAGACTTTCAGCCACGCATAGTGCCCTATCACAAGGACCCAAACAAGCCGCACAAGAAGGTCCTCAGGTAAGTGCGGGAGGTATGGTCCCTGTTTCCAGGTGCTTAAAGAAGGATCACAGGAAGCATTGCTCGACTTTTAATTGAAAGAAGCTGGAGACTTTTTCCACACAGTGTGGATTTGCATTTAGTTAATTCCCCATTTTACATTCTTACATTTAATTCCCCCCTGCAATGCTCTCATTGCACTGAGGGGGGTACAGAGAATAAGTGACCTGTAGATTACAGATTATGCCACAAATTCCTTCAGAAAACTCACTGATGCAAAAGATTGCATCCATTTTCTTTTTTCAATTTTATTTCTTATCTTTTTTATTTATTTCTACTGGCTCTGATAGTCATCCCATAAGGATGATCAGGTTTTCTCTGTCAGTACAACCATTCCTTGGAATAATCTCCCAGATGAGATCTGATTGGCCAGCTCACTGTGGTCTTACAAATGCTTCTTACAGACATATTTTTAAAAGCAGGCCTCTCCTGTGCTTACACTTTTTATTTCTATCAATCCTCTTTAATTATTGATATTTACGTTCAATTTGATGTTTCATTTGCTTTTTTCCTTTTTTCTGTTGTGAAGCACTGTAATTATTATTGTCATTATTTAGCAGGGTTGCCAATTTTGGAGGGGGGAGATATAATAGAACACCTCATCGATGGGATTTTGTGTACAAATTTAATCCTACTATCATTGAATTTGTTCTTTTTACAGAGATGATGAATTTCAAGCAAATTCAAACTTTTAGAATTTTATGTGGAACTTTAGCTACTCTTTTGAAACTCCTTAAAGTAGCAGGACCTCAAAACTTAACTGACATAGCTTAAGTAGTTCTCTAGATATAGTTGTGTGTAAATGCCCCCACAGAAAATACTGCCCATAAAAGGCTTAAAAATACCACTGACATCATTGCAAAAATATATATTTTATATAGTGTTATTTCAGCTCATTTACTGGTTCTTTTGAAAACATCATGCATGCTCATTTTTACTACTTAATAAAATGTATGATTTACCAAGCCATTCCTAGAAGTGAAGGAGTCAAGGATGCTTTCCAGGGATCATCTGCATACATTTGGATATTAACATTTTGGGATACAATAGGTAGATTATTGCTATAAAGTGATAATAAAAGGGGACTTGGTACGGAGAAGTGTGGGACTCCTGTAGAACACGCAAAAAAAAGGAGATTTGATAACATCCATAGCATAGATTAACATTTTCTGCAGAAAAATTATATATATATATATATAGTGCCAATTCAGATAAAATAACTTGGTATCAAATTCCTTCTTTAAATCCAAAAAGACACCACCTACACAAACATTTCTATCCAATTATCTTTTATTTCACAGCCACTTAGTATCTGCATCACATTAGTATCTTGTGATGGAAACAAGTTCACGCTCATGAGAAGATACTTTTTATGCATCGGTGTTCTTGCTGTTTGCTGTAATTGCTCCCTCTTTGCCCTCTTTCTTCAGAACACGATACATCCACACTGAACTGGGCATCAGAGAGCGACTCCTGGTGGGCGTGCTCACTTCTCGGGCCACCCTCAACACGCTGGCCGTAGCGGTGAACCGCACAGTTGCCCACCACTTCCACCGGACCTTCTTCTTCACAGGCCTGCGCAGCCCCAAGGTGCCTCACGGGATGACTGTGGTTGCCCATGGCGACGATCGCCCGGTGTGGCTGATGTATGAGACGGTACGCCACCTCCACCAGCACTACGGCTCGGAATACGACTGGTTCCTATTAGCCCAGGATGACACGTACATGCAGGCGGATCGGCTGTCGGAGCTGGTGGGCCACCTCAGCGCAGGTCAGGACCTGTATATGGGCAGGGCAGAGGAGTTCATCGGTGGTGAGGAGAAGGCACGTTACTGCCACGGAGGCTATGGCTACCTGCTGTCCCGCAGTCTGCTGGCCCGTCTGCAGCCCCATCTCGACACCTGCCGCAATGACATCCTCAGCGTGAGGCCTGATGAGTGGCTGGGCCGCTGTATTATCGACTACCTGGGTATGAGTTGTGTGGAAGTGCACCAGGTAAAAACACAGACTTTGAAATAAGTAGCTTAATCAGTAGGAGGATTGTCCGCTATATTAATATTTATATGTGCATGTTTTTCGCAGGAGATGACCTACCGTTATTTTGAGCTTGGGAAAAATGCAGACCCAGAGCGTGAAGATAGCCCAGAGTTTAAAAATGCCTTCACAGTGCATCCTGTGTCTGACCCAAATCTCATGTATCGACTGCACAAACGCTTCAGCCACATTGAGCTAGAATGGACTTACCTGCAGATCCAGCAGCTGCAGGTTTGTAATACAGGTTTTGTTTTTCGCTCCTATAAACATTTTTTTCTGCCTGACTCATCACTTCTTAGTCAAAATTTAGTATACAGTTTGTTCTTATTTCACCACACCCTCTTCAGGACCTGAGTCAGTAATTCCTGACTGAAACAATATTTATATGCCAGAAAACCAAGAGAAGGGATGTGGTGTTGTGCCGAGTATGATCTGCCTGAGAAACCTTATGTAACTAAAGTAGCTGCTAATGACAGTTCATTAGAGTTGTTTTGACTTAAGGTTAAATATAGCTTACCGCACCACAGAGCTATAAAATAAGTCATGACTTTATTAGACATAACTTATTGTTATAGCTAATTTTTGTGTATACTGGTTAAAGCGCAAGGAACACTTGATACAGTACAGTACTGTGCAAACGTTTTAAGCCACCATTCATTTACTTACAGTTTACTACAAAAGTGGGAAATACTGCAGCATGCAAACATACATGGAAATATAGTATAAGGCAAAAACAGAGTTTGTACAATTCTAATGGCTTTTAATGCTTTTAATTCAATTACAGTGTGGTTGGAATCATGGTCATGCTGAAAAACCCAAACTGCTGCCAATTAGATATTTTCCACATGATACTGTATGGTGGATCAAAATCTGATGGTACTTTTTTGTGTTCATGATTTGACAAGATCTCCAACACCACTGGCTGAAATGCAGTCTGTATATATTGACAATGATTTAAACCAAAAATGTCAAATTTGGATTCATCACTCCATAAACTGTTTTCAGTTCGGTTAATGTGTAATTTGGCATTTCCTCCCTGTTTCTCTTCCTTAATCAGATGGATAATCAAAAAAATGACCTGTGACATCCTTTTCCAAATCAACTTCGCTCGACTGTGATGGAAAAAACTGTGAGGGAAGGGCCGTAAAAAGACTTGGCTTAGACAAGGCTATTTAATAATTTCATGATGGATGTTGATGACAAGTGTCTGCCCATCTTAGATACTTTGCCCAACATGTTCTTACCATCTTCTTTTCTGCAGGTCATATAAAAGAACCACGGGGGAAAGGGGCTGCATTTTCAAAGGACATAAATAGATGTTAGTTGCTCATCTTGTCAACTCGTGTTTTCTCTTTTGCTGGAGAAATGATCCAGTCTAACTCCCTACATTCCTCACGCAAGACAACAACTTTATAGGAAGCAGGTTTTATCACAACAATACAGCGTTCCCCTGTGGGTTTAACAGCCTGTCACTGAGGATGTTAAACATATCAGGTTATGTCATGAAGCACACTTTTAATTAACATTTACATGATCTGTGTCACCTGTCAGTTATGTTGATTATCTTTAGTGATAGTTGGGTTGCTGTGAATTCTTTTCCTGTATGCTCTGCTAATAAAGGAAGAATGTTTCATTTATATTTTGAGAATTTTGAAGCTCTTATCTCCTGCATTTTGGCTGTAGGTGACATATTGCTAGACACCTCTGATGCATTTCAAATTTTTGTGTGCACTCATCAGATGCAGATCAGTAACCTGAGTGACCTGACACCAGAGGGCAAGGCTGGAGTGACGTGGCCGATAGGAATCAACCCTCCCTTCAAACCCAGGACGCGTTTTGAGGTCATAAACTGGGAGTACTTTACGGAAGAGCACATTTACTCCTGCGTCGATGGCTCCCCCAAATGTGAGTTGAGAGGTGTCAACCGCGCAGACGTCAATGCAATTCTAGAGATTGCGGTCGAGCGTCTCAACGAGCGCTACCAGCCACAGCTACGGTTCCGCAAGAGGCGTCTGCTTAATGGGTACCGTCGCTTTGATCCCACACGTGGTATGGAGTATATACTGGACCTCGCGCTGGAGGCCTACACCCAGAAAGGCCACAGCCAGGTCATTGCCAAACGAGTCAACCTGCTGCGACCTCTAAGTTCAGTTGAGATTATTCCCATGCCTTATGTGACAGAAGCGACACGGGTGCAGGTCATCCTGCCTGTCACCGCCCAGGATCAGGACTATGTTGGGAACTTCCTGGACATGTACGTGATGAACACTCTGGACACCCATGACAATGTTTTACTCACGTTCTTGTTCATCTACGATCCTTTCGATGCGCAGAGAGTCAGTCAGACTGACGTGTTTGCTGGCGTCAAGGCTATGATTGGGGAAGTGGAGAAACGCTACGGAGACGTGAAGATCCCCTGGATCAGTGTGAAGACCGAGGTGCCCTCGCAGGTCAAGCTAATGGACATCATCTCCAAGAAGCACCCGGTGGACACACTATTTTTCCTGGCCAGCGTTTGGACAGAGGTCAACGCTGACTTCCTGAACCGCTGCAGAATGAATTCCATCAGCAATTGGCAAGTCTTCTTCCCCATCCACTTCCAGGAGTACAACCCAGCCGTCCTCTACCGTGACCAGCAGCCCTCTGCTGCCTCCTCCTCCGCTGCTTCGGAGTCACTGCGAGACGGCCACTTTGACCGGCACGTCTTCGACGAGGCCTGCTTTTACAACGCCGACTACATGACCGCACGGACGAAGATGGCTGCCGACATCCTGGATAACGAGGAGCTCCTGGAAAGCATGGACGTGTACGACATCTTTGTCCGTTACTCGGGCCTGCATGTGTTCAGAGCAGTAGAGCCGGCGCTGATTCAGAAATACGTGCGGCGGACGTGCAATCCCCGCTTCAGCGAGGACATCTACCACCGCTGTGTTCTCAGCAACCTGGAGGGTCTGGGGTCACGCTCGCATCTGGCCATGGCTCTGTTTGAGCAAGAGCAGGCCAACAGCACATAGAGCACATAGAGCTTGGACTGAAGGACACTGAATGTGATTTTTGTTTCCTTTCTTTCTTTCTTTTTTTAAACGTGGTACTTCTTGCATCCACACACTGAAATTCTCACCCCTGAACAAGGTGGAAAGAAGTCAGGACTGTTTTTGACACTCCAGCAGCTGCAAATAAACCCTCTGACTTATGACTGTGTAACTTTAAACCTGTCTTGTCCAGACCTGTTGAACCATTACTGATGTTAACGTCACTTTGAGAAGCCGTTACTTGTATTCCGGTCGAACAACAATATTTATAGCCCCCCCTTTTTTTTCTTTTGTTTTTTTTAAAGACAATAATAAATTAACACAAGCCTTTATTGTTAGAAATGAATAAGAGGGGGAAAAAACTTGAGCCATAAGTCTTCCTTTTGTGAGGATTTTTTAAGTAATACTGAAACAAGCTGCCTTTTCTTTAAACTTTGTGCTCTTTAAGAGGTATTAAAGAGTGATACTTCTGCTCAGAGTTGTTGCTTCATTCATTCAAGCTCACAGTGTAAAAGGCTCAGTCTCATTAGTCAAAACGCAGCGTGCTTGGACAGTTATTCCTGGAGGTATCTGTTGTCTGCTTGGCAGAGCTGAAGAAAAGCCAGAAAAGATTCTGTGGTCAGTAAAGATGGTGTGTTCACATTCACAATAATGCGTCTTGTAGTGTTCTCAGTTTTCCCAAAAGCTGCGTTACAGAGAGCCCCAGAGGCAGTGAACAGTTTGTTCCAAAGCTGCCTGCTCGTCGCATTAAGTCAGTGAATCTCCACCCCTGCCCGGGCCTCCTTGAGTTTTGGCAAGCGTTCTGCATGCACATCTTTTTTTTTTTTTTTTTGGGGGGGGGGGGTGAACTCAGTGCCCGGAGGGAGGGTCGGGGTCTGCAGCGGCTGAGGTGGTTAACCTTGACATGGCGGTGGTTAAACGGTCTGAAAGGCTTACTTCACTCACCTTTCTCCTGTCGGCTCGGGAGAACAGAGAAGCAGCAGAGTTAAAGGAGCTCTTTCTGAGACGGGAGCAAAGCTGCAGTCAGCATTACAGCCACTGCTGCAGCTCCCCGTTGGAAGCGCCTCCACCTGCTTCCTCGTGGTGAGGCCAGTGAACAATAAAAGGCCTGTGTGCCACCTCTGAGGAGCGCCTGGCTCATGGAAGAAACGAAACCCACCAATGAGGCAGGGCACAAAGCCAGAGTGTACGGCAGGGCTGTGCATTCCTCCCCCCCCCCACCCCGCTTTATTCTGCAGCTAATTGAAGAAACTGAAAAATTCAAAAGGCTTTTACAATGACAGAGCTCACGGAGACTGGATTCCCTGTGATCACGTGTGCATTAGCTAGTGTTTGATTGCAGGGGTGAAAAGCAAAGGAGTTCACACAATACAGAATCACTCTGCTGTTCACTAAGCCAGTATTAAAAGGACACTTAACCCTAACATATAATCCATGCCTTTCTCCTCTGCCCTGTAGTTTAGAGTTCTTTCCATTTTGGATGTATCACCTGTAGAGATGTCAGCCTTCTATTGAATATAATAGAACTTAATGGCACTCAGCTTGAGTTGCTCAAAGGGCCAAAAATTACATTTAAATAACTCAGCAGCTAAACCTGATCATTGGAAAAAAAAGTCACAAACCCAGCGGAAGGCACTTTCTTCAACTGCAAGCTGGGAAATTAATAAAATTTTGAATTCAGGTGAAATTTGGTCTTCTACCCATCAACAAAATGACTACAGTGCAATGTTTTGTTTTGCCTCTCAGCCCATCTTTGTCATGTAGTCACATCCCTCCTCACCAGGCTGTGGCAGCTTTGCGTCGCTTCATATTTACCCATTAGCTTTTAAAAATGTTAATAATAATGATTAAAGTTCAAGGAAAGTCCAGATGATTAAAAGGCAAGTTTTGTCTTTTATACAAACTCTTTGCCTAATCATCTTCTTCCTGATGTTTACCTCTGGGAGTCGCCACGGCAGATCTTCTGCCTCCATCTCACTGTAGCCCGCAGCTCTCTCCATGTCCTTTCACTACATCCGTGAACCTTCTCTGTGGTCTTCCTATTTTCTTCCCACCTGGTAGCTCCATATTCAACATCCTTTCTCTGATATATCCACTATCCCTCTCCTCATGCCCAAAACATCTCAGCCTTTGTCTCCAAACCAATGAGTCTGAGTTTCTACGCAGTGTAACCGATACGGTTTCACTTATCTTTGAGCCAAAAAACTGCAGATGGACCACAGAGTTGAAGACTTTTCTTCTAACTCCAAAAAGCTATTTCTATAATTAAACGTTTAAGTAAAACCCTAAAGTCTGAGAACTTTACAGAGTCACATGCTAAACTCATCTCACTAAGTAACTTTTGTTTCACTGCACTCAAATGAGCTCTAGTCACCAGATCAAGGATGTGGTGGGGTCAGGAGATTCTGATCATGGCTGTGCAGCACCTGTGTGATGCTGTCATGTAACCATGGACCAAACTCTGAGGAAGGTTTCCAGCACCTTTCAGTGTGGAGTTTCCCTGCTCTCCTGGTACTCCGTCTTCCTCCTTCAGTCCAAAGACATCCATGTTAGGTTAAGTGTCAACTGAGTGTGAATGAAGTTGTTAAAAAAAAGACACATTAGATCTCATGTCATTTACAAACTTTGGCAAGCGCTTCTTTATTTACATCCAGGCTGTCTCGCAGTGTCACAGCTGTTTTCCCTTTTTTTTTTCTGTAGTATGTAATCACCAAACAAGATTTGCTCTTTACAGATATACAGCATTATGTATACTATAACCTTCCTGTCGGCGACCCTCTGACAACAGTGTAAACAGAGAAAAAGAGCAGCTCCCGCTCTTCGGGAACACATGCACGGATCGAGACAGACATGTCAACAGCACACCAGGGTTTAGTGACAGAAGACACAGCAGTTTGTTAACACTTTTATCAGACGCCGCTTGAAGCCGAGGAGCTGCAGCTCGTAGATTCCTCCACAAGAGGGTGCTAGTGAACAGCAACGTGAAGGCCTCGGCCATCCATACAAAGAAAAACAAAATCATAATAATAATAAAATTTAAAAAAAAAAATCACTGGGTCAGACACAGGACCGAGATACTACCTATGACTACTTTTTCTCCTCTAAAGAGTGCAGTTATAATTTAGTCCTAGTAACAAAAACACGCTCAGAAAAGTCACACCTACAGTTAGTTGCTGGTAGGGTATGTTGGATTTTTTTGTAGTTTTTTTTTTGGCAAAAAAGGTTTTCAGAAGGCATTTCAACAAATGTGACGGGTCTCGCTCTCGTCACACACACTCTCACACACACACACACTGGTATGCCAGCTTTTCATATTTACACAGACCGTCTCGCAAGGTGTGATAGTGATAGTGAACGTCCATGGAGCATGCATAGGTCATCGTGAAATCGTCCAATTGCCTTTTTGAGTACGCTGGGATGATAAAAGGGGTCTCAACCGTGACGAAGAGAGTCCCGACAAAGAGTTACAGCACAGTGCAAAGAAGTCCCCCCCCCCCAATCTAGAAACTGCAGAGAAGAAAATCCTCCATCCTGACATTACAACATATACATACAACTCATGTGTCATTTAAAAAAACAATAACAAAACAAAACAGGTGTAACATGAGAACGGTGCAGATTATATCACGAGTTACAGCTACTGAGACTCAGCGCAAGGGAGGGCTCTCTCTCTGTTGCAGCTTCCAGCTCCCACGATGCACACAGGATAGACCTAAAATAAATCATCCCGAACCCAAGATAGTACACAGAAGAACACTAACATTCCTGCCCTACTAACTCAAAACTCATGGAGCTCCCATACTGCAACACCCCCTCCCGAAATCCTCCAAAACAAACACACACACACGCTCGCACACACACGCGCACACACAGATAGTCTGTCGTATACTGTACAGCTGGCCCTCTTAAGGGGAAGAAAAAAAAAACATATTTACATTCACATCTGTAGAAAAGAAATTCATTTCTCTCTTTTTTTTTTTAAATGCGTGTGTTTGTAACATAAAAAAATGCAGAAATAGACAAAAATCCACAGAGCTGAGCTTAAAAGTTCACTGATGCAAGAGTTCAAGAGTTAAGGAAAGCTTTTGGGAGCACTTTTTTTTAAAATACTCTGGCGTGTTTGGATTTATTCAGTCGTTTCTGTTAAACCCAGGTCTGGGATTTTGCCAACGTCTGTTTCAGTGATCGCTCTCTCTTCTCGCTGCAACCTTTGGTAAAACCTTCGGGACGCTAACGGGCAAAAAGTACGACGCGACAAAGAGGCAGTGAGTGACGGAACATTTAGAGGCGTATCTGTTTCTCTATGATTATTATGTTCAGGATCAATACTGTTTGTTTTTTTTCCCTTCATCGAAACACTTATTCTTACTACAGTATAAACAGATGGAGCTGATAATGTCATAATACTTCAGTTTGGTTAATTTACTGTAAAAAGAAGTCTTTTTTTTTTTCTATTCTTTTTTTTTTCTATCCACACCTCTGGTTTACGTGCAGCATCCTGTGCAACCACCCGGTGCGTCACGCTGTCGTCGCGACTTTGCTGGTGTAATTAATCGACAATTGGAGCACGCTCTCCCCCTAACGAGGACAAAGGAAAAGCACTCTCTCCAAAAAGAATACGAAAACAAAATAAAGACTCATCCAGAGCAGCCGCGGGGCTCTGACTGTGTCAGCGGGTTACGTCATGAGCGTTTGTCACTGCACAGTCTTGAGACGAGAATCCGAAAACACAGTGGCGTGCGAGCAGCTGGTCGAGAAGGAGCTTTTCTAGTGACGTTTATTTACAGAGCGGAAACTGGCGTCGTCCTCCGAGGGGATGAATCCACGCTTTCAACCGCGATGCCTTCGCAGTCCTGCGCTAACACGGGACGTGGAGGAGATGGGGGACCACAGTACGCTGCTGCTGTCTGGTGAACCCCTCCTCTGATTACACTTCAAAACACAGCTATGAAATTGATTAGTCACCTCTGAGATGAAGCCTCCTTTAGACTGTAGAGGTTTAAGGAATCACCAGACATCAGCAATGACCTCACACACACACACACACACACACACACACACACACACACACACACACACACACACTCTCTCTGAAATCAGACTCAGGAATCCAGGAGGGCCTCTTTTGTTTAGGTGTTGCGGACCGCTAAGGCCTGTTCCAGCTCCTGTCTCCTCTGCTGGATCTGTCACGGGGAAGAGCAGAAGGAGGTAAATCTGACTGCTGTCATGCGAACATATGGAAGCAGAGCTTGCAGGTAAAGGTGTCCGCAAGTCACCTTGCAGTAGAAATAGCGGCTGACGGCCTCTTGGGACCAGGGTTCGTGGTAGAACGCCGCCCTCCGCTCCTCTTCAGGGTTCCCCACCACGTCTGTCATTAACTGCGGCCGAAGAGACAACGAAGCCGTTACAAGCAGGTCTATTTTTAGCATTAATTAACAAAATAATCTATGAAGTCTGCAGCGGGCAGCGATCGAGCCGCTTGTTCTCCCGATAGTTCATCTCAAAAACTGCCAAACTGAAGCCTTGAGGGCACTCCAGCTGGGTTTGGGCTTTTAGTTTGTGCATTTATTGCTAAACAGTAATTATAGTTATTAATTGAATAAAGCAAATGAATACCCATTAGTGCAATTAAAATGTCAGCCAAAGACAAATCATCACTATTAAATGACCCCCCGCCCCCCTTTAGTTTCTTTAATTTTCATTAATGAATTCTTCTGCTTTTTATTTTCCACTTTCATTCAACATCCACAGGACGTCTGTCGGCTAACATGCAGGCTTGATAGATATGAAAAGAAGTGTGCAACCTTAAAGTCTCGGCTCTGGGATTTGAGCCAGTCCTGGATGTAGCCCTTGGGATCTCTGGAGAAACTCAGCATGAAATCCCTCTGGATCTTCAGCTGATTGATGGACTCGATGGTCTCATGGATCTGAACGGAAACACACACATCACACACGTCACAGCGCTGTTGCTGTTTGTTCATTTGACGCTGCAATTATCCTGTGAAAATGATACAATATCTAGCAGGAAAAGCAAAATATCTCAGGAAAACTGACTTTATCTAACAGTGGGAGGAGGACGGAGACTTCTGATCCGAAGCTGCCGACCTCAGCAGCACAGAGGCTAACAGCAGACTTAAACTTCTGTGTCAAATCTACGCCGTAGGCTGGAAATGTTATAGAGCCTGTACTCTACTGTGATTGGCTTATTCAGTCAATTCCTCCAGTGCGTTTCTGGCTACTTTTTTTGTCGCAATTTTTGAATTTTTCAGTGATTTATCATCTCCTCGTTGCAAGAACTCACAGATGACAGCAATGTCCTGGGAATAAATGTGAAGGACCATAAAATGTGGGGGAAAGTTGAGAACAAATAAGTTTGCCTGAGAAAAAAAAAAATCTGACCATGACAAAGAGCGGGAGGGAACAAAATCCCAGCATTTGTTTCTGTCGTGGCAGGCTCTGCATATAAAGATCCCGAAGTCTAACCCACCTGGAAAAGCGAGTAGGGTAAATTTTCACTGATCTGCCTCAACTGACTCGTGACATGCTGACAGGTATTCTCTTGTATTAAAAGTTTTCTTGAATTTTATTGATCAAATATAAAACCGAGGGAATCTAAACACCCGATAAAGGCGAAGGATTTTACACATTTTCTTATCTTTTTAAAATTCACCATTTTAACCAAATTTCTGGTGAGTTTAAAGGTACTTTGGTGTATGAAGGTGGCTCGTGATGTAAGAAAAAATACACACTGTATATAAAGGATGGAGGTAGTGTTTATTTGTTAAGTCTCAAGTTGAGTGTTCCTAGCGTTAACCATCTTTCCGAACACTGCACGCTCTGGACTCACAGGGTCCCAAGTTAGTCGTCGTTTCACTCTAACGGGGACCGTAGTTTTTCAAAATAAAACCACACAAAGTTCAATCTGGTCTGCAACCTGCGATTGAGCCCATAAACTTGTGTGGAAGGTGTTTACTGAGACCACAGATCAAGTGGGAAATAACACTGACTTCTCTGCAATAGCCAGAGGAGTCGCCCCCTGCTGCTCATTAGGAAGAATGAAGATTTAAGCACCTTCACTTTTCACACCCAGAAGCTTCATCCATCTTTTCGGACTTTTTGGGGAAACGTGAGTAGTTTTTAATGTGTGTCAGTGGGGATGGTTTTTCTATTCATTTCCCCAAATTTATTGTTGCCTATATTTGGAGTTATGGTTAGCTTTCGAGCCATCACAGACAAACGTGAGAGTATTTTTACGCTTTAAAGGTCAAAATGTTAAGTAAGGTAAAATGAGAACCATAACTCTGAAAACAAAGCAGGTTTTAAATGTTGATAAAAGTGTTGAATTTTAATATCAAGGTCATAAATATTTATATTTTCTTCCTGCTACAGAAACATGTGACACCAGGGAGTTAACTCATTATTCATGATTATCCATCCTTCAGTGCTTTTACAGGTCACTTTAATTGATTATTTTACATAAAAACATACCGACTCGTTCTGACTCGGGCCTGTATTTGATCATTCTCTCATGTCGTATGTCTTCTGACACTCTACTTGGTATTAGAAAAATGGCGAATTTAATTAGGTGAACACGGAAATTGATCCATCCATCCACCCATCCATCCATCTCATTAATAGCTTGTCTGTTTCAGGGTCGCTGAGGAGCGGGAGAGTATCGTAACAGCTGTCACTGAGCAGGAAGTTAGATACACCGTGGACAGGTGACCAATCCACACGGCCAGTTTAGAAAAATCATTTTACCTAAAGTATGCGTTTGGACTGTAGGAGGAAGCTTGAACACAAGAAATCAACTGTGTTAATGGAAATGCCGTTTGCAAGACTTGCATCATGTAGTATCAAGAGTATTCTCAGAAGTTCAGAAATAGGTTCTCTGCTATTATTAAGATACAACAACTGTGCAAAAGACTTGACTCACCTATAATTTCTTGGTACTTTACTTCTAAGGAGCCAGACTTTCTTATAATGTTTAAAGTAGTCTCGAGGAAAAGCTCTCCAGCTTTCAAGTCTTTCAAAGGTTTTTCTTCAGGCATTTACTGCCATTTCACCCAGTTTCAGTCCAGTTCTTGTACCTGAGCTTTTTCATAGGAATTTCTTTCCCTTGTTCAGCCACTTAACACCGACTTATGAACCATTCAAGCACAAAAAGGCACCAAAATTTACTGATTTTGTGTCTACCCATAACAGACAACTGAGCAAAAAGTCCATTTTAAATGAGCGGCTTGTCATAAAAAGACATATTTTGTTTCCATTTCTTGAGCTGCATCTACAAAAATGCCAGAGATACCACAGCTTGACAGGCATAAAATAGGATTAGCTGAAAATGTAAAGAAAATTTAAGAAACTGGACAAGTGGAGGACAAAAGAAGAAGCTGTAAGAATAAAAAAGTGTGTGCACGTTTCAATAAATCCCTGCACAAATTTCCATTTTTCAAAATAAAGGAAACGAGGGGTGACTCAAGGCTTTTGCACAGTAATATATAAAATGGCTTTAAGCTGGACAAAATATTGTAAAAGACAAAGAAAACTGGGTCTCGAGCAGCAGTACATGTTCTCAGTGTGTTTTCTGTCACGTGTATTTCTGGTTATTTGTCCCACCCTTCCTTCCTGCTCAGCTCCAACAACAATGTCGGCTATAAAGTTAAAATCTGTCAGAAAAATATAAATAACAGCCTTCGCGCTTATCACAGCTGGGTGAGAAGTCCACAGCAAACAAACTACTGCAACAATAAAACCGTTCTCTTTGTTAGCTTAAAAGTGAATTATTCCCAAACTTCAACCACAGTGTGTAACACGAAAGAAGACGTGTGCTATACAGAGAAAGAGTATTCTGCGACGATGGTGATCTCACCTTGTTGTCGAGTGAGGCAATTTCCTGCTGGTTGGCGGTGGAGAGGAGGAAGCTGCTCATCTGGCTCTTCAGGGGGTCGTCCACCTCCACGTCAATGTCGTAGCAGGCCGTCTTCTTCTGGTCGTTGGGATCCACGCTGAAAGAAAATGTGAAGTGAGACACATCTTTAAAAAGAGGAAGCTTTCAATAAATCCACTTGGGAGTCCTCAAGTCCGTTCAACACATTTCCCAAATTAAGAGTTTATTTTCTTATTTTTCTTTTGTGTAGAAAACAATAACCTCCCATAATAAGCTTGCATCACACATCCCATTACTCTGGTGTGAACTCACCCAGTAATGGTTCAACATTGTTTGGCCTTAAAATATTCTTTTTTAAAAAATGGTAAATGATGCCGTGCTTAATTTATTTATAATGAAAAAGCCAGTAGAAGGTTTCAAGGTAAACACATTTTCATACTATAAAGCTATTTGAATTTAATATCTCTTTAAATAGCATCTTTCCTGTACTAATGCAAGGATAAATATGCAAAGCCTGGTGTAAAGATGCTTCTCAGTTAGTACTTGGTTGTGTTATTTATCTTCTGTGATGCATATTTCATACAGGGGGAAAATCTACCTGATAACGTGGTTGATGACGATGGGGTCAGGGGGCAGGAGGAGGTTGGTGAGGCGCTGAGGGATCTCAGAGAACTTCAGCCGAGGGCAGTCAAAAATCTAAAAATAAAAATAACTTTCCTTTTAAAGTGAACCGGTTATGCTTCTTCCTTATTTTCTGACATACACGAGACAGACCGAAGCGTTGGACCACCTACACATTACACATACAGGAACTTTTATGACATCTCGCTCTAAATTGGTGCTCCCTTTGCAGCTATATCTGTCAGTACATGTGTCCACTCTTTTAGGAAGCCGGTGGAAATTTCATCCAGAAGAGCATTTGTGAGGTCAGACAGTGGTGTTGGACCAGAGAGCCTGGCTTCCAGACTCCATTCTAATTCATCTCAAAGGTGGGCTCTGTGCAGGCCAGTCAAGTATTTCTACACCAAACTCATCCAACCGTACCTTTACGGACTTTGTGCACCGTCTCAGTGATGCTGGAACAGACAGGGACCTTTCTCAAACTGTTCCCACAAAGCTGGAAGCACAGAGTTGTCCAAAATATGTAGGTGAGGTGAAACAATAAGATTTCCCTTCACTGGAGCTTAATTGATTTATTAGTCGGCTACTGGGTCTCCAGCTTTCTGTGTCCGCAATGGAGTTGCGGACACAGAAAGCTGTGTCCAGGAGGTCTGGAACCTTGTTTTGAAAATTTTATGCCAACCAGAAGGGAAAATTCGGGGTTACTATTACAAACCTATAAGAAAATAACATGAAATTGAGGAAGTAACTTGAAATGTTGAGTTACTAAGTTGAAATCAGGCTGCCAGAAAAAAAAGTAGAACATATTATGATGAGGGCAGGAAAACCTATGCCATGAAGCGCTCGGCACACAGTTCTTGTGCTGATGTTAATGCTGTGGTTCCTAAATTTTTCCACTTTGCAACAAAGCTACTACTTTTTTCTACTCTTGGCTCTGTATGATGTCATAGCTCGTGATACTCCACCGACAGACATAGAGCTAACATGGAACAGACTAAATATGAGCCTTATTAAAAGAACCAACAAATCCAAAGTCTAGAGTTAGTCCAGAACAACTGGAAAAAAAGCCCAAACCATAAAACAAAGCGCAGGAATGCATGGTTGGAAAACACATGATCCCACAAAAGGGAAAAAAGGAAAACCAGAAGTAAAACAGGAACAGGAAGTAAAAGCAACATAAGACACATGAGGAAAACTAGCTTTAAAAGCAAACCAGAATAACCCTACCTATGACAGAGACATGAAAGCTAACACTAAACATAATGTCAGAGAAAGGGGAACACATGGAAAAGCTACTTTCGTAGTATCTAAGAATAAAAATATGGAGCGCTCATTTGTTCCTCTGCCAAAGCGAGAGCTGAGGTGGAGGTATGTGATCGCTGCTGTTTGACTACCCAGAAGCTACTGAGCCAGATTTTATGAAACTATGAGAGCGCACGCAGAGGAGGAAGCAGTTCAATTATGGTGCTGATCCAAATCCCTTTCCGCAAAACTGTAAGATAAGACTCCTGCTTTGGTGGAGTTTATATACATACTGCTCATCTTGACCTGGTGCGATCATATTTTCAGCAACAGCAGGAGTCCACACCTGTTGGAAATACTTGTCACAGTTGATGTACTCCTTGTCATGCGAGTCCTGCAGCTTGTTGGTCTTCACGTACTGCCAGAGGGCCTGGATGATGCAGGAGCGAGTCTGAGTGTGAATACCGAGCAGGCGAGCCAGGCGAGGGTCCAGCTTAAACTGGGGAGGCTGCGGAGACAACATAATCACATTACAGCACTTTCTACAGCCGCCCACATCAGGGGCTTTACATCAGCTCCATCACATCATTCACCCTTATCGTATTTCTCCGGCTTGGAAACAGATGTCAGGTTTAAATGGCGTCTTACATGGACTGTAATGTTTGTGCAGGCCGGTGTTTATCGGCAATGTGAGGCCTGCAGGTTGTCACTACAACAGCTGATTTCAAGGCACGGATTAGTCACGGCGTAGTAACGGACTATTTATGGGCATCGAAGCGAGACGGCGTGCCGCCCTCACCTGGTATTCCAGCATCAGCAGCAGAGTGCAGCGCACGCTCACGTCTCCTGGCCGCTTCACCTGGAAGCCGTCCGTCTCCTGGGTGGTGGGCGTGCGGTGCCACTGAAAGAGCAAAGAGAAGGCCACAGTTTGACCAAACCAAACTCAGCTGGTTTATTAATCATCGGCAGCCTTATGAAATTTCCCCTTGTGGGACTAATAAAGGTATATCAAAACAAATCAAACTACCAGACGACTGAAGTATTCCCCCGACTTCTACTATAGAGCCATCATGAAGTTGAAATAACAATAGCAGATTTTAGTAGGCATAAGAAATGAAAATAATGTAGTTTAAAAAAAAGAATTAAGTTAACATGTGCAATGCCAATTAATGGTCCAGATTTCATGAAAATCGTTAAAGGATGGCTGTGAGAAGCGGTGGAAAGAATCTCTCGTTGGCTTTGGTTTAAGAGAGGACACGAGCTGTGCTGCAGTAAGGCTGGAGATCACCTGATGACCTTTAAATCTATTTAAATGAATTAAATGTTATGAAAATTACACCTAAGCACTTTTACTGTAACACGCACATACTGATGAATGTGTCAGGGGCAACCTGGGGTTCAGTATCTTGCCCACGGATGGTTTTACTAGAGGAGCCGAGGACCGAACCACCAACCCTCAGATTAGCAGACATACTCTACCTAAGCCACAGCTCTTGTAAGCCACATCCTCAGGCATGATTTTGTGGGGTAGTGAAAACTGAAAACTGAAGAGCCATAAACTGCAGTTCCTCTAGTGACCACTTGAGGGTGTCTCCAAAAGTTTCTTGTGCCACAAAAGAAGAAATAAACACGTTTCCATGTTTACCGTTTTGGCCTCTACAGACAGTTTCCCCCTCACAACAAGGTAAAGGTGAATTTTTTTTTTTTTTGCAACTCATCGATGCTAATAGTGGAGTGGAGGGTTTTCTTTGGCCAGGCCACAGATTTCCCTCTTGGGGGTCCAAAAAGGCAAAGCTATGCCGTGGGTCAAACATGGGCTAGCATACACGGGCCTCATATAAGTTTTCTATGGGTAGTGCACACTGGGTTTGCCCATAGAAAACTCATTTCGGGGCCCCCAAGGGCAAAACTGCTGTCGGCCCTGTGTGGGTGCATGCAATTGGGGCCCAAATGCAAATGTGCAGAAAACAAGGATGTTTTCAGCGTTTAGGTCATCTAACAGCAAGTTGTTGTTTTTTTTTTAACAGAAGCACTAACTTAGTAGGTTAGTAGGTTAGCTTAAATATCTGCAAACTAACCACGCACAAGACAGAAAGGGTGAATATTATCAACCTCTGGAGACATAGTAACATCTATCGCTAGCAGAAAAATTCCATAAGCACCTGGTCACATGCAACTATCCCAATATTATTCTGTCTTTAAGTCGTTTTTGCATTTCAGAAGCTCTTCCGCATCTAACCTCTGATGGTATTTACATCTCTGTTTTACTTTAACCACTCAGAAAAGAAAAACACTTTAACACTCAGTCTTGCAGTACCCTGGCAAGCAATCCAAAGTGATGTTTTCCTGCAACCACTGGCTGATTCAGAACACATTACGTGCTTATTGTACCTCAAGGTAGAAACAAAATTCTTTTGATGGAAAGTCATTCAAACAGAAGCACCTGGGCGCCTGGGTAAAACACCCTCTTAAAAAGAGGAACCTTGAGAAGTCATAATTTTCACTTTGAAAGTCCTGAAGTGTTTTTTTTTACGTTTTTTAAGTTATGTGAGGACACAAAGTGAAGGGCAGCTAATGGTTGTTTTTAATAAGTAAGCAGTTGTTTTCTCCGGCTCTCGCATGTTTAAACAACCTTGTGTGTTGGAAAATTTAAAAACCCATCTCCTTTCTGCTGTTACACAAAAGAAGAAGAGAGAGGGCAATCCACTCTGCCACTCTGTTTTAGTTTGAATGCACCCAACGGGAATATGAAAAGCAGCAGGTCAGCTGGGCTTATTGTACCACGAGATTTAACCAGACGTGACAAGATAAAAATTTTCACTGAACATCTCTGGACTGCACGACCAAGAGGTCGTCACTGACCCTGACTGCACGGCTGAACGGGGAAGGTTCAATGATTTCTGCTACGCATACAAAAGCCTCACACAAATCAGTGGAGCTTCCAAGACTAATGGACAGCAAAGACCTTCCTTTGTTCTGCTGTGAACGTTGTCCAAACTGGCTGAGAAGATTAAACAGCATTAGAGTTCACTTCAGAAAACTGCCTCAGCTTTGAATTAGCTGTCTTGCCAACAGTTAGACTGATGCTTTTCTCACATTAAGCCTCTTATAAAGGTAAAAACAAGCCGTTCTAATGATACGTGGTCCGGCACATGAAAAGTCGGTCAAAGATGCCAACCACAAAAAACCCAAGCCCATTTCTAATTTGGATTTCAAATTTTTGCAGTGTTTGCTATCTTTGCTTCACTGTCTATAAATATAGCGTCTGATGCAATTGCTCACTTTTTACCGTAAACCCTCGTCCAGCAAGCCTCTCGGCTATGAAGAGAAAACCCCCACTTAGTGTAGCCACACATGCCTGGGGGTGTGACCTGGCCTGTCAGCCAATCAAATGTGCTGCTTTAATGATGCTGGCAACTTCTCCATCTTTAGCCCGAAGCAAAAGCACTGTGTAATCATTATTAATCAACGGGTTCTTGTAGTCCTTGTGGAGTTTCATCGGAAATTGAATCTACACTGTGACTGATATATCAGCAGGCCGATATTAGTTATAAATGCTGATAGATATATCAGTATCAGCATTTATAACATAAATTCCAAAAAGACGAGAGAAACATCCTTCAACCGTGTTTTGAGTGTTGATGTTGCATAGTTTGCCCACCAGAGTGCCCTCAGGCTCTAGTTTCATCATTTACAAATGTGCTACAAGGGAGTATTTATCTATTTGCATTGTTACTAAACCAGAATAATTTAATGAACGTGCATATTTGGACAACTTCAACTTAAAAACCAATAAAAAATGAATAAAGAAAAACTAATTTGTTGCATTTTATTGACTTTCCAATGCCGTCACGTTCAAAGGAGTAATTAGTGGAATCCTTTGAATGCATTTCATTGCATTTTAAGGGACAAAAACCCCTGAATTTTTCCCACATAAGGAAATTAAAATTAAGTCTTACATGAAAAAAAGTGATTTATTGTTACAGGCGGTCGTGAAAACAGGATCCAAAGAAGTTTGTGTTCATAATCCAAGCTTACGCTTATTTGTCAGACAGCACGCTGAACAAATCTGTTTTCTTATCGACACACTGCGCTGCAGCTAAGAAACTCTGAGCTGTGGTTTTCAGGGGTTGTGCACTGGACTATTTCTTGACTTCCTGGTTGCCTCATAGGTACAAACTGACCATCCTTTTCTGTGCGTTTTCATTTCAGCTACTGAACGTAAATGAGCTGGGTTCACTAACAGCTTAACTATATTACAGAAAGTCAAAAAATCATTAGGTTTTTATTAGAGGTGCTCTTTAACCTATAAAATAAAAAACCCTCCAAGCTACAAATCACTGTGTAGCGAATTCACTGTGAGTGTGAATTAGAATATTATTTTGACACACAAGGAATCATGGCTATAAGAAAAGCCTGCTATCCTTTAGTTTGATTTCACTCGTATTGATCAGACACCTATCCCACATGATCATATGACCCTTTAAATTTTGCTCAGAAAGCAAATTTTGAAGTTTTCTCCAGTGAAAACAGATCAAACATCAAGGGTACCAATGCTTGATTCTGCTCCTCCATCATAGACATTAAATCGGTGCAGTTTTTGCATTGAAATTATGATGTATCCCACCGTACTGATGCACAAAGTTGGTTGTAGAAGGAAAATTGTGAGAACTGTGCAAATTGTGTGAACAAAAGTAAGATTTTGTTGTTTTTGGATAGTGACACTGTGAGTAAATGTCTTTTGTGTTTGTTTTGTATCGTCTGTACTCGTGAAATTATGAGGGCTCAAATATGCTGAAAGCAATGAAGCTAATTAAAAGCACTGACTTTTAAATGAACTCCGAGGGCCTTTAACTTGGAAAATCTCATCATAAAAAGGTAAAATTTTGCATTTCATCATTAAATTGATGTTATTGTCAGGTGGGCAACACCGATTGACCAACTGACTGATTGATTTGTAATAACTATACAGGGTTGAGTTATTACTACAAGTTTTGTAGAGACACACAACACACTGTGGTCTCTAGTGTTACCCACCACGGTCAGGTGTTTATTTTTGGTAGCTGCCACATTTGACGTAGATTCATCATAGCAGTGCTCGACATTTTTAGTCAGCCTTCTATAACTCGAAGTGTGTGTGAATAACACGTTAAATACACCTGTGCTTACCCTGCTATGACATGTCAAACAGCCTCCAGCAGAAAGGAGTGTATTAGGGCAGACTGAGGAGGTTCAGTTAACAGAACGTTTTCACAGCAGATGTTATCAGATATCTTCTGGTTTGGATTTGTTGCCATTTATCCAGATTACATCGCTCAAATTGAATTAATCAATCAGTTTAAAATCTGCAGGATTTATTTAAAGTGTCAGTACATTATATGTCTGTTATTTTTGTCCTTGTGGCTATAAACAGATGCTTGCTGTGCTGTTTGGGGGTAAAAAAGCTAAAATGGCTTCTTAAAGCCCCTTTTTGGTAACAAGCTACTTGGTGAGCTGCAGGTCACCTGAACGCAGCGAGTAACAGCGGCGAAACAGTGCATACGTTTTTAAGGACTGCAATTACTCTTCACACACATTCGAAGAGAAGCACTTATGCTCGTTTTTGTGTGTTTTAAGTGACACGCTGTCTGCCAAGGGGTGCGAGAAACAACAGCTAAGACAGGAAGCGAATTCGTTCAACATCCGAATGGTCTGCCACAAAGAGAAGCTGCACACATGCACTCCATAAATCAGGCGGCAGGGACAGACCGTTTCGAAGTGTAAGGACTGTGAGTGTGGGGGTTGTGTGTAATGCTGCAGGTAGTGTTAACATCAAGCAAAGCATGCAAAACTTGTAGATCTTTGCATGGCAAATACTTTTAAAATTTAAAAGTTAGGAAAATTACTTTCCAAAGAGATAGATGTGAAAAACTGAACTGTGTCTGGCCGATGTGGGTGCAAGAACAGTGGCTTTTCTTAAAGGAGCCGTTTTAGTCCAAAATCATATGTGCACATTTTTCTTCTGGCCTTTTTGTGCCGTTTGTTTGTCTTTACCGTTCTGGTGCTCAGCATTGGTCTGGAAGCTTGTTTCCTCCACTGAAAAACACTTTTTCCCCCATCTATGAGTCAAAATGTTCGGGCGTCTTCTTTATAGGTCAAATTTTCAACTTCTTTCTCTGCAAGTTTGAATTAGTACGTTGAAATTTTGAGATACTTAACCCCAAATTTACACTTACAGATGGCACAAAAATGTGTTTTTCCGTTGAGGAAATATGCTTCGATAGCTTTGGAGATACCTCCACACACATATTACGTATTCATCTTTGTCTTCATTTGTATTTTCTGTTTTCATTTTTGCACTCTCACGGTATAAGGCCCTCACACTGAGCTTCTGGCACTTTTATTTTAAATATGTTGTTTAAAAAGTATTCTAGACTGCATAATTTTTATGCAGTAATAAAGTACCTATATACCAATTTAATTTCCTGCTTTATTTTGAAATTCCTTTTCTTGTTTTATTGCTGCTCCTTCCTTCCTGTGTCCCAACAGCTAATTACTCAGCGAATGTATGCATAACCTTACAGCTCAAGCTTTAAAGTTTCAGTGATTCTGTTGTGCATGCTGACCTCTGTTTTCTCCTTTGCTGAATTTTTTTCAGACCCTCTGTGCAACCGCAACCCTGATCAACAAAACTGAGATGTGGACTTTTATCCTGTGTACCTTTAAATCCAGTTTCCAGTCCATTATTTGGTTCAGCCACTACGCTGCAGAAAAGTCTGCCTTGTCTTGAATATAATGGAACTAAAAGCCTGCTACCTTGTGGTTTAAAAGTGCCAGAAAAACGTATTTTAAAAACTCAGCAGCAGTAATGTTCCCACACAAACTCTGCAACACTTTCGTAGGCAGGCACAGAGACACTTTCTCCAGCATGTGTTTCAGCCCTGAGGTCACAAGGACCGAGACATAAAGACCTGCTTCACAGCCTTTGTTACATTTTTACACGTTTATCTCCTTTTTGTAACAAATATTCCATTTGCATAACTTTCTAAATTGTGTAACACATTAATATAACAACTTCTGGGTTTTCGCCTGCGTCCACACTATCGTTTCAGTCGTCCACATTTAAACGGCCGAAAACGCCTACGTTCCAGTCCTGCGCAAGACGATTCGACCTGCCTCATTTCTGTCTGCCGTTTATAATGCCCTTCGCTATCTTAGTTTGATTGGTCACATGACTGCATCACATGACTAAAATGTGTCATAGTTTTCGAAAAAGCTCCGGGTTTGCTGTCCACACCGCGACACAAAAACGGCGTTTTCAAATGTATCCGCTGTGGAGAGCGTTTTCAAAACGCAGCGTTTTCCTTGACCGAAAACGCCGTCTCAGTGTGGACGGACGGCCAAAACGGAGAGAAAAAGATGCGTTTTCAAACGAAAACGTATTAGTGTGGACATGGCCTCAGGGTTCAGTATCCTAGCCAAGGATACTTCAACATGCAGACTTGACCTCTGACTTCGATCTCGAGTTCACTGAAATAGACACTAATACTACCTGTGATTACAAAAAATACATAAAAATCATAATAATAATAATAAAGGCGTAACCATGTTTATTTTATCATTATTAATATATGTTTTACAATGTTACTGGTACAGCGATGTTACCGTGAGCCCTGCCAGGTGATTTCTGGAAACCGGCCCTGACTCTGAGTTTTTCTAATAGACTTTTTAGGTGATTTGATGACCACAAGGTGAGTACCATCTAGTTTCATTATATTCAAGTGAAGCTCGATATGACTACAAAACTCACACCAAAACCATGCAGGTGGATACATTTCGATACAAGCCAAAGGAAAACACGTATATGTGATTTCAGGGTGAACTTCTACACGAAAGCGGACACCACACACTTTTAGAAAATCAGCTTTCAGGTTTGCAAGGTTGAGTATTTTGCACTTGAAAGACACTGGGGACCCTTTTGAAGGTGAACATCTGTTACATTTAAAATCCACTGCAGTAGAGCAAAAAGTGTGTTTTTACTTTCGTGTTTTGTGCAGGTAAAAGTGTAAAATTAAAGCTGCTGTTCATCCATTTATTGATCTGAAAAATGGATGATTTCTGAGATCAATGCAAATTTCGCAGGTGAGTGTGTGGTTCCTCCTCTGTGTTTTGAGCTGACCTCGACCAGGTGGTTGTCAGGACCGTACAGGTCTTTATCCAGCTCGATCACCAGGCTCTTGAAAAACGAAGAGAATTTCTTCTTCTGCTTCCCCGGCTGCAGAGCAAACAGATAGCAATCAGAAAGACGTCGGTTAAGACCCATAATCAGTCACACACATGCATGAAACACTCATAAGCAGATTCACAAACGCAAACTACTGTTGCCATGTCTTTGCTTATAGCAACATTACTCATCAAAAACCCACGAGAGGCGGGGTGAGATCAGAAAAAAAGAAAAAGAAAAAGAAAGACGCAAGACATTCTCAGAGTCCACTTCCTCCGAGCTCAACCAGAAATATTTGTGGTCTGTGAAACCTAAATGCTTTGTGCCGCTGCTCTGAGAACATCAGAGCTTTTTGCAGTCAAGCTCACGGCACAAGAAAAATGCAAAAACCTTCTGCTTTTAAGACACTCGCGGTCCCTCAAGACGCTCTTCTCAACATCAGTCGTTCATTTCATATTCTGAGCCAGACGATACTTTTCTGTCCGTAGTCGTTTGAGCGCATCATTACCGAGCCGAAGACGACCGAGAGCAACTACGAGATCAAAGAGCGGCACACTTTAATACCAACCGGGATGATTTAGATGTGTTATTATTTTAGAGGACAAGCAGTTATTTGACTCATGCTGAATTCATCTACACCCAGCCACGACAGCTCAGTATTCAGTTATTTTCCTTAAAAAAAAAAAAAGGACTGTATTAAAACTAAACCCATGCATGACTATGAATAAAACAAACTCACATCATCCAGCAACTTCCCCTCTACTCGCAGTTCCCATGACGCAATGCTGCCATCAGAGTCATCTGCGTCAGGTCTGGCAGGGTTGAAGGTGTTGGAAATGTAAAGCCTCAGTTTACGCTTCTGCTGCTGGGACAAGGCCATGACAATAACACAGTTTAAAGGGAGATCTCTGTCTGTTTCTCTTTGAACTGCAAAACTATCCTTAAACAGCATTTTCTCGTTTGTCCCGAGTCCTGATTTCTTTTCGATACCTTCATTGGCCTCTTCAGGGCCTCCTGGATGTCCACGCGTTTGCGCATGATGGTCTGGTCCAGTTTGCGCTCAAATGCGAGCAGGTCCATGTAGGCCTGAGACTCAGGGACCAGCTCACGGATCTGCTCAGAGGGAGGACAGGCTTAGGTTAAAATCAGATAAAGTTTCACACCCTGGATTAAGAAGTAAGATTTTCTTTGCATATCTAAATAGCACTAAAGAATTTAAGCTGATAAGCTGTCTATTCTGGTGCGGGTGCTGGTAGGGGGTCTGTTGTCTACTTTAGCCCCTTACATTCAGTATCCTGTAATTTAACCTTTAAGAAGCTTTAAGGTTAGAGAAAAAAACCCATATTATTCCACTCTAACTTTAAATATGGAGAAAATATGGCTATATGGCTAACTGCTAGCATAAAACAACACTACAAAAATGAGAACTTTAAACAAAGCCTCCAGAAAATACAGCTAACTGCTAGCGTAAAACAATACTGCAGCTTATCATATAAGGTGATAAAAAACACACACACACACACACACACACACACACACACAAATGAAGATAAGAATAGGTGGGAAAGAAATAAAGTTACCAGATTATGAAAAACAGCAATAATGCACTGAAGCTAGTTAGCTAAGCGAGTGAGCCCACTTGCAGCTAACGCTAATGCACGGTCATTCTAAGGCTTTAAGTATCAGGACAATCATCTGGTCTTTATCAGTTCTTAAGATTGAAAAAATACAACCTTAGATGACCAACACATGACTTGTGATACCTTTTAATTATTTATTTAACAAAAACCCAAAATGGAGAAGCAATGTGTGAAAAACTAAGTACATCCCATAAGTCAGTATCTTGTAGAATCAATGTTAGCAGTGATAACTTGAAGTAACTGTTTTCTATATAACAGTTATCAGTCCATCATATCCTTGTGGTTGAATTTTGGGCCACTCCTCTTTACAGTGTTGCTTCATTTTAATGAGGTTTGCGGGCATTTGTTTATGCACAGCTCTCTTAGCATCCCTCCAGGACATTTTAGGCAAGTTGGGGTCTGAACTTTGACTTTTACAGCACCTTGAGTGATGATGTTAAATTTGGCTTTGCAAATGTAACATACACAGAGCACACATCCTAACTGTCTGAACCCCTAAATTATTTAAAAAGTATTTTACATTTTTAAAAGGTTTGTGCACTATAGGGCTCTTTTATATGAAAATTAGCAAGTACGATTTTTTATTATCTGACTGTATTTGTACATAAAGTTGGCATTTTTTAGAGTACCTAATGTGTTTTATAAGCGTTTCTTTTGCAAACGAACTGAAGCTGAAGTTCATTATCCCCGCTGAATTTGAATTGAGGAGTGGCATGACAATGAAATATTCAAACAAAGCACAACTATCCTGAATGCACTCCACCACTGCTCCACAGTCTCTCATTATCGTGGTGGTCCACACCAGCCTCGTGACACCAGGGGATCAAAATTAGATGCAGGCCGTGCAGCCAAGCAGCCAGGAGTCTCAGGCATTACCATACTGATGAAAGTCCTCGGAGCATCAAGGGCTGCTGCTCACCAAGCTGGGCACACATGCTCCTACAGTTCCTCCCTCCCTCTTCGTTCACGTTTCTTTCTAAAAGGCTGCCTTCATTGTGCTTCTCATTCCTCCTCTATCTCCATCTCGCTCCCTTTCACTGGGCCGAGGTGCCGAGCTGACGGAGGAGTGTGGCAGACATTCCCCGTGCCTGACTCATTATTGTGTAGTGGCTCCCCAGCTGTGCCTGCAGCTATCTCCCCGTCTGGGCTATGTCAGGGGATAAGACCTAACCTCTCAGTCTCCAGATCTGTAAAGCGCTCTGTGTGCTGGCCAGGACGTGGTGTGGCACGGGGCCGAAAACCGAGAGCACGGGATGCAAACCACAGCCGGCACGGACTCTCACCTGTGGCAGCATGGTGTTTCTGCTGCCTCCTTCAGTTTTACTTGTGGTTGCGTCTTTTCAACATCCCGCTGACTACGCCGATTCAAAAAAGAAAATCAATGAGCCGCTGTCCAAGCAGCAAAATGAAACCCTAAAAAAAAAAAAAGCCCCAAAACCTTCAGATCTGTTCCCCTCATCCTCCCTCATCTCATTTGGAAATAACAAATAATCACCTGGCCCTCTGCGCCTCCCAAGAACCCCAAACATCAAAAAAACGACCGGGATTTTTTCTGTGCAGCGCACAAAGGCTAAAAAACACACACAGAGAAAAACACACAGCAACAAAGGTAAAAATATGCAGCCTCACCCTTTGCGGAAGAATCTTGTCTGCCATTTTCCTTCTCTTAGCACTAGAGAGAGAGGGAGAGAAAGACAGGGAGAAAGAGGGAAAAGAGAGCATGTTACTATGGTGACTGATAGCGTAGCACCCAGGCCATCTGCTAAAATGCTGGGCCATATCCAGCACCCCAGCGTCCCAGCTGTGTGTGTGTGTGTGTGTATCATGTGTTTGTGTGTTCCCTGAGATGGAGCGGTACACCTGGAGAGCGAGAGCCTCTAACAGCCAAAAAAGTGTCACATCTCTTCCCTGACATGTATTCACTGCACGCACGCACACACACACACACGCACACACACACACACACACACACACACACACACACACACCTTCTGCAGAATCGCTGAGGCCGCCGCTGCAGGACTCGGATGGTGACAGGATGTGTACCCATGACTTTTCAGGATTTATGCGTGTGTGTGTGTGTGCAGCTCATTAGATTCATTAATTCCTTGCAGCGTGAACTTCATATATTTTACTTACCAAGAAAGGGCTAAGAGCAACAAGAACATCTGTGCCAAGTTGTCAGAACTTTCTTTCCAGGTGACGCTGATTGCAAAAACATCACTACACCTTCCTACACCCCCCCAAGATTTCCTTAAATATTTAATCATCTCCCCGTGTAAAGTGCTCTGTCGTTGATGCCTGCAGGAGGACGCTGCCTAAAAACAACAAGACGGCACTACACTGCAAAAAGAGCATAAAAAGAAAAATAAAGAAATAAACTCGTCTCATGAGGACGGATCATTTCAACTCACTTTTCTCATTAAAGATAATAAATAATCTTGCCTTTAGGGTGTTACGTCCTTGGGGCGATTTGATTAATTTGTAATCTTGTTTTAGGATATCGAGAGCTAAACTGAGCTTTTTTAAAGCTGAATATTTTGATTTGCTTCCTTGCTAAGAGTTACATTAGAAGATGGAGTGGTAAATATAGACAGCCGGGCTTTGGTTGAGATTAGAAACAAGAAAGGTTCACTAATTAACCACACTGTGGTTTTATCTCTCATAATCAGCTGTTTTCTGTTTATTTAAAGGCCTTTAAAGTGCACTATTGACCCCTCAATGACCCCTCAAATTCATAAGTAAAGGAGGTATCAACCTGAAATGTTGAAAAATGGATTTAAACAGTTAAAACCAGCAACTAAATCAATTTTACTAGATTGTAGATTTATTAGATACTTTATTAGGTAGCAGGAGCGGCCGACATGAATTCAATTTATTTACACTGATCAGCCACAACATTAAAATCACCAGCCAAAACAGGTTCGGCCCACCAGGTTACAGACAGTTGGTGTCCTGTGGGGGTTTGGCACCGGGATCCATCGGGTCCTGTCAGTTACTGGGTGGAGGCCGCTGCCGTTGGGGAGTGCCCACGTCAGGTTTGAGTTTCATGGCGTTAATGTTGTGGTTGATTAGTTTACACTGTGATGACATTTGAGTTTCAAGGAAACAGTCCAGTAAGGAATCAATTTAACAGATTAAATGATTAACTGATCACACAAATCTAAGTACAGATTGATTTTTCCATAATTACATGAAACTTTAAGAGTTTAAACACTACAGGATCTCTGGAACTTTGCAGTGTGTTTTGAGTTCTCGCCCAGCTCTCTCTGTGGGTGGAAATTTCTCTAGTTAGTTAGATTACTTTTTGTATCTAGAAAAGATTTTTTGCAGTGTAGTGAATTTTTCTGTCACAGTGCACTACAACGGTCTGTGAAGCAGTATGTTACATCAGCATGCCAACTACTGAAACAAGCCTGCTGCAAGGAGAATTGAAGGATCCGGGAGTGCATTGGAAAGGGGAAAAAACAAAAGAAACACAAAACAACCCGCCATTTTACACTCTCTTAAAATGGTTTGAGACTGGATTTCTATTCTATTTATTTTTCTGCTCTAGCTGCACAAAACCGTTCCCATCATGCCATGCTCCAGCCCAAAGCATGCACCACTACATTTCAGGAGTCGGCTTCTACGACCTCTACGTTTGTTTTCTCATTCAGGAAGTGCTGGGCTCAGGTGAAAAGGCAAGAAGGAAAAAAAAATAGGCCAGAGTCATCAAACGAAAGAAAACGGACATGCAGCAGAATAAAATCCTACTTTGATCCGAGCGTGGGATCTGATTGGGGCTCTCTCATGTCCATCTGCCTCGCCGGCATCTCATTGGCTCCGGGGAATCCGACTGGCTTCCTAAGAATTGGTGAGGATTCGAAGGTTGTCCGATTAGAGTTGTGGCGAGACACACACTCAGTGGCAGCAAGTACGAGGGTAAACACCTGGTGGTTCTGTGTGTGTGTGTTGGATGTGTGTGTGAAGTTCAAGGGTCTGTTAGTAGGTGCAGACAAGGGCAGGCACTGGGGATGGGTAACGGTGTCCATGCATGCACAAAGTGCAGCAGGGGAGGACCTGGGAGGCGTCCTGCTCGTCTGAGGGACACGCTCATCCAACAGTTTCTCAGTGAACCAAAACAATCATGCTTCACACACAAAGACAGACAATACACTGATAATGAACACAATGGGAACAGACAAGCAGCGTGTGGTGGTTTTACCTGTTTGGGTTCAGCTCAGGATGGCCCTATGGTGCATACATGGTTGGTGATTTATGGATAAATAAGAGCTTTTTGTCATTTCCACAGCCAGAAAAGTAGCTCCTGACCACAAAACTCAGCCTTTTTTTAACTGCTGCATAAAACCTCACAATCCTCCTAAGCAACATTAAGTGTCCAAGGTAACCGTGCGTTATGAGCAGTGAGGAAAGTTTTACTTCAAGGACCAACATTAATAGCAAAAACCAAGGTTCGGGGGTTTATAAGTAATGTGGCACTCAGGGGAAATAAGAGATAAAATTGAAGACAAAAAAAAAAACCTAACCAAAATATAGCAGGGTGTGGATAAAGCTGGGGTCTGAAGAACAAAGAGGCAAAGCTAGAGGAGGGAACACGGCACGTAATCTTTAAATCTTCTATTTTACGGCTGCCGGCAGTGGTTTCAACTCTCCTGGGGCGGAGATTGAGGTGCAACACTCTGAAATCAACTGGAAGCTGTCATTCATTCAGAGGATGTACAGAGACGATGCAGTTCTTCATCTTTGTGCTGCTTTAAAGTGGAAAATCTATTCCAGAATGAGGTTTGAGCCTATTTTTGAGGCAATGGTCAAAGCAGTAGTGGCCAGCCAATCGTACATTACGTCATGTTGCAATATGCGAAGTGTCTGTGGTGAGCAAACAAGGTTTTTTTCAGTTGTAGTACAACAAAACAAATGTTTCCCCTTTCTGAGAGAAACGGAGCAGAAACGCACTCGCAATACTCAAACGTGGGATTCTGTATGTTTTTCACACTATATCATTAATATACAGACCATAGACTGTATATAAAAGATGGACGTAGCCATCCATTGGATGACACTTCTACTCGAGAGCTATCATCCTGGACAAATGAGTGTTTTGAAGCCAGATGTTACGAGTGAGTGGCAGAGCTGACTTCTTTTCCACAAGCACCCACTCAGCTCAACTACACTCTACTGGACTCGGTTTTGATCATTTTCCATTATAACTGAGTTCCACCTCAATGTGGCTGTGGTCACAACAAGACAACAATGGAGGACATCGTGGCGCCATCATTGGCGGGTTTGACTCTTGTGAAGCAGTCAGTCTTATGACTCATGACTCATGAAGTGACGTCACTGCCTGGCCAATCAGTGGCATGCAGTCTGCTGGCGTCACATTTTCAGCTCAGAAACCCAGCTGCATAGGTTATAAAAAAGTACCAGTCGAGTCAAGTAGGTGAATGATGCAGTGACTTGTCAATCACGTAGTAGGCCCGCCCACATCCTGCATTTTGAGTCGACTGGAGACCACACTAAACATGCGATGAGTCCATAAACTCATCAGGAAGGTGTGTTTTTAGGTCATAGATTCAAGTGAGCTTTCTAATAGACTTTTATAAAACAAGATTTCTTTTTGCAACCACATAAGTGGCTTTTTAAATGCTGGCATGGAGAATAAATCCAGGATTAATGCACTTCTGCTTTGACTTGACTTTTTAAGACCTACATCCAATTTTGGGGGGGAGAGCCCACCAAAAATACATCAACAGAGTCACAACGTTAGCTTATGGTGTGTGTGTGTGTGTGTGTGTGTGTGTGTGCGTGTGTGTGTGTGTGTGTGTGTGTGTGTGTGTGTGAGTTAAATTGTTCCTTTCTGGGTCCAGGAATTTCCAAAAATATGGCATCTAGTGTGCAGTCACCATGTTTAATTTAAGACAGATTTACGCTTTTGAACTTCATGCACCATATAAGTGAGAAGTTTACACCTACATGCTAGTTGAAGTACCTGAATTGAGACATGCGTGTGAGTTACATATAAAGATAATCTGTCCTGTGGTGCTTCTTCACAAACTTTTTAGGAAAATATATACAGACTTTCTAGGACAAAGGGTTGAGTATTTGTACCAATTAATGCAAAGTATTTGTAGCAGGACAGCGTAAGCTCTGCAGAGCACGTGTAGCTGGGACCATAAGGTCTCAATGACACTGCAAACACAGGTGGCCCGCCCTCGGCTGGCAGCAGCAGCAGCGTGGAGTCTGAGCTGGATGGAGGCGCCGGACCATCAAAGCGTTTGCCAGAGGACGCGCACTCCAACAGAGCAACAGGGAGCGAAAAAGACAAAGACACCTGAACAGGTCACCCTGCACCATTGATCAGAGCCTCCACAGCCGGCTGGGCTGCTGTGGGGGTTGAGGCCTCGATGCAGTGCAACATTTCCCCTGACCTGTTCGACAAGCCTGCTAAATTATAAGTGGATCAATCGTGCTGCACGTAGCAGGAGAATGAAACAGAGGTCCACAGAGTGTGCATATTGATCCCCTTTCTAATGACCAAACCTGGCACGCACTCGTCTCCTTGTAGTCATGAAGCTACTCTGTGAGCCTCTGTGTGTGTGTTTGTGTAGCCTTGAACTTTTCTGGACATTTCCTGGAAGGATCTGTATGTGAGATCATAAATGTCTGAATCATTCGGACCAGAGGCGATCCGTGCTAACTCACTAACGGAGATTTGCCGCGTTAATGCGGTTATGGCGTTAACGTCATTTTAATGAGATTAACGCTGACAGCACTAATCCAAATATATCTAGATTGAAAGTATATCACTTTAATTTGCAGCAGTGGGTTTATTTATTAGAATTTCTATATAGTAAAACGACGTCTATGCAAATTAGTAAGTAATGGTTTCAAATAAACAGTATAGAATACAAAGTGCTACAATTGCACCCAAAACAAAGTGGATTAAAAGCAGGTGCGACCTGTGGTTAACAGGACTAAGCTAAACAAAGCATTTCCAGTAGTAAGTAAGTAGTAAGTGTGAACAATTTCCTGTTGTCTGCTACATGTGCGAAAGGGCAACGACAAACAAAGTGTGAAAACGAACCCGTCCTCTATTTCATTTGATGGCAACTTCCACTACAGTTGTGGAAGAGGGGGAAGCACGAAATTCGACCTGTTTCGGAAAGTAGAGAAAACGAGCCATACGTGGATATTCAGCGTATCGCTGTAGCACAAAGCGTTTGCATGGACAGATCAGCTCCGTTTAGATTTAACCATGTGCGCGTCAAATTACCGTAACTCGTCACTATTTTGGGAAAGAGAGAAAATTAAAATTGAAGCAGAGAGAATGCTGCTTAGGTTTTAAACAGAAGGTCATAGGAAGTAATGCACAACTACTGCCGGAGGGTGCTGGTAACGCACCTGGAAGCTATTTGCAAACTGACATCAAACAAAAAAATAGAGCAAGAACAACTTAGCTAGCAGAGGGCGGACTTAGAAAACGAATAGAATAGTTAATGCTAGTTAAATTTTCCTACTCTAATCACTTTGTTTTATGAATACATGCGTTAAAAGCATGACAAGACACAGAATACATGTTTCTCATACAACTAATTAGAAAAAGCAACAATATGCGAATAAATTCTCCCAAAGCACTTGACGTCCTGCTTAGTCTCCTGCACGTGGCTCTCTCTCATCACCGTCTCCTTCACTGTGGGTATGTCTGCATGAAGCCTCGAGGAACATTAATGTAAAAGTGACCTATGTGTGAATGTCAAATGAAGCCTGCAATGTTACGTATCCCGGTTTGACAGTAGATAGCGTAAGGATAAGCCAAAGAGACTACCAGAGTCTGAACGTCTGCAGACAGCTGTGAGGATGCCACGTTTATGCGATGGTAAAAATTTACACTACAAAGACGCTGAAGACAGCTAGAGGTCGAACCGAGAGCCAACATTCAGTCGTGGCAGCGACTGTGATGGTGAGAGTGGATGTATACAGCAATGAGCGAGGCGAAGGATGCAAAACGAGGCGAGCAGCAAGAGAAGGGGAAACGACATGAAATGGAAGCTGAAAAGTGACAAACACGCACAAAGGTCATGGTTTCACTCGTCACCGGTGGGATTTTTTAAGCTGGATTTGAAAGATTTTAGGAGATCACAGTGCGGAAATGTTGACGTACACGTTGGAGGTACTTCGCTAACATTTTTTAAAATGATTTCACGACTGTTAAACTATGTCGGCGTTAAAAAAAGTAAAGAAAAAAAAACTAAACAAAGAAATCACATGATTCATGTCTGATCTCCAGTCAAATAGTTTCAATTTACAATGAAATTAAAGAGAAAAGCAGCAAATGATACATTTCATGATGGCGGAGCTAGCAGTTATGTGGTGTTTTTTTGGTTAGTTGCACTAGCAGTGCAAGTCTGCGGCGTGGCTCAGTCCCCCCACTTTTTATCAAGAGCATTTCTACAGTTTTTATAAGGAATGCAATGAAATTTTGTGCAGTCATGAATCGTGATCACTTTAAGCAGCTACGGTAGCCAACATTTGCCCAAAGGTTGAGCATTCAACACCCTCAACCTGTTGGCAACAACTTTTAATAACAACATGAATGAAAGGGTCGTCTAGTGGGAGGCAACCTGTGTTCAAAGCAGGTCAGACTCGGACTGACTGCATTTACTTTCAGACAGACTGGCAAAGTTTTGCAAATCATTGCTAATTGCACCCTTTGGTTGCAACTCGTCTGCAATATACGTTTTGCAAAAAGGGACTCGACTCAACTGGTTGCCAACCAGTTGTATTCTGGTTATTCCTTTATAAAACTACTGTTGTTGAGTGCCAGTTTCACGTTACAGTTACACTGGTGTCCTGCAGCAGCTACGTCACTATTTATGTGGGAATTTCTGAAGTTCTTTTTCAAATCTCTGAGATGGACAAACCGGACTCTGAATGCAAGAAGTCAGTGCAAAATTAAATGGGATTTTTTGTGTACGCAGACTGTGACAGGTTTGTGATTTTCCATGTAATTTCTAACCTGACCTCATTGAAATGGAAGCTGATAGCACGCGGACTCTCTCTTATTGCCGTACTAACGGCACCAAAGTTGCTTTGAAAGCAGCATCTAGACTGCGAGTGGTCTCAGACCTGGTCCCCATCTCCAAAGCAACCACTTTAAAAGCAACAAGATTGAAAATTTATTGCATGTTGTTGCAATAACTTTTTTGTCAGTCCTAAAATATAAATAAAATAAATTTAAAATAGGTTACAAGTATAATATACATAATGTTACATAATACTAAGACATTTAATTTAAGATATACAGTTATATTTCAGATTTTTGTAGAAAAATCTCTCCTTCCCATTGTTAACGCATACTTTGATTATCATCAACATCTCAGGAGAATCAGCTTTTCCCAAATCTTCATCCAGATGAAAGTGTAACCACTGTTGAGCTCTTCGATCACATAAAAGCAGACACACAAAGGGTCATTCATTGCACACCATGCAGTGTTTTTGGCCGTTGTAGGTCACTTGGATTCAAACTCACTTTCTGGCACGGTTCTGGACGGCCTGCTGCTGCTGCTGCTGCTGTTGCTGCTGCTGCTGCTGCTGGACCTGCTGGGAGGGGGCAGGCCTCTTACGGCTGGGCTCCATCACTGGGGAGGGCAGGCCGGGCCGCACCGCCGGGCTCCCTCCGTACGGCGGGCCGGGAGGGCCCATGGGAGCTCCCTGGTGGGGCATTCTCGCTCCAGACGGCATGCCGGGACGCTGGAAGGAAAGAAGAAAGACAGAGAGCATGTATTATATAGAAAAGATTCTGAACGTGTTTTGTAATTCATTTTAAGCAAAAATGAGTCTTTCTAAAAATACAACAAAGACATAGCAGTGTTTGATTCCAGGTGGAGTGAAGGGGGGACTCTTCTTTGAACACGCCTGACAAAAACACGAATTAGAGCTCCAACAAAGAGCTTCACATCAGCTTCTAATCCAGACGCCACAGACCTGACCCAAAACCCAAACAGCACGCTCACAGAAATAAATATTTTGACTTTCTTCCTCTCTTTGGCAACCTTTGATAACCTTTCAACAATCAAACAGCAGCGGCTTTTACGCAATTTATTGACGTCAATTTGCACCATTTCTGTTTGTGTGTGTCTCCATCCTGGGCAGCGAACATGAAGATCAAACCCAGCTGTGAAGCTTTAACTGCAGCGCCGTCTAATATTGGATTTGTTAGACGGCAACAACAAATACAACAGCGAAAACGTCAGATAACCACAGATCAGTCACCTTATAAAAGAACCTGTTATGCTCATTTCCAAATGTTGATTCTTGGACGTTGCTAGAGTAGCTTTGCATGATTCAAAGCTAAAACTAATCCTTCTTTATCTTAAACTGCACATTGGTGCAGCCCATCAGTTCATCCTCTATGAGCCAACTTTCTTCTGATTGGCTGCCCCTTGCAAACAGAAGGGTTTGAAGGTGGGGCTGTGTGCTTGAGATTACCATATTAATAATAACAGGAGGCCGTCTTGACCCCATCTAAGTGCCTAAATGTATCGAGCAGTTGAACAGGTGTACCTAACGAAGTGGCCACGAGCGTATATGACAGCATATACGAAAAACAGAAAAGTCCGCTTTAAGAAAACAACTCTGATTACCAGAAAATACCAGAAACGAGAGCAGCTGCAGTGGAAGAATCACCAATATCTTGTTCTTTCCGCCTTATCTTTTCTCCTCTAAACAAAAATCAGGGTTGGCAGCTGGAAATGAGAATGCACAGAGGTTTTTTCACAGCAGTCAAACTCTGTGACATGCACACTGGAGCGCTAACACACACACACACACACACACACACACACACACACACACACACACACACACACACGTATGTCTCCGAAACAATGCAAGCAGTGTCGGAGACCACACTCCCGTTCTGACGCCTGCGAACAACTGGGCACCTCTCACCTGCGCCTGTCACTCCCATGGCAACAGCTGCCTCCCGCCTCGGTTTATTGTCTGAAACCGAACAGGGCAAAAGAAAGCGAGCGAGAAAAGAAAACGCCTGACTTCATCCAGACCTCCGACTGTCTGTGAAGGGCTCCACCAGAACACATCCACAGAGAATAACCAGTCCTCTAATTAAAAAATTCTATTAATTGAAATCATCAGAGAGGAAGAGCGGAAGAGGAAGACTGATGCTGGAATGGAAAATATCACAGCAGCAGCATTTTTAATAGCCGGGAGATGCTTTTCTTTATGTGCGTGTACTAAAGCCACCATAGAAATAAAAGCAGTAGTTCCTGTAATGCAGCGGTCCCCAACCTTTTTTGCGCCACGGACCGGTTTATGCCTGACAATATTTTCATGGACCGGCCTTTAAGGTGTTGCGGATAAATACAACAAAATAAAACTAGTACTGGTACCGAAAAAAAGAAAATTTATTCATAACACACGTGAAAAGACCCAGGAAAACCGAGTAAACGATAAAAATGATAACAAAATAACGCTGAAAACCGATAAAAACCCTGAAAACCACTCATTTCACACCTGAGCCTCAACTCTCGCGGCCCGGTACCAAACGACTCACGGACCGGTACCGGTCCGAGGCCCGGGGGTTGGGGACCGCTGCTCTAATGGCCATATGAGGCTTGGTCCAATGGGGGATGTTAAAACGCTCAACTTTAAAGCATTAAAAAGCATTTTCGCAGGGTGGGGGGCACAAGCCAATGTACTCCTGATAGGGATAGGGGGAGATGGAGGCAGATGGCCTGCTGTGGTGACCCCTAAAGGAAGCAGGAAGAAGACGAAGGTCAAGAACAAAAACAGTTTTGGTCTGCAGTTTCAAAGAGTTTTAATTATCTGACAATTTTTTCATGGTTCAGACTTCACATGGGGCCCCGATGACATTTTGTAGAGTCACCATTTTTATTTGTTTCTTTAATTTTGTCCGTAGCGTCATGGCCACTTCTACTGGACAATATTAAAACATCGAAGTGAAACATTCTTTATTTTAGGTTGAATTACAGTTAAAGTTCAAATGAATCCATTATGTTTTCCACAGTCTCTGAGTAATCATGTGAAATAATAATAACAAAAATAAACATGATTATAGGTTTTTCCCTAATCAGCCACAGCATCTGTGTCCCAAAAAAGCTGCATGACTTTGTTCGCATTGCTTCCTTTATAATAAATGCTTAATAGTTTCACAGAGAGTGAGAAGTGATTCAGAATTGTCAAATAATCTTTGCATAACTGAGTTCCTATAATGAAAGATTGTTTTATTGATGTATTCTGAGGTGTCAAAATAAGCGATTAAGGGTACAGGGAAGGTCGTCAAACGTCGTGTTTATCAGGGAAACACTTGCTGCAATGGTTAGCAATGTGAGGCCAAAAATCTGTACTTTTATTTTATTTTAGGGAAAATAAATAACAGTTTTGAGGAGCGGTAAAGGTTCAGTTCGGCTTTTTTTTCCCCCTTCCCAGAACATCTAATAGGGTTCCTTATTGCATGATATTATTGGGCTGAAAACTGAGGACATCACTTCACCTTTTTACTAAAAATAATCTTCTGTGTGCTCGTAACAATAATTCAGTACTCCATGTAGCCTACAACAAGAAAAATTCAAATGTTATTAATAAACCGCTCGTCCTGTGTTCACATTGTGTTTAAACACAGCTTTAAATCATAGCCTCACTCGGTAAATGTAGCTGAGTAAAAGTAAAATGTTTCTTTCACACTTTCAATGTGGACACTTCATTAGGTACACCTTGGCAGCAGAGGTTGGACTCTCTTTTCTTTTCTTCAACGAGGTGCTGGAAATATTTCTCCGATTTTGGTGCATGTTGACATGACAGCATCACACAGCTGATCTATTGGACTGAGATCTGGTGTCTGTGGAGGTCATGAGTGCAGTGACCTCATTGTCATGCTCAAGAAACCAGTTTGAATTGGTTTGAGCTTTGTAACATGGTGTGCTATCCTGCTGGGTACACTGTGGTCATACATGGATGGACACGATTAACAACAATACTCAGGTAGTGACAAAGTGTGCTAAGAAAATAGTTCCCGCCGATCACACCAGCAGCAGCAGTGTAAACTGTTGATACAAGGCAGGATGGAGCCCTGCTTTTACATTGTCACCAGATTTTGACCCAAAAGTCCAGTTTTGGTGAGACTTTGCAAAATGTAGCCTCGGTTTTCTCCTCCCAGCTGACACGAGAGCTAACCAGTGTGGTCTTCTGCTTCATCTGCTCTTCTGCGTACCTTGATTAGAACGAGTGGATATTTGAGTCACTGTCGCCTTCCTCTCAGGTCAAAGCAGTTCAGTCCATTCTCATCTGACATCAACAAAGCATTTTCACCCAGAGAACCGAGGCTCGCTGGGTGTTTTCTCTTTTCCACACTGGCTGTGTGGGAAAATCCACAGCAGATCGGCAGTTTCTCCAACCGGCACGAACAACCACGCCACCTTCAAAGTCACCTAAATCCCCTTTCCTCACTCCGACGCTCAGGTTGAACCTCAGCACGTCGTCTCGACCACGTCTACACCGAGTTGCTCCCATGTGGTCGTTAACAAGCAGGCGTACCTAATAAAATAACACGTGAATGTACACTTCACGTATTTGCTGACTTTAAATGAAAGCAGAGCGCGTTTCCACGCAGTGAAATGTGCTCTATAAATAAAGCTGCCTTGCCTTGAATGAATCTACTCGCAATGTGAGCATCAATCGAACCAGAAACTTTTTATTTTGGAAAACACTCACAGGATATTTTCAGTGTTTTTCTTCTCCACCTTCCTTTTACTCAAAAAAAAGCATATATACAATGTTACATACGCGCCTCATTACTGAGTGAATTTAATTACAGCAAACACGCCAACACATTTACAGAGCAAGAAGCAGACGTTTCCTTTTCTTTCTGTGCCTTAATTAAATTATTATTTTTTCAGTTATTTAAAAAGAAATCTCTCTGCGATAATTATGTTCATCTAAACCTCGCAAAGCGGTGAAATTTCTCCATCTGAATAGAAAAAAAGAAGAAGTCTGAGCACAGAAACTGCAGCTACATTTGGTAACATAGCGGGTAAATGTTGGAGGAGGAGGACAGCTGAAGGATACAGCTCGAGGGGGGGTTCGTGACCTCACGCATGCTCGCATTTTTCTTAAGTTTGTCATCTCTACATGTAGATTACAGCGCGTTCGCACTTGCGCAGGTCTGAGGTGATCTTTAGACCGTTCACAAACACAAACAAAGAGCAGAGAGCGGAGGTAGTAAGCAGCAGGGAGGTTTAATAACTCCGCGCTGACTGTGGATTTTTATTTCCTGACGTATTGTGTGCCCTTTGAAATGGTGATCGAGCAGAGATCCTGTGATAAGAACGACCGAGCAGACGCTGCTGTCACTCCGGCCACTGAGGGGGGGAGGGGATGGGGGTCAGAGCAACTGAGAAGGGTCTGGGGATAAAACAACATATGGCGGAGGCCTCCTGCTCAAAAGCTGTTAAGAGAGAGGTCCTTCTCCCACTTCCTAGCTAAGCTGGAAAACAACACCCAGACAGGCAGACAGAGCTGCTGCTGCTGCTGCTACAACTCCGTCTGGAGAATGTGAGCCATCCAGATAACAGATACACAAAACCATCGCTGGATAATGTACACACACACTCACAATGAGCTGCGCTCTATAATCTGACCTGCTGAACTGACTCCAGCACTCTGCCCGGAGCTCTGCCAGCCAGCCAGCCAGCAATCGAATCTGCCATGTGGATGGATATCTGAGAAGTGTGTTGGCATCTCTGGGAAGGCTGGAGGGATTTGAAGAGGCCAAACTTATCCCACACCGTACTAAACATATGAATCTGTGGGTTGTTACATGCACAGTCCCTGAAAGGCTTCGATTGGAGCTCTGAAACCTGCTAAAATCTGAGGATGAGGCTGCTTCCTTAAGACTTGCTTTAGAACAAATTCCCCATCTTTCATGTTATGTGCTGCTATATGTTTTGAAGCGCTTACAGAGCGTGCTTTTATTTTAATGTCGTTCGTGTTTACAAAAGGTGATTAAAGGTGAATAAAGCTGCAGGAACTGATTAATCGATTGGCGGATAATTCATTCTCCGGCATAGCTGATTAACAGCTTGAGTCATTTTTATTAACTGTGCTTTAATTTCAGCATCTAGCATGTTTTCACTTTTCATTTAGTCACCTTGCGGACACATTTTTTTTATCCAACTGATGAATATTTTTCTGAATTTCTCTTAGCTTAGTTTCGTCTGCAACAAACCCAAAAGCATGGACAGAAAAACCTCAAGTCTAACCCTAAAATGACCATTTTTACGTTATTGCTTGCAAATGTACTCAAACGAGTATGTGACTGGATTTATCAAACCCTTTCCGAGCCGAATTAAAGAGCATTTGCAGGTTCCTGTTTTATTTAGTTTAGCGGCGTGGAGGGCAGTGAGAGCGGCTGTCGTTCAGATTGTCATTAGCCCGTTTGAAGATTTCAGATCAGCTGCTAAAACTCTGCTTACAGTCTGGTGTTTACACGAAGCGACACACTTGATCACATTTGTCCTCCTCGCCGACTATCTCATCTCCGTCGTGTGTTTGATTCGCTCCCCGCGGGAGGGTTATCAGTCATCTCGTCTGTGCTGTAGTTACTGTAAGTACTTTAATACTTTCAGAGGGCCCCGGCAGATGGAGGGCAGGCGCAGGACGCTGAGCGGTTCTTTGATTTTGGTGTTTATGTGGAGCATATTTATTGCGTTTGGGCTTTTTAAGCAATTATTTTTAACCTTCAAGACGTCACTCAAACAGCAGCAAGACATTTATATGTGCTGTTGTGACATTTTTCTATTTTAAAAACGTTTCCCACCATGATTTTCTTTTTAAATTAGCCCGTTGGGGTGGCGAGTATTTATTGAATTTATCCACTTATAATCACCGCATTCTAATGTTTTGCATTTCATTTTGACAATTTTACGTAAAAAAAAAAATATATATATATATTTTGAATGTTTCTGCAAAAAATAGCTCAACTATAACATATTTTTTTAAATTCTTGCCATTTTTCACTCTTTCTTTGACAGAGCGGTGCAGAGAGGAGGCAGGTAAGCAGGTAGTGAGCAGGTGTGGAACGACATGCATGGTCTGGGTTCGAACCCTGGTGCAACAAATATAGATGTGTAAACCCTCTGAGGTCATTTAAGATGACTCAAACCCTAAATATCCATGTAAAATACTGACCACAACAAAGAGCCAGGAGGGAAAGAAAGTCACAGCATTTTACTAGTTTTTGTTGTTGCACCGCATATAAGCACACATTAATCTTACTATAACGGCAGTACTAAATGCATTTTTATACGTACACCATCTCCTCTTTACCGGGCGAGCAAACATCGTCGCACACACGATTATTAACATCAAATCCGAACTCTTTTCCTTTTTGTGTTCACATGTCACCTTCAACATGTCGCCCACAGAGATTCACTGAAGTGTAAACCGATTCAATTTGATTTACACAGCACCAAATCACAACAGCAGTCGCCTCCAGGTGCTTTATTTTGCAAGGTTAGGACCTATAGAGATAACCCCAACAATCACACAAGCCCCTATGAGCAAGCACTTGGTGATGGCGGGGAGGAAAAACTCCTTTTTTACAGGAAGAAACCTCAGGCAGAACCAGACTCGACCACGGGCAGGGGGAACTGTCTACCACGGCCGGGTGGAGGTGAGGGGAGGGAGACAGGACAAAAGACACGCATCAGGATTTTTATTCCTGCCTGTTTTTTGGACCGTGTCGGGTCTCCAGCTGTCCGTGTCTGCAACTGAGTATAATCCAAGCTTCAGACCTCAGAGACTTAAAAGCGGACATCTGAGCAAATGTGTTAACAGATACTTCTGTATTGTATCATCTCTGATTGATTCCTGAAACACAATCTTCAGGACATTATTTTGGTTACATAAAGCAGGATTACACTTCAGGGGCAGGCTAATTTGTCAGATTTTGAATTAGCTGGATTAGCCAAGATAGACTAACTCTGGAGTGTAGTGGTCAAGTCAAAGAGCCTCGGTTTGAAGGCCATCCGGTGTAAAAAATAAATAAATATTAATTACACATGCTTCTATCAGTTAAGACCTACTAGCTGATTATTTTATCCATCAACAGTTTTCAGTTGTCAGGAGAAAAGCTAACCGGGACGTTTTATTTGGTTTCTCACCCGTTAACAGTGAAACAGGATTGATTGATTGATTGATTGATTGATTGATTGGTAATTTATTTCAACATGTGAACAATATACAAGTACATTTAGAAAAGAAATGAGAGAAAAAAAAATACTATACAAATTACATACAAAAAAACATTCTGATTAATTTACATGTTGAAAGGGAGTGGGAAGAAGTATACACTTATTTAATCCCACCCCTGTCCCATAAATTATCAGTGAATATTTAGTCAGCTTCCTTACTGATATAATTTGTAATAAAAATAGTGAACAGATTTCTGATATACTATATACTATAATATCACATCATGAGTTTTTTGTTTGTTTGTTTTTAAATAGAGACATTCACTTAATTTAAATATTTTCCTTTTCTTTATAGTTCGAGAAGATCATATTTTTATAACTCTTTTTGAACAGTTTTATGTTTGGACATTGCTTTAATTCCATATTCAGTTTGTTCCATAGTTTCACTCCTTGAACAGAAACACAAAAGCCTTTTCTTGTAGTACGTCCCTTCATTGTTTTGAAGTTACAAAAACCCCTTAAATTATAACTTCCTTCTTTCAAAAAAACCATACTCTGAATATTACCTGGCAGTTCTTTATTTTTTGCTTTGAATAGAATTTGTGCTGTTTGGAATTTCACTATATCGTCAATTTTCAATATTTCAGACTGCAAAAATAGTGAGTTTGTATGTTCCCTATAACCTGCATTGTGGATGATTCGAATTGCTTTCTTTTGAAGAGTAAAAAGTGAATGTAATGTGGCTTTATAGTTATTGCCCCAGACCTCTGCACAATAGCTTAAGCATGGTGAAACCAGTAAACATAGGCAATATGAAGTGATGTTCTGTCGAATACCTGTTTTGCCTTGTTTAGTACTGCAATGCTTCGTGATACTTTGGAATGAATATATCTTACGTGAGCTCTCCAGTTAAGTTTGTCATCTATTATTACCCCCAGAAATTTATTTTCACTGACGCTTTCAATATCAACACCATTTATTTGAATCTTTGCATTTGTATTTAAACTACTATTTCCAAATAACATCAGTTTAGATTTATTCAAATTTAATGATAATTTATTTTTATCAAGCCAGAACTTCACTTTACTTATTTCATTAGTCATATCCTCCAATAAATTCTGCAGATCATCACCAGAGCAAAAAATGTTTGTATCGTCAGCAAAGAGAACCATTTTTAATACTTTGGACACTTTACAGATGTCGTTAATGTACAAGTTGAAGAATTTTGGACCTAAAACTGACCCTTGGGGTACACCACAAGCAATGTCCGTACATAAGGAGCAACCACCATTTATTTTCACAAACTGCTTTCTGTCACTTAAATAACTCCGGACCCAATCTAAAACTACCCCTCTGACACCATAAAGTTCCAGTTTTCTTATTAATATATCATGATCTATAGTGTCAAATGCCTTTGTCAAGTCTATGAATAACCCAGCCACATATTGCTTTTTGTCTATGGAATTTGTGATGTATTCTATTGAATCTAATAGTGCCGATGATGTTGATCTGCTTGATCTGAATCCGTACTGACTCTCAGTGAGTAGTTTATGTTTATCTATAAATTTTTCCAGTCTGTTTTTAAACAGTTTTTCAAGAACTTTTGAGAATTGAGGTAGTAAAGAGACAGGCCTGTAGTTTGTGAAATGGTGTTTGTTTCCAGATTTGTATAGAGGTATAACTTTTGCTATTTTCATTCTGTCTGGAAATCGACCAGTTTGAAATGATAAATTACAGATGTATGTAAATGGTTTTATAATAGCCTCAATGACTCTTTTAACCACTATCATATCAATATCATTACAATCCAAAGATTTCTGATTTTTACATTTTTTGACAATTTCAAAAACTTCATTTTCATCAACGGCTGTGAGAAACATATAATATGGATTTCTGTCAATCAGTGTATCGGGTTTTTCCTGTGCTTTCCCAGGATGAGTGATTGTTCTTGCTAAATTTGGTCCAGCAGTTACAAAGAATTCATTGAGACTATTTGCCACAACATCCATATTGTATTCTTCATGGTCATTACAAATGAAATACTTGGGATAGTTCTTTTGTCCAGTTCCACATTTTATAACACTGTTCAGGATTTCCCATAATCTTTTATTATTATTTCTATTTATATCTAATTGCTTCTTATAGTATTCCTTTTTACTATATCTAAGTATATTAGTTAACCTATTTTTATATCTTTTGTATCTGATTTCAGCATCTTTAGTTCTCGTTCTTAAGAACTCTCTGTATAGAGCATTTTTCTTTATACATGCATTTTGCAGACCTTTTGTTATCCATGGACAGTCCATATATTTCTGTTTCCTACTATATTGCTTTATTGGACAGTTGGTATTGTACAGTAATGTAAATATTCTAAGGAATTCATTATAAGCACTATTAACGTCCTGTTCCTGATATACTTCACCCCAGTTTTCCTTCAATAAATCTTTTTTAAATGCATTTATTCTTTCTTCTGTTCTTACTCGTCTGTACTCTTTTTTTACTGTCCATTTTATTGATCTTGTAATTCCTATCATAGATTGTAAAAATTGGAAGATGGTCACTTATGTCGTTAATCAGGAGTCCACTTACAGTCTTATTTTCAATGTCATTTGCAAAAATGTTGTCTATGAGAGTTGCACAATGTGATGTAATCCTGGTAGGTCTAGTAATTTTAGGGAATAGATTCATACAGTGCATTGTGTTTATAAATTCCTCAGTGGTTTTATGTTTATTTGGGTTTAGCAAATCAATATTGAAGTCTCCACAAATGAAAACTTTTTTGCGAGCTATTTCAATAAATGTTTCTTCTATCCAGTCTTTAAATGTCTCAATACTACTACCTGGAGCTCTGTATATACAGCTAATGATTACATTTTTACTTTTTTCTTTACAAATTTCAACTGTAATACATTCTAGTACATTATCAATCACCATCGTCATCTTTTCCACCACATTAAATTTCAAGGATTTGTCCACATACAAGGCCACTCCTCCTCCTCCTTTGTTTCGCCTAGTTATAAATGTGAATTCATAACCCTCCAGTTCAAAGTCTGTTCCTTTTTCCATATTGATCCAAGTTTCTGATAAGGCAATGACACTAAATGGATGTGAAAACTGGTTAAGATATTCTTTGATATGACTAAAATTAGCATAGAGACTTCTACAGTTAAAGTGGATAATTGATAATTTAATCTCAGTTTTAATCCTCTGATTGTAGTCTTTATTTGTATAGTAGCAGCAATTGTTACGAGGATGCTCGACCTCTCGTAGCCTAAAGAGTCGGCTCACCAAAAACTGCACCGAAAGACGCTCTCGTTCACTTTTAGAGGTTTTCCAACCATGCAAATGGCTTTATGTGCTGACATTTTGCAGATATTAATAACCACCCATTGAAAAGATCTTTTCAGGCTGCGCGCTGAAAACCATTAAACTTCCTGATAGAGAGAAATTTCAGTGAAAATCAAGGTCTGCGGATTTTTTCTTGGGTTACCTGGACATTGTGTTTGGAAAGTCAAGTAGTTGTTGAATTAGATTTTTTAAAATGTTTTTATTTTGCTTTTCAATACCGTGGCACCACAGAGGAAATGACTTTCACCTCTGCCGCATCACAGCGTGGAGGCACGCCGATATCTCACACCCCAAACAGCCTAACCCGAACCCCACTCGTCTTCCACTCGAGGTAACTGAGCTTAAACATTTTATTTGTGTAAATTTCTATGAAGGGAACAATGAAGGCAACCCAGCTGTGAGAGAAACTGAAGTTTACATTCGCTCTCAGTTACACAAACACGCTGTGAATCCACCGACGCCCGAGCCTACACTGTGTCATATTATGTTTTGGGTTTATCGGGGTTTTCCCACAGAGAGGGCTCGAAGGCTTCCTCGCCGACTTTCACGAGCAACAGAAGTCGCACAGCAGAAGGGAGGTGAGGGAGACAATGAGAGGAGAGGAGGAAGGGACTTCAGCCCACCCATCAGTCCTCGAACCGAAGCTCGGCCAAAGCCTGCTGCTGCTGCTGCGACCTTCAGGAACCGCAGCTATGACTGCATCCACAGTATTTATGTGTGTGTCTGTGTTTTTTGCATGTAAATCCATCTGCGCACGTGTGTCTTTGCTTTATTCGACCATGAAAGGAAAGGGAACGTCACCGCTCGCCACAAGCTCACAAACTGTGCCGAATCATCTCCCCCTCCTCATCCACCCCCCCAATCCGGTAGTGTAAATATTTCTCCATTCTGCAGTACACACGTCGAGGAACCTGCCACAAGTATTACAACAAGACTTTTCCATCTCATAATGTGGGGGAAGAGAAAGAGCAGAGGAGAGGAGAGGTATGGGAGGCGGGGGAAAAAGCAGAGGGAAATATTTGGCTTGGAGCAGCCAGAGCCTCATCAAGGTTAATTGGTCTGTTGAGAGGACACACTCATCTGGCTCATCAATCACCTGGTCCATTGTTTCCTAAAGTCGGTCTCCGGGCGCAGGGCTTCGGCTCCGCAGCCCCTCTAATGACCGCTCCTGTCAAAAAGACAATACCTCATCTTGTTTCGTGTATAAATCTCGCCATGTCGCTAAGCCTGACACCGGCCCTGATTAAAATGGAGTCAGGTCTAAAACCCAGGACTTAAAAGGGTTTCACAAACATGCTTTATCGAGTCATTTTGACCTTCCCGGTGTACTTGAGGCTTTGGAAGAGGTGAGAGTCAGTTCAGCTGGATGATGATGCAGATATTTAGGACGATGGCACCCCAGCTCATCTTTAAGGAGCATATAAACACTTCTGATCAACTTTGCCTACAGACATGACGAACAGTCCAGCTTCCCACCACACGTGCCTGCGTCTGTGGACAAGCACTCATTGGTGTGACACGAGTTTCGAGTCTGCTTGTGGTCCACGAACAGACCCTAACTGAACACACACTTAAAAAGTCCCTATTTACTCAAATCCCCAAACATGAAGACAAATATTGTCTGGAAAGCCTCAAAATGTTTCTCAGCGCACTCACGTTGTCATCCAAACATTCATTTTAAAGCTTTTCTCGAGTAAAAGACTCAAATATCTAAATACTTTTAAATCACAGACAACCGGCCCATTTACTACAAATCACCAGAGGCCTCCAGGTAACACTAGACCCACGTGAAGGGCACACAGGGTGCTCCACAGTGAAGAGTTTAAAGGAAGGAGTGGCGCCAATGCAGAGTTCGTCCAGCAGCAGCACATGCAGCAGAGTAGCATCACAGTGACCCAGTCACCTCTTTTCCACATGCATGCACCTCAAGCAATCCTGGGTCCTCACTCATGCTCTAGTTATCAAGTATTAAACTGTACAGCTATTAAAAGTCAAGCATCATTTCATCTGTCGGGGTTTCTCCAACTCACAGTCGGGCTAATTTTGGTGATTTCTTTAGTGAAAAGTCTGCGAGTTCTCCACTTTCTCAACAACGTAAAGATTATGATTAGAAAATGTAAAAACACTCTTGAGATGAACATGAACTATCACAAAGTCTTGTCACCTTCTTAAAAAGCTGTGCCCCGTTTCAGAATCTGAGTAAAGGTGAAGCTTAATTCATCTTTTTCAGGAAGTTAAAACCACAACGCAGCTCCAGAGTTAGACACTCTGCAAACTATGGGTTGTGACGTCCTGAGAGGAATGTAAGAGATGGCGAGATGATTAAAAATGATTCTTTTTCTCTCTTTGCTGTCATTTTTATTTTTGTGTATGTCACAGCTACAGTTTGGCTGCATGTTTGTAGCTAATCTTTCGCCTCGTTTCCGGTCGTCTTCTGTTGACCGTATGAGAAAAAATGACAAAAGCTGATACTATTAGGCGGACAGCACAATTGTAACATGGTTTGATGATTTACTGATTTTAATCACCACAACATGAGTCGAATTCATAAAACGATGCCTCGCGCTTTGGGAAGTCATGGTCGGTCGTTTTCCTGTGAAATTCTGCACCGATACAAATTTTTTCTTGGTTCATTCATTTTTATTGTTGCTATTTTTTCTCTTATGGGTCAGTAAACCACAGAAATCTTTTGTTTGGAAGTCTTTGAGCGCTTCACTGCGCTATTTCTGAACACTTCAGCGCAGGGTGGATGCGGCACAACGAGATAAAGGTCAGATAATGCTATCTGTAAAAGCCACCTTATTCCCCTAAAAGGCCGATATCAACAGATACATCAGTGTTAGCTGCTTAACTGGAACAAGAATTGATGACAGGTAGATTTAAAAGGTCGAGTCACTGGCACAAACTGTATCCACACTCGAATCAAAGTTCTAACTACAAAGTGACGCTTACAGATTTGTTTTTTCACCGCTCTCAACCCTCGAAATGCATTCGTCTCCTCACCAAAACAAACCACTACTGAAGCAGACTTTGTGTGCTGCGTGTGGTTAATGGCAATAGTTGCTTAACCTCTAAACCATGAGCAACACTTCACTTGACATTTCATGCTAGCTTTTGCATGAATGGGCTGATTGTACCCCCGCATCATTTCCGGCATGGCCGCCTGCCTCGGCTCCGTCTACGATACTACATCGGTTTGTCTCGTGACCTCACAGGTTCAAATTGTTTCACGCCGCCTGGAAGGCTGCTCCGGCTTCGCTGTTTTGAGCGGACTCGTCATTTCCCCCCCTTTTTCTATCTGTTACTCCCAGGGAAGCATGCTCAGTGAGCGCCTCTGTTAGCCAAAGGGGGAGCTGGCTGCTTTTCGCTTCTACTGCTGCTGCTGAGCTTCTATTTCTTTTCTCTCGCTCTCTCTCCTTTTTTTTATTTATTTATTTTTTATTAGGGGGGTAAGAAACCCTCTTCTCCACATCCTCCTCCTGCTACAGCCCCATCCATCCATCCACGCTGCTCCACTTCTCGCTCTCTCAAGCCATCTCCTCACAGGCTGGGATCCAGGGGGCTGGAAATAACCTTCACATGGCCAGCTTTACCCAGCTATCTCTCACACACAGACCGCCGCTGCTGCTGCTGCTGCACCGACTCATACACACACACAGACACACACAGACACACACATATACACACACACACACACACATGCATGCCAGAGCCCAGCTCCCTTCACGGGAATGACGGACAGCGCCACTCACCACTCCATGGACCAGGAACTCAAACAGTTTGCTCTTGGTGGCTTTCCTGGCTCCCCCCGCCGTCTCCTCCATAGCCATTTGCTCAGTCCCCTCCGTTCACCCTGCTATGTCTCCCCTCTCCTTCTTTTGTCTTTCCCTCTCCCTTCACCCAGCCTCCTGTTCCCCTCCCCTGCTCCACTTTCCTTCTCTTTGTGCTCTCCTTTTCAGCACTGCCTGTCCCTGACTCTCCTTCTCTCTCTCTCTCTCACTGCCTCGCTAGCTCTCTCTCTCTCTCCCTCTTCCCTCCCTCTCCCTCTATTTTGAATGTGCAGCAGCCCTGCCAGCCTCTCACTGTGTCTAGCTCACTTTTTAGTTGAGCTGCCTTTCAGGAGCCCAGCGTCGCTTGGAGGTGGAGGGGAGGGGGGAGAGAGAGAGAGAAAGAGAGAGAGAGAGAGAAGCTGTGTGGGGGTCTGGCAGGGGGGTTTCAGCCAGCCCACTCTGCCGCTCCCCCGCACAGCTGTTGCATTCCAATGGTAGATAAGGGCATGCGGCGTGGCCAGGCTGCCGTTTGGGGGGTGGGGGGTAAACTCAGTTAGCCATTTCTCTGCTGCAGCACCCCCCCCGTCCTCCCCTCCGGTGACCAACCGAGAGGCCACGGTCAGCACACGCAGAGCTCCGACTCTGGGCTCATTCTCAAAAAAGGACATTGGGCTCTTAAAGGGGCCACGCTTGCATATCATTACCACATGTGCGCACTGCCATATATGACGTGCTGGTGATGAATATAGGAGTAGGTCGATGCCATTTCCTGAACTCAAAGCAAGACCACTCAAGACACACTTGAGTATTTCTGAGCGAGCCAACGGGCTCTGGAGCCACTTCACAAAAGGGGAAAAAGGCCACGTCAAGATCACCTTCATTTCCTGCCTCCCTCTGCCGGCCCTCGTCAGGGTGCATTCACAGGTTACAAGTGTTTCCTTCAACTCGCCTCATTAGCGTTTACCTTTTACCCAGTGGTGTAGCCAGAGGCTACGCTTAGGCTGTAACAAACAAAACAAGGCCGGCCTGCACAGCAAGGTGACTGTGTCTCCCCGCACGTGTAATAAGGTTGTGCTGTGATTTCTTCCAGGTCGCTTTCTGAAGCTTCCTCAGCAAAAAAATGCAGGGGAAGGCGACAACGCATTCGTCCACTGAAGGTCACAGAGAGAAAGAGTAACACACAGACGGCTGCTTTGATTTCAACATGACATGCTGACACACACACACACATTAAAACGCCACACAGGTCATTACTCTGACGCAAACCACGCCACGCTGAAGATTATGAGTCTTTCAAGTCAGCTTCAGCTCCCCCCCCCTCATTCTCACACTCCCCTTCACCCGGCCGTCAGATCAGAGGAGTGAAATATTCATGAGGTTATCTGACTGACAAAGGGGGCAAAGTGGGGCATGTTCAAAAAGGCGGCTTGGCTTTGTGACAAAGGACGGCAAACTGTCACCCTCCTTTTCCTCTGTTCTGCTGAAAAGAGCTGAACGGCATGTAAGCAGCCAATTAGCACGCAACGTGCCGGTTAATCATCACCGTAAAGCGACGAGCTCGTTCTTTAAAAAAGGAGCAAAAACTCTTTGGTTAATGCGGGAGCTCAGAGGTCGTGACCTTCTCGAGGATGCGCCATGCCTCAGGACCCAGGCCTGTTTTAGTCATCTGCATTAGCTCTTATGTGACTTAAAGCCACCGTTACTGAGGGTTAGTTAAGCAGCAGCAATCCATTAAAGAAATAAAAATAAATTCAAACACATACCCCTCGAACTTTCTCAAGTCTCTGATTACTGGGTTATTGACAGATAAATGTTGGCCCTCGCATCGGCCGCTGACAGCTTGGTGGTGACACCTGCTGCTGAGATGAGTGTACTGCCGCAGCCATTATTTCTGTCTGGGAAGGTTTAGAGGAGCGAAAACCTTCCTTGAATTATATATTTTTTCCTTTTAAAGAAGCATCAATCGACTTGCATTCTTGCATCCCGTCAGATTAACCTTTAATCACCTGTGTGGACTTTAAATATAATAATCGCACTGGCGTACGAGGTGTACGTCTCAATTTCCTGCAAGGTCAAAAGCTCAAACCCGCTTATCCGTGCAGATCCAGGGATTGTGCCAATCTCCCGTTTCTCCAGCAACAACACGTGGGCGTTGAACGATAACAAAGAGATCTAGCAGCTCGGGCGATGCGAAAGGAAGCCTCGAGCGCAGGAGTACCCCCTGCTGGCCCCCCATCAGCTCCCTCACCAAAGCCAGTCAGTCTCACCAAATGGTAATGTCCCAGTGTGTAGCGGGGGTGGGGGGGGATTACAGGGGGTAAGGGAGCCACAGTAGTGCAATTAATGCCCAACAGGGGGAGCAAACAAGCAGGCAGGGAGGAGCTGGCTGTTTGAATGGGAAGGAGGGCTCCATATTTAGGGTCTGGCTGCACTGAGGATAAAAACCCAATGATGGCAATCAAGGGACATTAGGGAGAGCAAAATAACTTTTCTGATAATCTGTAATGTCTGGAGCCAGCTTCCAAAAGAGGATTTCATTCCCAAAGCATCTCTTCAGAGGTTTTAATCATTCTTCACTTCCTCATTCGGCCACACGAGGGCATCAAAGAGCTCACCGTATAGACAGTGCAACAGAAAGCAACAACAATGGCCTGTTTCTGCTCCTGCAAAGCCAACTGCACCCCTGTGCTGCAGTACGTTCTCCTCAAAGACGGCCTGGGAGAAGAAAAATATTAGAAAATTATCTCGGTGTCTAAAACAGGATGCGTTTAACCCTGCAACCCGTTTAACCCTGTATATATCTTTCTACGTAGCACTCTTAATTCTTATTCTCATGTATATATCTCATGTATAGCTCATGCACATATCTTTCTACGTAGCACTTTTAATTCTTATCCCTACTTTTATTTTTTCATGTCTATTTAAGTGCTATTTATGACACTATTTAAGTGCTATTTATGACACTATGTTTGCACTGAAGCACCGCAGCAATTTCCTAATGTTGTAAACCTGCTCAACATTTGGCAATAAACCCCCTTTCTGATTCTGATTCTGATTCTGCAAGCTTTTACAAAACTTTCCAAGTTGTTCGATTTACCCATCTTTCTCTTTATAAACTCTTTAAACTCTCATCAGTAAGTGTGAGCGCCTCTTTAAAAGCTAAGGTTGTGGCAGCTTGTTAGTCTGGTGCATTCAGGTGTGTTAATAAAATGACACAATCTTCCCAGCAAATTCACCCATATGTCAAACTGCGCAATACTCAGAGTAAGTGCAAAAACAGCACAATTAGAAAACTTCCAAGAGAGTCAAATGTGAGGCCATCTCTGCCACAGCTAAAGCCCAAATTTGATCATACAACAGGACAGTGATCCCAAGCACAGCAGCAAATCTACAGTCAGAAAAGAATCAAGGTGCTGCAACGACCCAGTCAAAGCCCAGACCTCAACCTGATTGAAAAGTGCCGATGGGACCTGAAGAGAGCGGAACATAAATGAATGTCCCCAAACTCAATAAACAATGAGCGTTTTAAAGAAGAGTGGACCAGAAAAACTTTAATAGGTCTGTGAAACCTTCCTTTGTGACATGACTGTACAGCATCTTAGTGATGATAAAAAAAAAAAAAAAGGGTTGTCATTAGTGTATTGATGGAATTTCCAGCTTTATAAATGTATTTTTTGACTCTACTAGAGCAGTTTCCATGATTCAGAATTAAAAGAGTTATCTTATAGCCCTGAGCCTGGTTCTGCTAGAGGTGTCTTCCTGTTAAAAGGGAGTTTTTCCTTCCCACTGTTGCCAAAGTGCTTGTTCATAAGGGGTCGTCTGATTGTTGGGGTTTCTCTGTCTTTAACTTACAGAAAAAGTGCCTTGAGGCGACTCTTGTTGTGATTCAAATGCTATAGACGAAAACTGAACTGAATTGAATACTGGGTCTTGATTAAGGCCCTCAGTTTGTCCTCTATATAAAAACAAGCTTCTTTAGCTCCTCCCCCTCTTTAAGCCAAATGCCTTCTGATTAGCTGACCCTTGCAAACAGCAAGTGGGCGGGGCTTCTTCTCTTACAGTCACAGCATATTAGGAATATCCACTCTAGCTGACATCACGCAGATCAAAGAGCAGAAAAAAATGTCTTAAATGGAGCGTTCAGAGCCATGTTTTTGTTATTATGTTTTCACCCGTTCAAAAGAAAAATCTAAAACTATCTATAGTCAAAAATTCAGGTATTAACATAAAATTCTGTCTTGCTAATTCTGACGTCTGAGAACGATTTAATTTTCACAAGTATATTTACAGTGGTGGAAACAAGCTTTCTTAAGGAGCGGCCTATCACTTCCTCACACCCTGACCTCAGTATGTCATGCAGGATAAGCTTATTATAGGCATCCATCACCATTAGAGTAGATGAAAACTACAACAGGTCACCTTTAGTAAGAGAAAAATAATAAAATACTGAAACATTGGCTTTTTCTCGCTACACCGACGGCTAAAACGTGTAGCATGTGACGCCACCTTTTCTCAACTCAGTCTCACCCACTTTAAACCAATGAGACGAGAGAATACAGAAAAGAAACACAGAGAGAAGGATCTCCCTGAACTATATCTGAACTAACATGGCTTATAGTTTTATGTAAATACAGGACAGCATCGCTCAGAGTGATTCAGGAAACCGTGTCAGGGCTTTTAAGGCTCTCAGTGTGAAAAGGCTGGCAGCTGTGGGTGTTTATGATCAAGGCTACAAAAGTTTGAACGCAGAACAAGTGGATTAGATATGAATGTAGTCACATTTTTCTTTCTTTGTCTTTCGTGAAGTTCATAACGGGTAAGAAAAGCTTGCCGAAGCTACATATACTTGATTTCTTTGCACTTTTTAACCAATGATGTGAAGCAAAAGGCAGAGAGAAAGAAATACAGAAAAGAAAAGGGGCGATTTTGCTGCTATGTGCAGAAAAAGCAAAGAGTGAAATTGGCACCGCCACTGAGGTATAACGCACAGCTCCCAGTGGCAAGGTTTACATACCAGAAGCCACGAACCTGCCCTCGTCAACATTATTGCCACAGACAGATGGGGCGCACTAGGGGGAATATGGACCGGGCACGAAGAAAAGTCTCACTCCCTCCCACCACTGGGCCCCTCTCCTCTCTTTCTTCAGTTTAATAGCTGCAGACAAAACCCAGCTCAAGCCGCTTAAAGGCCAGAGCTCTCGGAAAGCCACTCAACAGTCATCAGCCGCCATCAAAGGGACTGTACAAAAGCTCGCAGCGCTGCACCTTCGCTGAAGGGGGGATTAGAGAGAAGGGAAGTACGTTTTGGTACCGAGTCCTTGCAGCTCGGCATATGTAATGAACAGGAACCTGCAGAGAAAGAGAGAAAAGTCTCCCATGACGGCTGAAAATAATGGAGCATCTGCTGATATTTTTGTGATCAAAGTAGATCGGCACAATACACTGTGAGGTAAAAAACGTCGGCACAAAGCAGCAGCGTTCCCATGGATATTTTTTGCCACTAAGGCATGTTAAGCACCGAACCTTAGAAGCCGCAGATAAGAAGTTTAGGGTCGACCTTGGCTTTCGGGGGTTGTTTGGGACAAAGCATCTTTATCCAGACAGCGTTTATGCTTCGGCTGCTGAAGAGACGCCGTGGGAGCAGATGGGAAGAGGACGCAACAGTAATGAGCCAAGTTTCCCCGCAAGCGACAAGCTCCACACTGGGACGAGCCTGCGGCGTTACCTGCCTCGGGGTATTTCCTGTTTGCTGTAGCCATGACAACGGGATAATCTGCCTTGTGTTCAGAGCTAACAGCCAATCCGGTGAAAGAGACTTCGCTGACTTCAAAAGTGGAGCAGCAGCTGGTGAAGCGCGAGAGGAACCATTTCAGATCTTAAGCTGTGAAACTGAAAAGAAAGCTGAGTTTTAGAGAGAGAGAGAAGACTTCGGCTCGTGTTAGTCAGCGGCGAGGTCAGCACGATCAGCTCTGACACAAGCATACAGTGAAAAACAGCCGCTCAGTATGAATAAACCTCGCCAGCTCCCATATAAAATTCTACAGGATGAAAAATAAAGCTGGCAGGATAATTCCCCCCCCTACTCCAAACTCTCCCTCTCTCACTGCTCCCCTTCCTCTTCTTTCCTTCTCTGCATCCAAGCTAAGTGTTAGCCCTGATCTTTCAACACCACTCCGCCCGTGCCGGACGGGACACGGAGACGACAGAACGAGGGCAGGATCGTTACGTGCAGGGCAGAGTTAAAAATCATGGATGAAGAGCAGAGCCACATCTTTAAAACTGGACGCACTCCTTCAGTGGTAGTTTGTACCTCCAATATGCAGAAATACAGCTCGAATTTCTAAGCCAGCTTCAATAAAAAGTATTATCTAATGTGAATACAGTGCAAAAAAAAGTATGATTTGTGAAAAGGCAATTGCCTGCTAAACCCTAATAACCGGTTGTTCCACCCTTGGCAGTGAGAACTGCAGTCAAGCATTTGTGATAACTGTTAATGAGTCTTTCACATCGCTGTGGAGGAATTTAGTTCCACTTGTCTTTGCAGTACTGTTTTAATTCAGCCACATTAGAAGCTTTTCCAGCACGAGCAGCCCGTTTAAAGTCGTGCCAAAGCATCTAAGTCAGATTTAAGGCTGTACTTTGACCAGGCCACTCCAAAACCTTCAGTTTGTTGAGCGATCAGAGGTGGACTTACTGGGGTGCTTTGAGTGCTCTTGAGCTTCGAGGCACAAACTGATGTTCAGATATTCTCCTTCAGGACTTCGGGCAGAGATACGAACTCATGGTTCCCTTAATATTGACAGTTCTTCCAGTAATTGAAGGAATTTTGATAGGCTGGCCACTTTTGGAAAGGTTTCTTGCTGTTCCAAATTACTCCATTTGTGTTTAATGGTTCTCACTGTGGTTCACTGGATGGTTTACATCCAGACTAATAGCTGCTTCACTTTGTCAGACAGGTTATATTTAAGTGATTTCTTGATTCAGCTGTGCTGGCAGTAATCAGGCCTGATAAACTGAAATCAGCCTTCCAAACAACTTGATCGTTCACAGTTAATCTATGATTTAATAATTACCTGTTCACATAGGTCCAGGTAGGGCTGCATAGCTTTTTTCCATTCATAAATTCAATCATCATTAGGAAACTGCATTGTGCTCAGGTAATCTTTGTCTAATATTAAAATTTCTTTGATGATCTAAAACATGTAAGCGTGACAAATATGCAAAAAACCAAGTCAAGTCCTGAACCAAATCAGGAAGCAGAAAATGCTTTTTTCATAGAACTGTATCTCTGAAAAACCAACACATTTGTTTAAACCTTAAAGCTGTTCTTAGGTCATTTCCAAGGCCTGAAAATAATTCAAACTTTAATCATAACCTAAGCTTTTAGTAATTATTTTTTTCATAGTTGAATGATAATAAAAAAGTTCAAGGAAATCCTCTTTTTCCCCACAGACAGTGAGTAGATATGTTTAATAATCACAATCTCAGTAATAACCAAAGTAAAAAACTGATAAATCTATTTAATATTTCGGTTCAGCTTGTATAAACTGAAGCAGAATATTGAAAATAAATAGAATAATAAGAATAATAGAATAAGAAATCAAAATGAAATACATTATAATCAGTTATTTTCACTCGGACGGTTAGGAGTTTGTGGTAAGTGACCTTCTGGGTTTTAAAAGATTGACAGGTTTTTATTTTTAGAAGAAAAAAAATCAATGTTTAGCTCTGTGACTCGAGTGCAGTGGTGACACACGAGACGACGCACACTGGAGTTGATGTGCTGTACGGTTACATAAAAAGCAGCTAACACAGTTGTGTTACTTTGGGCCTTGTCATCCATAGAAACAGCTCCTCGGAGGTCAGGTGATTTACTGTTGTGGTGTGAGTGAAGATGAAGTCTGGGTCATATTTTACAAAAACTTGCACGTTCCTCTCGGAGGATTAAATCAGTGTTTTGGTGCCTTCAAATCCACATGGCTTACTGTGGCTCATGTCACTGTGACAGTTTCCAGGTGATGCAGGATAATCAAAATACGCCTTAAGAAAAACACAAGTTCAACACAGCCAGGCTTTCTTTGTGTTAGATGGCTAACAGTAGGACAGTATGACGGTGGTTAGCAACGTTCTCTGTTAAGCCAGGCTCTCTGTTTTTTGGGTGCTCGCATAAAAATGGAGCATTTCAGGCATTATCCATATCTTTCTGCCCCACAAAATGATCCCCGTGAGTGCCACCCCCTCCATTTAGAGGTCCTATCAGATGATGACGATAAAATGGTGAATATAACAGCATAAAACATGTAAAAGTTAAAAGCAAAACTGTTGCAAATAAGACATTAATGCTGCAGAAAATAATCTATCTGGCCATTTAGCCTACAGAACAATTAATATTTTAAATCTGAGTTAATTATTTTAAGGCTGCGTGCGCTCCCAACGCTGCTGTTTGTTTCTAACATGATGGCTGCACGTTAAAGCTTTGAAACTTTAAACTGGATACATTTAAACATTAAAGCTTACAGTTCCATAGCCTGATAGAGAAGACGGGGATATGATATGTTAGTTTGTCAGCAGATCAAAGGGAAATTATTTTATTGACTGAACAGTAGGGCTGCACGATTTTGCATAAAATGAGAATCACGATTTTTTTGGCTTAGAATTGAGATCACGATTCTCTCACGATTTTCTTTTCCAGTATAAATATTTATTGCACTTATTAACTGCACATCAACTTCGTAACAGTTGAGACTGAACATAAAAACAATAAATAAACATAAAAACAACAAATGTCTCACATTTTGTCTTTGGCGCAAAATGTTGTACTGCTTGAAATTCCGTCTCCACCGTTGCTCGACACTGCGTGTATAGAGCAGGTAGCGCAACAATAGAAAAATAGTTGCGGGACGGCACTGTGTAGCGTTTGTCTAGGGTGTTGATCATTTTCCTAAATCCCTCGTTTTGCACAGTGTTGATGGGAGCCATATCTTTGGTCAGGTGATAAGTGATAGCCTCCGTAATTTCTTTGAGTTCGACGTGTATAGGGAAGCGCTGTATAAGGTTCCCATTATTGGTGTTTGGGTGGTTGACCGGAACGGATTTCCTCCTGTCACTTTCTCGTCATCCCTGACGTGCTCTCCGTTGTTTTTTCCCTGCTAATATTAGCATCACACGGCACAGCTTCTGTATCACGTGGTATAAGGCTCCGCCCTTGTCATTTGTTGAGCAGGAAGAGTGAGCGCTTGTTTTCATGCAGAGTACGTCCCGGATCAAAATGCGGTACAATCGTCGTCGTCGTCTTTTTTCTTTTTTTTTAAAAAAAAATCGTTGTCATTTGGAAATGAGATCGCGCATAAGTATGAATCGAGATCGCGATTTTCTAACGATTAATCGTGCAGCCCTACTGAACAGGTATTCTTGGTGTGTGTTCTGTGTTGTAGCAGTTAAAAGGCTTGCGGATGTAAAACATATTTGCCCAGCAAATAAATTATATTGTGCTTCAAACATGCTGGAAATAAATGAATCGCTTCCAGATGATTTTACCTGAAACTTGAAACGTACCCTGAGGTTATGTGTTCATCATAAGTTACCATGGTGATTTTGCCAGGTAAAAAGAAAGCCGCTTTCATGTCATGAAAAACTTACTTTAAGCTCGACACAGCTGGCTAAACCATTAATCTGGCTTTATAGCATACCTCTCTGGACTATGAAGCCGAACTAGGAGCTTACTGGTAGCCTGGCTCAGGTGTTCTCTCCTCAATACAAACACAAAAAAGCAGTAATAATATAAATATGTACTTTTATATATATTCTTTCTTTAGCATTCTTTAGGTTTAGGTTTTTCCTCCATAAGCATTAAAATATGATACAAACAAAGAGAGCTTATTTGATTTTTACTTTGTGACCTTACATTACATGAACCTTGCACAAAATCTATGTTTGAATCATGTTTTTATATTTATTCTTCACTTTTTCTCAGGCTTTTAAAAAATAAACAAACTGTCGTATGCATGTCTACACATGAATTAAATGCAATTTCAATTGTAATCCATCAGAATCTCATGTCTTAGTGGCAGAGCTGTGACACTGATACATCTGTTAACCTTTTTTTTTTTGCCTGTCCCATTTGGTTCTTTACCTATCAGAATTGTTGTCTGAAGACCAACAAGGATACCCAATGGATTTACTTTGCCAAATGGATCATCGTGGCATTGCCGTATTGGTCCATTTGGTCGATCTTTGTTTTTATTATTTATTATATTTTATTTTCAGATGTCACAGACGGGACAGACATGAGTGAGGGGTAGGAAAGGGAGAAAGAAAGAGGAAGGAAAAGAAAAACAGAAGGGGAGAGGGACAGTGAGAAAGGGGGGGAGAAAAAAAATCTTGTTAACTTAAATGAGCTTAATTTCATTAATTACAGCAGCTAAAAAAATGTTGCTCTCAGCTCATACTTTGTGATCTAAGTTTTTAAAATCAGCCACTCTGCTGCAGGCGGGCGTATCCATCACCGGTTTTTGCATGTGCTCATAGCTAGATCGGTAAACCTTGAGTTGACTCATCCAGCTGATAACCACCTTAGTCTGATTGATGTTGATGTCAGGATAAGTGAAGCCAGACAAGAAAAAAGACACCCTGGGTAAACTTGTATCCAGTTGCCTTTCCCCTCTCAGGCTGGTTTGAGCATAAACTTATAAAATATTTTTAAAAATCGCTTTAGTTTCACCAGCATCACAAATGTTCCTCACTGCAATTTCCAAAATACCAAAACTTGCACCATCAACCTATCAGCAAACTGGGAGGAAGCGATGGTCCATGCCAATGGCTATATAAAAGGTCAGTCACAGTCTGGATCTCCTCTCAGCAATCCTACTTTAAATGCAATTCCCGAACAGAGATACACAAGTTTCTCTGCGACTGGCATTGCCAATCACAGCTGTCATTGCGACATTACACCGCACTGTTACAGCTTTACGTTAGTAATTAAAATCAGCAGAAAGATGACCCCTTAAACCCAAATCAGTGTGATAAGACCTACTTAGAATGGAAGAAAGCATCTCTGAGAAAAATGTGTCTGCTTTAGTTTGAGCACCTGAAATGATATACCGTATTTCCCAGACTACAAAGCGCACCTGAATATTAGCCGCACAAGCTAAAATCAGGGGAAAATCCTGTTTTGTACATACATTAGCCGCACCTGACTAAAAGCCGCAGGTGTTTCAATGTTGACTTATCATATGTAAGAGAATATGCACAAAGGGAATTGTCAGGAAAGAGATGGCTGTTTGGAGACACACCCCTTTTATTAATATTTTGAAAAACAAGTTATGGGTACATACTTGCAAATGTAGTACATAACAGTAGCCTACAGCACACCAGAAAATAGATTCGGACTACCTTTTAGGCTCAGGTGCAGTGACACGGCTTTAACAAGAAGAAAAGTCAGTCATTCACCACCATCTTTCTCTTCTTCCTGCGCACTAAAACCACCAAAGTCCTCTCCTCCAGTGTCGGATACAAACAGGCTCAGGATGGCTTCGTCATCCACTCTCCGCTTCTCTCCTTTGTTGTCACTTTCAAAACCAAACAAATCCTCGTTGTCAGTGTCGGAGTCGAACACCCTCTGAAGGGCCGTGGCGGTGTCCTCCTCTCCATCATGCAGCAGTCCAGCCCTTCAAAATCCGTTGGTGATCGTGGATGCTTTCACACTTTTCCATGCTGTCAGATTCCACCGGTGGAGTTGGGCATAACTTGCTTTTCGCAAGTTTATCGCCGCTCATCATCCACGCCTCCCGCTGAACGTGTAGCGCTACTTTGAAGTTTGTTTTTCGCGCTACTTCAAACGGCACTACGTTGCCTGGCGGACGGACATGTGACTAACATACCACTCTTGAACCCCGATCCTTCCGCCAGGCAACGTAGTGCCGTACAACAGCGGAACAAACAAAACAAATCGTCTTACGATATGACAAAAATCACGGACAATCCATAGAAAAGCCGCACCTGACTAAAAGCCGCAGGGTTCAAAGCTTGTGCAAAAAGTAGCGGCTTATAGCCCGACAATTACGGTAATTTAGTGCTAATGACTTGAAGCTTGAACATGAAAAACATGAGCATCAGCAAGGATTTCGACTGAGAAAATATACAGTCGATGAAAAACGATGAAACTTGATCCCAGATACTGATGAGACGCACAAGAGAACAGTTCACGCTCACTTTTGTCTGACAATAATCGCTACAAAGAATTCCAGTCTGGTTTCCACCAGCTTTACAACTACACCTTTAACAATTCTCCTCTTCTTTGATCCAAATTTACACTAAATTTCATAACATTCTCCTGCACATTGTCTCATTTACCATTAACCTCCTAAGACCCAAACTCTTCCACGGCATGCATTTTTAATTTCTCTTTGATATTTGGGCATATTGGGGCCCGATGAATGTAAAAACAAAGAATTACCAGATTTTTTTTTTTACGTTATTTTCGTTTTTAAGAAAAACAAGAGCCACATATGAGGATATTCGTTTAAAATTTTGATAGAATAGTAGCAGTATAATGTCCTCGTAAGTGGATATCAGGCCCTTGTAGAGCAGAATTGAGTATTTTAGTCTAAATCAGCGGTCCCCACCCTTTTTTGCGCCACGGACCGGTTTATGCTCAACAATATTTTCACGGACCGGCCTTTAAGGTGTCGCGGATAAATACAACAAAATAAAACTAGTACCGGTACCGAAAAAAAGAATATTTATTCATAACACACGTGAAAAGACCCAGGAAAACCGAGTTAACGATAAAAACAATAACAAAATAACGCTGAAAACCGATAAAAACCCTGAAAACCATACATTTCACACCTGAGCCTCAACTCTCGCAGCCCGGTACCAAACGACTCACGGACCGGTACCGGTCCGAGGCCCGGGGGTTGGGGACCGCTGGTCTAAATAACCCAAAATGTGATGTCCACATATACGGACGCCAGGTCCTAGGAGGTTAATACATTTATTTAACTGGTTTCCTCCCAACTGACCATCATCAGGTAACTATTATATACTGTAATATATATTGTAATTTAAATTGTAAATTGTATCGTAACTGTTTTGTTCATTTTATTGAGATTTTTGAGAATCTCGAGAAGGTGGTGTTCCCAAAAACACCTAAAAATAAATAACATGTATTATTATTATTGTCATCTTAACATTGTTGACTGACATCAGCTCATCAGCAAATATTATAACATTATGATGAAGATTGCCTTTTGCCTGGCACAAAATACCATCAGGGGCAAACCCAAACTGTGTTGATCTAATTATTTTTAATAGTGACATTTCTATTAAATTTTCACAAGCACTGCATGCCTGCTAGACACCAAACGAATCATCATTTATCTAAGTAAAAATGCCAAAATTCCCAAGGTTTAGCCTTCCAAATGCAAGTAAAATTATTCAATTATGCTAGTGACTGAATATGTTTGGCTTTGGTCAGATAACACCCTTTTGTTAGGAACATTGCTAGAGGCTGAAGTGCAGTTCTGCTATTTTCTAACTGTGGGAGTAGAAAAAGCATCAATTGATTGAGAAAATAATCAACAGACTAAATGATTACAAAGACAATAACAAGCTCAGTCTGTCTGCGTAAAACAAATACAAGTTTTTCTTATTTATTTTTATAAAATAATTGCTCATGCACCTTTTATAAGAATTAAAAGCTTTTGCAGCTTCATTGTGAAGATGCACACGTATTGCAGCTACTTTTAAACCAAACTCTACAACAAAGAGTGCTGCAGTATTGAGCGTTAACATCTAAATGGGTCAACCAAGCGCTCGGCGAACTGTAGCACCATTAGGACCAAGACAGTTTGTCTCACAGCCGAGTGCACAATCTCATTATCTGCATTATAAATGGGTTTAATATACAACCGAGAAAGTAATATACAACTGAAAAAACACAGTACGAAACCAAGCTATGGCTTTAGGTAAGATGACTATGATTAAATAACACTGTTATAATCTGTTGGTTGGTATGGAAGTGCAATGTGAAATCAGGTTACAAAGCGCTCTACTTAAAACGCAAAAATCTATAATCTGTGAAAATGACACAGTGGAGGTTTACAGGATTATTTGAAAATGGTGTTTATGGGTTCAGTGTTGTGGCTGCAGACATACGGCGTGTTTGTGTGTCTGCTACAGTGCAGTACTGCAGATATTATCACAGTACTAGTGGCAAAAAAGTGCTACATTTTTATCAAATCTATGCAAATATTAACACACATGATTTTATATGCTTAAGTTTGTTTTCTCAACTTAAAATTGACCTATTGAGCTCTTATTTTCCATCATTAATATATAGTTACGGTCACTTTGGTAGGTGCATCCGCTCAACTGCTCATTAATGCAAAAATCTAATCAACGCATTAAACATGTAGACACAGTCAAGATGACCTGCTGAAGATCAAAGAAAAGTGATGATCTCCAGGGTTTACAGAGAATGATCTGAAAAAGGGAAAATATCCAGCAGCTGTCTGGGAGATCAGAGATCAAAGGCGAATGACCATACTGGTTCAAGCTGATAGGAAGGGAACAGTAGCTCAGATAACCACTTGTTCCAATCGAGGTATGCAGAAGAGCATCTCTGAATGAACAACATGTAGAACCTTAAAGCAGATGGACTACAGCAGCAGAAGACCACACCAGGTAGGAACAGAAGTTGGCGTCACTGACATGAAGCATGGATCCATCCTGTTTTGTATCAGCAGTTCATGCTACTGGTGGTGTAACGGTGTGTGGGTTACTTCCCTGGCACACTTTGGGCCCCTTAGAACCAAATGACCATAATTTAACCACCATGTCCTGCCCGACTGTTGTTGCTGATCATGTCAGTCCCTGTCATGACGACAGTGTACCCATTTTCCGATTGCTGCCTTCAGCTATGTCACACAGCTCAAAGACTCTCAAACTGTTTTTTTGATCATGACAACGAGTTCACTGTACGCAAATGACCTCGACAGTCAAGAGATCTCAATCCAATATTGCACCTTTGGGATGAAGTGGAACAGAAGATTCTAATTATGTATGTGCAGCTGACAAATCTACATCTATATGAACCAAAATCTCTGAGGAAAACTTTCAGCACGTTGTTGAATCTGTCCCTCGAAGCATTATGGCAGTTCTGAATGTAAAAGGGGTCCAATTGAGTATCGGCAAGGGGTACGTAATGAAATGCCAAGCAAGCATAAGTAAATGGCCGTGTTTTATATAATGAACGCAGCATGTGCACAAGTAATCACTCTGAACCCAAAGTCCTTTAAATCGATGTAAATGCTGTGTTTCAAGCAGAGCCGATATGCCTAACATGCACATCTAGCCTTCATTGCTATGGCTGTCTGCGAGGAGCAGCCAATCAGAGGAAAGCTTACTGAAATGAGAGGAAGTGAACAGCTTGTTTCAGACAAAGGATGCATTAAGGGGCTACACCAAGATCCTGTATGGGATTAATAGGGTTGTTTTGAACTATAAATCATGCAAAGCTATTATCGTAGAGTCAGAGAAGAAAAATATGGAGCTGAGGATGACACGACGCCTTTAAACTGCTGGAATACACAAAAGAGTTGTTTTCCAGAAGCAAAGATATTCAAATTGTTATCAGATAAAACCATTAAAAGAAGCAAATCTTCATATTTCATCTGAATCTTTGTTTTTTTGTTACATTTTTCTTTGAAAACCTGATCGAATAATCATTACAAAAGTACTATTGAATGAAATCAATCACATTTCTAGGTTTTAGTTTAAGCGGACTTGAGTCCAGGGCAACAAACACCCATTGAACCAGCACATTCCTCTCCAGCCCAAAAAAACAGAAAGAAAAAAAAGGAAGTGCTCTATTGTTAATTTATCCCTACAAACAACACAAAACACAAAGCCAGGGAACATTTAATTGGGTGACCTACTATTTGGGAAACAAAGCCAAATGTGTGTGGCTTCCAGTCTGCCTAATCAATCTCACGGCTGGTGGAAAAACAGCGTGATAAATAAGATTGAGAAACTCTGGAGGTGAATCCACTCAGCGAAACATTGATTGACCTCGATGAGCGTCCCAAACTAAATTTCAAACATCGCTGAACAAAGTGACTGGGGTGTAAACGTGCGCGTATCCGAGGTGGGGGTGGAGGAGAGGGGGAGTCCTCCCGTGCAACTTTCCTTAAAAAGCCACGTGAAGCATTCAGCAGACTGTAAAAGGAGCCGATCCTCTGATCCCCTATCAGACCTCAGAAGCTGTGACGGCACCTTGCATACTAATAGGACTGTTCTCCGTTCTTTATACTGAAGGGAATATCTGTGCCAGCAGCTGGGTCAGGGAAGACTGCAGTTTGAAACTGAGCTATTTTAGTCCGTTTTTTCATATACCGGGCGCTGACAAGGACCAGCCGTTTCGAGAGAGAGTAGCTCAAAAGCTTCCTATACCATCTCGAATAAGAACGAATGGGTAGGACATTCTTCCTCAGCCACATGGAAACCTAATGTATATGCCATATGGAAAAAGTCTGCTGGAAATATGAATGGGATCACTTCCAAGAGACTAAACCTATGGAAAATGAACACGCAGGCAGCCGCTTTCCTAAATAACAGCCGTTATGCAATATTCTTTGTTGTCTAATTGCACCCAAATGCCTGCGTCTGTGTGGTTTTTTTCATACAGAGCATCAAAATGAAGAGCATCTGATATCAGCAAGCAGCTGAGTCACCAAGTCCTTCATAACTCCAGAGAGTGTATGTGAAATCAGAGTGGAGCGGCATAAATCAACACATTTACAGCTATTATGCAAACCGCTTAAAACCAAGTTTTAAGGCTCTTCTGAGCTTTTTCGCTTTATTGCCTCCCAAAGCATCCAGTCGAAGGAAGAATGGCGAGGGCGATGATGTGATAGGGAAACTGATCAAATGGCTTAGTTTGCTTTTTCAATTAAGGGTTGCGAGACCTCGAGAAACTGAAACGAAATGATACGCAAAAAGAGCAGCGTAGTCAACAGCCCATGTGCAATTCATAAGGTTGGAATTAAAATGTGGTGACTAGACAGTCAGCCCATTTTTAAAAGACATTTCACAGAAGGACAGAAGTTCAATTCATCTTCTACATTTCTCTGGTAAAAATAAAGCTACAGCTTAGCTTAGCATAAACAGGGAAACATTAGAAAATGGCTACCTAGGATCTATCCAAAGATAAATCCATTTAGTAGACTGATACACTGTGGTCATAAAGGGATGGACGTGGTCAGCAAAAACACTCAGTCGGTACTAAAAGGCCCAAAATGTGCTAAGAAAATATCCCCAACTCCAAAACACCACCGCCATCAACCCGAACCAGTGGTTCAAGGCGGGATGGATCCAGTCTTCCATGCTAATGAATCCAAATTGAGACCCTCCCATCCGAATATCACAGCTGGAATCAAAACTCATCAGACCAGTCAATATTTTCCCAGTTTTCTATTGTCTATTTTTGGAGAGCTCAATTTAAATTTTATTGTATTTATATAGCACCAAATCACAACAACAGCTGCCTCAAGGCGCTTTATATGTTAAGGTAAAGACACTACAATAATACAGAGGAAACCCCAGCAATCGCATGACTCTTTATGAGCAAGCGCTTTGGCGACAGCTGGGAAGAATAAACTCCCTTTTAACAGGACGAAGCCTCCAGCAGAACCAGGTTAAGGGAGGGGCAGCTGTGTGCCACGACCAGCTGTTCATAGCTAACAGTGGGGGGCACTCAGAGCGGTCTTCTGCTGCTATAGCCCATCTGCTTCAAGGTTCAGAGATGCTCTTCTGCCATAAACATAAACCACCTTTCTCCCTCATGCTCAGTGTGAACTTCCTCTTGACTGTGGCTGCCATGTGATTGGCTAATTAAATCTCTGCGTTAACAAGCAGCTCAACACGTTTATCCAAAGATTTTGCCAGTGACTGTATGCTTGGCTATTAATCCATAAAACTACAACTTCAGCCAAAACTGATGCCGCATTGCTGCTCGATACCTACTAGAGATGGACCGATCCGATATTACATATCGGTATCGGTCCGATACTGACCTAAATTACTGGATCGGATATCGGAGAAAAATAAAAAATTTAATCCGATCCATTAAATATCACGAAAGCACCTCACAAAACTTGCAACACGCCTTAACTCACCTCAGAACGTTAGCACGTCGGAGCAGTATGCATCACGTGATAGAGCAGCTGTGGCATGCGGGACCTGTCGGTGGTCTGGATAGCATTTGGAGCTTCGCTAGCAACCCGGCATTTCATCTCCGACAAAGTTATCCCGAGAGAAGTAAAGCAAGTGTGTAAGTCCATCTCTGAATGTTTGTAAAGCATTCCTGCGTTAAGCTTACCAAACATATATGGAGCGACTGCTTCTTCTGGCTGCTACTTCAATCATGAAACTGCTTAACGATCAGCTGATCGGCTTTTCTGTCGCGAGTCCGTCTCTCTTGTTTGTTTTTGGTCCACTTTGCACCAGAAAGAGGAAACCAGCGGCTGAACAACAGCAGCACGTTTAAGCTTGAAAATCTGTTGTTAGAATTTATTTATTATTACTTTCTACTCGAGGATCTTTTTCTACGTAGCTGACGGCTGGTAACTGTGCAGGGGCGGATCTAGCAAAGTTTAGCCAGGGGGGGCGATAGGGCATGAACAGGGAAAAGGGGGCACAAAGACATACTTTTCTTTCTTATTCTCATTTAAAATGTCGAGCTTTTATTAAATAATTATCTGAATCTTACACCCAAAGTTTTAATTTGATGTAAAATGAATAGAAGTCCATTACTGTATATAGTGACTATTAAGTCTAATATATATACCCTAGTAAGCTATAGTACTTTTTCCTTTGGGAAGGTACCATCTGTGCAGTCTGCAATTTTGTTGAAGAAAGATGTTGAATCTATTTAATATTTCTTGAAAAATAATTGATTTCTGTGCATTTTTTTTCACACTGCATCAAATTAAGGTTGATTACGTTGATTAAGCATCATGAGGTGGAGCGTGAGGGGTGGTTCCCTATTTTTTATTTATTTATTTTTGTTGTTGCTGGGAGTTGGAACCCTATTAGTTAGGTTGCTTAATATTTACGCTAAGTACTCTTTAAAATACCAGAATAGGGAGGATGGTGTAGGTTTAAGTTTATTAGATTGATCAGTATTGCTGAACTATGAAATATTTTTTTTTTGCATATAGGTATAACAGAATAGCTTTAGTGTAGTTGTTGTTTTAAACTTGAGTATGAACTTATACAAAATGCAGCAAGATATTTAAAAAACAGTTTTGTTGGTATCGGTATCGGACATAAAAAAGTGGTATCGTGCCATCTCTAATACGTACTCAATTTTCTCTAAGCACATGCAAAAAGGACTACGCTGCTTCCTTTCACAATAAAAGTCTTGACAAATACACTGCATAACTGCTGCAGATAAAAGGGTTTGTAGAAGTGTTTCAAAGATATTTATATTTAAATATATATTTAATTTAACTAGTTATTACATAGAAGATGAGCTTTTTTCTGTATAAAAAAGGCACATTGTTTTCTGGTTTTGGTTAATATATGGATCTAATTAAGCAAATAAAGAATTTCTATGAAGCTGGTTTTGTGCTCCATGAACAAGAATGTTGGCTTTAAAAAAAAAACAAAACACAAAGTATGAAAAATTAATTACATCTGTGTAAGTATTCATCAAACTGTAAAAAAAAAAAAACTAAATAAATAAAACATACTAACAGAGAAAAATCTACTTAAAAAGATACGCGAAAAAAGCAAAAATATGAAGTATAGAGCGTTACAGCATTGATATAGATGAGAACACAGACATCTGGCAACAGCAGGAGACTAATTTTAACCCAACACCTTCAAGAAAACCAGTCTTTCTAATGTGTTGCAATCTGCTGTGATGACAGGAAGTACATAAAGTTTTGCACATGTGTAAAACAAATCAGGTAGTGACAGACCTTTTAGAAGCAAGTCGCAGCCAGAAAAACATGCAAACTTTGGCCCCAAAATATGTTTTTCCAAGCGTTTTCCTCTTGGATGTTATACTTTGTGTACCCTGTCTCCTCCTTATATAATGTCTCTGGCTAAGATTAGCTTGAAGCCTGAGGGCAGGTGGAAACAGCAGCATGCACCTTGAAATCTGTACAGCTTAAAAAGAAAAAAATAACATGTATGTAAAATCTTTTTGGAATAGAATAAAGTGGCATTTACACCCATTTTTGCTCTCTCATTGATCCCTCCAATTAATCTACACTACCCACCACATTAACCTTTGTAACGTGTGCTACACTGACCACACCTACAGCCAATGTAGAATCACCAATTACCCCAGTATTTTCAAACTAATTCTGACAGGCCAGCTGCTACTGAGGCTAAAAATAACAGAGCATGCAACATTTTTATCAATTATTAAAATAAAGATCCCAGATAAATTTTAGTGATACAGAGGACAAACTCTTTCTTTATATAGGTTCACCCTGCAATATATATCACCTGGCCATCCACGTCTACCTGCAGTGCCTTGGGGCCCACCCCACAGTTTGAGAACCACTGAGATAAACAAAGGCACAGCGAGAATGTGCAAACTTCTCAAAGAAAAGCGGTCAGAAGATTCAGGAACAGTTCGATATTTTAGGACATTTCCAGCATCCATATTAAGACAGGCCAACAGGCTTCCTGTTAAATGGGAGTTTTTCCTCCCCACAGTCGCCAAGTGCTTGCTCATAAAGAATCATCTGACAGTTTGGGTTTTTATCTTTACTTTGCAATATAAACCACCTTCAGGTAACTTGAATCACATTTAAGAGACAAACATGGGAGTGGTAACTGTCCTAAGCCAGATAGCATCAATTATTTCACTCTAAGCTGCATAGAGGTGAATGCCTTAACTATGTTGGCAGACTCTCCTCAAAAAATAGAGAATTTATTTTTCCTCCAGATGGGCTTCCTGTTAAATGGGAGTTTTTCCTCCCCACAGTCGCCAAGTGCTTGCTCATAAAGAATCATCTGACAGTTTGGGTTTTTATCTTTACTTTGCAATATAAACCACCTTCAGGTAACTTGAATCACATTTAAGAGACAAACATGGGAGTGGTAACTGTCCTAAGCCAGATAGCATCAATTATTTCACTCTAAGCTGCATAGAGGTGAATGCCTTAACTATGTTGGCAGACTCTCCTCAAAAAATAGAGAATTTATTTTTCCTCCAGATGAAATGTTGCTGACTGCAGCTTTAATATAAAAATTAGATTTTCCTTGGGATCAGCAGAAGCAGATCTGGCTTCAGCAGCTGTACACCCCCAAATCCCCCCCTGCTCCTGAGTGCACCGCAGACTGCCAGAAGATTAACACAGTGAAACTGAAACTTTCTTCTTTCTCCCCCCTGCACCGGACACACTTAGAGAAGCAACAGCACATTATATTGTTGTTTCAAAACGGGGTGACGGGGGGGACGGAGGAGGGAGGGGTAATGGATTAAAGGCATGCGTAAAAAAGAAGAAGAAGGCGAGAGGATGGCAGGGGCTTCGCCGTGCATCCCATCTATTACTCCTCAAGTGTCTGTTTCTCACACCAGTCAAGGTTAACAAGCCGAGCTGCCTGGTGTCTGCGTGTGCTGCAAAAAAAACGAAAAAAAAAAACAAGGGAGGGGGTGGGAGGTGGAGGTGGAGGAGGGTGAGGTGCTGCAACTACACACTGTGCCTTGTGATGATGCAGACAGGCTGAGAGAGAGCCTACAGTGCCCCCCTTAAATATTGCCAACCACATCACGCTACATTTGTACACCGAGGCTAAAATCACCACGAGGTGGAAATTGCAGTTTCCCCTGTTTTTTTCTCTTCTCTCTGTTTTTTGAGGCTCACAATAAATTGAAGCGAGACGAGGTAAAAAACTCCGGTGCGCACTAATCCGACTGCGCCTACAGGATGAAGCCTAAACGCATAAAGAGTAGTTTTAATGGTGGATGCGGCTGGCAGAGCAGCGGAGACTCACTGTGGGAATAAAACAAACCGCGCTAACGTATCGCGAGGTAGCATAAGCGTCATCCATACCTTTCTCTCCATCACTGTGCGCTTTTTTTCTCTTCCCTTTTTTCTTTTCTTTTCTCTTTTTTTAAGGGCTACTCAACAACGGCAACTGTAGGATGTGTTTCTGTGGAGCTGTCCGGTCCGGCGCGGCGTGGAGCTGCTTTTCTCCCCTCAACTTCCTCACGGGCTTTCACACAGCAGCAAGCGTCTCCCCCCTCGATCACTCCCCCATTACTGGACAGCTAGGCGACTTATTAGCGCTGGCCTGTGGGACGCCGAGCCGGGGATGGAGCCAGAGCCAGGATTGGTGAAGCCTTGTTCGGAAGGGAGCAGGAGCGCAGGCGCGGTCTCTGCTGGAGAGTCGATATAATGAAAAATTACCAGTGGCAGGGAGTGTCATCAAATTATCCTCATCTCTCGCTCTCTCTCTTTTTTCATTTTTTATTTTAAGGGAGGAAGGGAAGATTTTTATTTAACCCAAAGCGCACAGTGAAATGATTTCAGGTTATCCTGCTCCAAACACATGCTGTACATGTAAATGCAGTGCAGGAACAAAAGGGAGGGAGGCGGGATGAGGGGGGGGGGATAAACCCGGTGCACTACAGCAACAAAGGAGCAGCAGCACCACCAGCTCCCTAACCGAGAGATCTGTTCCACTTTCTAATGAGGAGCCGTCGATAAAGAGGCTGTTAAGTTGTGGCTAATTGCTGCTTTAATGGATAATTTACTAATGCTTCACGCGGCAGTTACAAGTTATCACTTCACACATTTTTTTTAGTGCCAGAGTGAAGATTTATGAATGAAATGAGCCAGATTTATAACACGTGGTGGATATACTGTGGCAGCTCATTGTCCGGCTCTTACCTCTGACTTTTGAACTTGATTCTTTATAATATTGGACTTTCTGTGTAATTATTACCAAACGTTTTGTTCTACTAGCTTCATTTGAGCTGTAAAATATTCATGAAAAATGATTTAAACAAAACTAGAAATGCGTGCAAAAATCAGAATTGTGTCTGCAGATTGGGGACTGTCTGTGTAAATATGCACTCGTTTGCATAAAGTGGATAAAGCCAGCATACATAATATAGTTTTATATTTAGCAGCAGTTCTGCCTGAGTCCTGGTTATTATGGAGCAGGGTAAAGAAAATCATCTGTGACCTGAATCCGCAGCCTCTCCCATAGCTACTGGTGTCAGTGGTTTTAACTATGTGGCCCAGCAGTCTGCTGGTGCCAGGTTTCTGGCACTGGTAATGGTCCTTTTAAGGCTAAGGATGCATGGAACCAGTTCTAGATTGAACACTGGCACTTATGTGGAAAAGGGGTATTTGCTGACATATTAGGAATATCTTTTTATCACTTCATGAATCACGAAATACAGACAACTGCCAGAAAAAGTCTATTCCTGCTGTGTTTCTACTCTGGAACTCAGGATGGGGAAAAAAAAAAAGAAAAAAAAGAAACCTTCAGGATTGAAAGGAATCACTTTGATCAACAACTGTTGTTTTTAAAAGTGCTATATAAATGAATAACCTTGAAACTTGAAAAAATAATTGAATAGTTTGGTGTATGCAGGTGCTGCTGAAGTGGACAAGTGAAAAATGAAAAGAGCAACATCATGAAACCAGACTCCACTTGTTCAAATATCTAAATGTTGAATTTTGTCAGTGAATGAGTACTAATTTGACTCAAGAGTAGTAAATTTAACACATAAATTACCCGTTATCACCCATTGGCCAATTTCGAACCAGTTAGGTCCAGTTAATGAAACATGGATGTTTCTGGACTGTGGGAGGAAGCTGGACTGCACAGAGCCAGGCGGTGGATTCAAACCCAGGACAGTCTTGCTCTGACCACTTCATTAAAAATCTCTCATCAGTAAATATACCATTGTACATTAATATTACGAACTGGGGTTATTTATTTATTTTGACATGTGCAACTCAAAATTTCAGGTCATTTTCACAAAACTTAATAACGCTAACTCGTGGTTGGTCTGAGACAAATTTAAAACGCTGAGAAGATAACTTGAAACTGACAACAACAACAAAAGGACAAAAACAACTTTCAGTTAATAATCTGAGATTTTGATTTAAAGATTTTGTTGGATAAGCATAAATTTACAAAAAAACTAGAGTATAAATTATAAACAACAGCAACAAATCTTCTCCCACTTGCTTACTAACATTAAAGGAACATTTATTCATCTCGTGAGCTTCCTTCATTTCTAAATGTGTTAAAAGTCATTGTTTATGCACCAATTTGACAACATGTGTAGAAGTAAACACCTAAATGTGTATTTTCCAAATGTCATTGATGCAAAAAAATCTTGAAAAGCCCTTACAAGAAAAAAAGATATTATTGAATTTAAACAAATATAGTTATGGAGAAAATGTGAGTTGTCATGTTATCCATCATGTTGTGTTTATTTATGCGGCTGCCAGGTCTCCACTGTGGAAGAGATTTGACCTCAGTGGGATTTCCTGCTTAAATAAAGGTGATAAAATAAAATGAGAACATCTGTACAGAAAGCTGGTTAGTATCCTGAAATCCATTAGCATGTACCTATAGAGAGGAGAGGCCTTAATCAATGAGAACCTTTAAGTCGGCAAACACAGAGTGTGCGAGTAGCTGTCCATCCTGTAGTGTCCACTCAGTGCTGGAGTCTGCCTGACTCAGCATCCTAACCTCACAGGCCGCAGCAGTGGGTGAAACAGTCCATTAGCTGGAGAACAGGATCTACGCTCTCATCTCATCTACGACACACATCCTGCTGCATCAGCTCGACCTCCGAGTGCCTTCACGTTTTACCCAGGAAGAGTTTTCACAAAGTGCAGCGCCACATCTGGGTCATAGTTGTGTTTGGAGCAAAGCTTTCTTTATGCAATGCAGCCCACTGACTCTTACCCACCCGCCCTCCTGAAGCCTTGCAGAAAGAACAACAACACATCCCTGCCATACAGACTTAACCCTGAGTAAGCGATAGAGCACCTAATGTGGACATCGGAGATATTCTGGAGCCGATGTATTAAATTTCATATGAACATCTGCACCCATTAAATAGGGAAGAATTCGCTTTTTATTAAAACGCATACCAGGGAGGCAAAGAAAACACGCAGGAGCTTTTCAAACAGGGAAAGTCTTCATGGACTTTAATGTCAAAATTCAAGGGCTCAATTCATCCTCCCACATATAACAAGAGTGAGAGTTCCCCAGAGACCATTGCAGCTTTGAAATATTTCCAAACATTTATTTTTTATCAACAAGAAGCCAGAGAAATTATGATTATTGGTCTCAGATGAATGCAAATGAAACGAGTTTTGGACTTTTTGGCAGAAGATTTGTTTTTACTTTCAGTCCTGGACGTCAAAATAATCGATCGCGGGCTCTTCTTTAACCATCTTCGACCAGGTGCTTCCACCGGCAGACCTGGCAGGAGATTAATTGATGAGAAAACACAAAAAGAAGAATCACAAGCAGGCAGCGAAAGACACTAACAAACAGCAGCATGAAGGTAAGACAGTCCGTCTCCGAGTGTTGTTTAAGGACATTTTTGGAGTCGTATAGAAGAGTCTCTCTAACCACAGATTAACACTTACTTGCTGCTGTGCTGTTTGATATGAGCGATGGGAGGAGGAGCCCGTGCAGCTGTCTCTCGCTCTATCAGTGAAGTCAGGGTTGAGTTCGGGCAGGCCGACTTCCCCCTGGGCGAGAAAAACAAAACAAGATACACAGGCACATCCTCGACTCCACGATTACCGCATTTCTCATCTATGATAACGGCGCTCGTATATTTAGTCGCGCTCTCACTTGTGAGCCGTGATGACCACGTTGCGTTTGGGCTCGTTATCGTAGCTCACGCTCTCCACGCCGTAGACCTCAGCCAGCTCGTGGATGATCTTCCGATGCTCTCGGTTCATCGGCGGGAAACAGTGGCTCCTCTTCGACTGCTTTCCCTGCAGAAACGGATGCTTCATAAGGCTACGGTCATGCTCGCTTTTCGCATGTTTAGTTGCATTTCAGCTACAAAGCCGCATTCGTGGTGATGTCGGGCACCTCTAAAAGGTCGCAGCTCAAGTCTGCAGTCACAAGATGACAGGGAAGAATCACAAATACAGATTTTTTTTTATTTTACCAGACTTTCTTTGATTGTTGTTTTGGTTTCTTATCTCTTCTTCAGGCCTTAAATAACACTGCTTTGTTTTAAGTGTCACAAGACAGAAACGAGGCAAACAAAGAAAAGTCTAATCTGGCGCTTAATTTAGTTTTGGGGTTTATTTTTAGTGGTATGTCTGTGTATGTTAGTCCTTATATCGACCCCCTCACCGTCATTATTACCAATAGCAGTAAAGAGCAGGTCTGCGACCACTTATAACTCACTTCTGTGTGACGTTTTTGTTGTGGTCCTGTACATATTTGTTCACTGAAGTCTGATCTGACCTGGGCTGGGAGCAGTTTTGCTTCAGTCTAGCCCGTTCACATCTTATAGTTTCTGATGTCCATTAACAGGCGCTATCCCTGTTAATTAAAGAAATATATCTCCTGCTAAGAACCTTGGTAGCATTTGAATTTTTAAAATCTCACATTTCGAAGCTTCTTTCATTCACTGCAAAAATCAAACATTTATTGTGAGACTAGAAAAAGTTACATTTCCTGGGAAAATGCTGTGTAGTGGAAATCATGAGTTGAAAACAGGTGAAAAAGTTGAACTGTCTGCTGAAGACGGCTGAGAAAATAGAGAGAGCGAGTGTGAGTAGTTAAGCGGCAAAGAGTAAAGAAACAGGAAAACAGCAGGTTTCACAAAGGATATAGTCTTCTTTAAAGCATGATGGTGTTTGCTGGTGCTGATGGCTGAAGCTAAAACTCTTAGCCACCGCCTTCAGCACCTGGTCGTAATGCCACAGATAGCGGCTGTCTGTCAGAGCCTTTGGGCAGCTGCAGAGAAGACGGAAACTTGTCCAGAGCCAAGTTGGACAGGAAGTGTGCCCAGGTGACCCTGCGCTGGAGGGTCCCCTCCCATCTTGTCCATGCTCCTTGCTATCAGAGCTCCACCACTGCTCACGTTCTCCACCTCTACACCTGCTTGGACTTTATTTCATGGCTCTGTTGCATTGGACCTTTCTGACCAGACCTGGCTCTTTGGGAACAAGCCCAGACCTTGTGTACCCATCACCACGGTGACCACCAGTGCCTTTTGTCTCAAGTGCGTTTCCACCACCTCCACCGCTTTTCTCCACCCTCCATTTCCTGCCTCTTCTAACCTCAGTGCCAGCTGATGACCTGCTGAGACCTTACCACAGCAGTCAGCCTCTCTAATCATGTGATTTTATTAATTGCATATAAAGCCCTACACAACTAGCTACATAATGGACCCGCTGTGACCTTATAATAGCAGTCTATAATAGCCTGGTCTGATCATGTGATCAGGGTCTTTTAAATGCTCCACACTCTTCTTTGAAATCCAGGGGTGATGGTGCTTTTGGAGCAGGCTCTCTCAGGCTCAGCCGGTCGGCTCAATCTGTTTTTTAACGACTGTGGAAAATTCCCCCCCAATATTTTCATCTATAGTGCATAACCAAACGCTGCTATGAAAGTATGCATTTATGAACAGAGAGATGCCTGCATGTTTCAGTGTACTACATGTACAAAACTGAGAATTAATAAGCAGGGAGTTTCAGGAGCAAAATGCAAGTGCTTCAGGTATAAGAGTCCAGACACAGTGAAGGCAGCTGACTCACAGTCCCACAGACACACTAGTCTCAACAAACATGATGTTCACATGCACCACAGTCTCCTCGGGCTGGTTGTGTTTAGTTAAGGACATTTCCTGCACAGGCTGTACACAAGAAGGGGATTAACAGGCTCCATTTCATAACGATTGTGGGGAGCTCAGCATACTTTGCTGTGGTCTGCTGATATCACCAGCAGACTGAATTAACTGATCGGGAAGGCTGGCTCTGCGATTGGCTGCAAGCTGTTGAATCAGAGGTGGCGAGGATGTCGCTGAACAAACCGTCATCTATCATCGATAACCCCGACTACTCTCTGCACCGCTTACCGGACAGGCAGTGGAGCAGCTTCGCTAACAGGGTAGCACATCATTAACACATCTGTCCAGCTGCGAAACATCCTGCGCTTGGATTTTTCATGTTTTCTTGGCTTTTAAATGGCCCCAATTCAGTCACTCTAGCAGGTAAAGCTGCAACCACAAGGGGAGCATTTAATGAGATTGTATGTTACCAAATGTAAAAGAACATTTGGTCGGTCCTCTTTTAAAATTAAAGGTCCACAAATTTGAAACACTTTGCCACCGGGAATAAAAACACATCTGATCATTGGAATGGGTCTTATTACTGTCTTATTACTATCATCATCCTTCAATGTTTCCATTTTACTGTACATGCCGTTTTCTGTTTTATTTCTGTTTTTTATATTTGTGTTGATATAATGCATCTTAAAAACAATGCTAACTTTTAATGTCTGTTTTTGTATAAATAAATAAAATCACAAAATAAAAATACTTGTTTTGCTTTTTTTAAAATCACTTTTTCAAGTATTATCTCATTGTTATTTTATTTTTTTTAGCAAACACTACTTTTTATTTTATTTGCTGATTTGAGGACAACAAACTTTTTATTTTGTTTTAATATAACTTTACTATAATAACTTTGCTCCAAACTACAAACGTGAGTACAAATCACGTTTTGTGAGCTGACCTCTGGTATGAAGTGATACAAATCTATCACTTTCATAAATACTTTCAGCCTTGTCCTCACTGTTTGGGATCCTCCTGGTTCAACGTGACTGTTTCACGCCCAAAAGTCACATCCATAAAGAAATGTGTTTGTTTTCTTTTAAATTTGGTGGGGGGCTTAGATCCAAAACCTTTGGGATGAACTGGCCTGTGATCCAGTTCATGTCTGTCAACATCTGTGCTGCCCTATCTGATGTTTCTGTGGCTGAATGGGAGCAAATCCCTGCAGGCAGGTCCCAAAAAAATCATGTGAAAGGTTTAGGGAGAAGAGTGGAGGCTGTTACAGCAGCAGCTTAATGTCTATACATACGAGTTGAAGCGTCCATGTACTTTTGAGCTTGTAGTGCACGCGTGGCCTATTTTCTATAGATGGGTCAGTAGGCACATTTGACCTGACTTTTCAGAGTAAAAGAGAACAACAGCTGGTACAAAACTGAATCGCTTTCTTTGCCAGAGGGCTGTTGGAGGGGATTTTAGCAAAATTTAAGCAGAGGAGTAGATTTAATAACTCGTTTTTTTAGGGAAGAAAGAGCCCAAAAAATGAAATCAGTGAAGTCAGCACAACATGCCTTGAGAAAATAAGATAAAACATTTCACTAAGCTGACTCCCGGGCAGAAAAAGGTTTCATTCATGACCCGTCGTTCCAAAAAGAGGCTCAGCTAAGTAATAAACAAGTCCTTTGGAAAAGAAATCAAAGCAGTAATGTCGGTCTCTCAGAGAGCCTCGGTGAATCACAGAGGACTGGAAGAAATAAATAAATACGTGGAGACGTTTCCACCTGCCCGAGAAGTCTCCTACTCGCTTATTTGAGCTTGGAAACTTTGACAAAAGAGCTGAAAATACAACAACTGGGGCACAAAATAATGAAGCTAAATAAGCTGTTAGTGACACAGCCGTAAAGGGCCACTGTCTCCACCTCGGGCTGACACCAAGTTTAATGACTCCATGCGGATCAGAAATGATAGTAATAAAAGTAATAATCAATCATTTGTAATAAATAAAAGAAAAGTTTTTTGTTTTGCTCCTTAACAAACCAGAGCCATTCATCCATCACTCGTGATAAAGCCGTTTAAACACCGGCTGCAGCTCTGGATGGAGCGCGCTCAGTGCTCAGCTTATTTAGCAAGTCACAAATACACAAACACTGTGATAGTACACATTACCTACTACTGCCTCCTAGGTTTTACACTTTTACTGATATTTACACACTGCTGCCATCTTGGATTGTGAAGTCGGGGTTGGTGGGGGTTCTCCAACTTCCTGAGTTGGAAATCCGACTTGAGGAGCCATTCCATAAAAATCCAGACTTTCCGCTTCAAATGGCAAGCAACAATACTGAGCTCGTGTGCTCAACAGAGCCACTTTAAACATAACATATTTTTGTATTTTAATAGTTTTACTTTTTAAACCTTCATTTTCTTTTAATTTTTTAATACTAAGCCCCCTACTGTATTTTACGAAACTTTTTATATAGCATGTCACTGAATTTTATTGAGATTCTTCCTAATTTTGACCTTTTCTTGCATTTTATTTACATGTTTATTTTAAATCATCATATATTATTTTTAGACTTATTGTACTTAATCCATTTATTGATTTCTTTTATTATTATTATGTTTTTATGTTTAACCTTCATTAAAGGTTTACTTATTAAGTGCTCCATATGCATTATACAGTGTTTTACTCTATTTTATACATTTTACCTTATCAAATTAAAACTTCTATTTTTAAATTTCATATTATCTTTTCCCTTTTCTTAAATTTATCTCCTCTCTTCTCTGTAGTTTGTACATTGAGGTATTTTGTTACATCATGCCATTTTATTTTATTCGTCTACTCCACTTTATTTAAGCTAGAGTCTGTGTTTAATGTTTTGGCTGCTCTAACAGCTTTTTACCAAAGTTTGGGATAAATAAGGTATTTCTCACATTAAGCTTAAAGCCCAGCTGTTTTACTAATTATATCCCTTAGCAGTAAACAACAAAAATATAAAGAAATCGTGGCTAAACGGAGCAAATGACATTAATTAACTAGAAAGAACATGATATACATGTTATATTAATGATCATTAAAGTTTAAAAAATTTAAAAACTTAGGGTTAAAGTTCAGTTTAAAACAAAATGTTTTATGGGGTAATTATGTACAAATGCTGCACTGACTTGAATGCAAATATACTGACTAATGCGAGTGACTCAGTAAAATGCTTCACCACTAAAAACTTGGGACTACAGCAGTCTCCCAGATTCTCCACCAGATGGAGCATTACATCACATTAGAGCTCTTAAATAACACCTCACCCCTAAACAAGAAAAGGAGACTCAAATACAGATCGTACCTTATTAGCAAGCTCTACAAGATTGTTGATCTCCTCTTCCACCTCTGTGACAAACTTCAGGTCTTTTCTGAAACGCAAGCAGAGCAGAGTTGCAGTTTCAGTGCAGCGCTCCCTCTGACTTTGAATATTAACCCAAACATGGCGTCACATAACCGTCACCGTGGAGTAAAACAGATATCAGACCTGGCGTCGTCTTTGAGGCTGTCGCTGTACGCAGAGGTGGAGCGAACGTTGAAGGGGTCAGAAGACGAGTCGATCTGCAACGCCTCCGCCAAGCGCCTGTTCCTCTCCAAAGTGGCGCACTCTTGATCGCACTCGAGCCTGAGAAAGCATCGCATTTCTAGGATGACTGCTTTTCACACCTCAGCTGCAGTTCAAAGTAATCCACTGAATGGATTAAAGAACGAAATCTGGCCCTCTCCAGGAAATTATTTACATAATTACTTTCAAACAAGAGCTGCATCTTGGCCATCACACATAAGGACTCGCCTGTTGTTCAAATAATCTTGAAATAATTAAGCTCGAACATCCTGTTCAGCAAATGTTTCACATCTTGAGTTTGACACCTCTGGTTCGAGCTTTAAATCATTAATTCCCTGCACCACTCTACCTCGTCTGTTTCAGCTCTTTCTTAGAGATCAGCGGGCCGATATCCATGGAGTCACCGAGCTGCATGTCCGAAAGCTTACTGGCCATGGCAATGGCAGCATACCTGCACAACAAAACCAAAAATATCGGATAAATGTTGCTCGTTTCAAATTCTAATTTTATTCCTAGATGCTACATTAGTAGCTTTGCATCATTCACAGTCTAATATAATCTTTACTTATTATTAAACTGGGCCATGGTGGTGCCCTTCAGCTCATCCACTGTCTGAAACGAGCTCTTTAACACTCCTCTGACTTTAAGCCAGCTTTCTTCTGATTGGCTGCTCCTCAAAAAACACTGAACTCCTTGAATCTGAGCTTTTACAGGAGCCTGAAGACTGAGGGTTTTTTTCACAGCTATAACAGAAAATATATGTCGCCAAAAAGAGAAATGCCAAACGAGGTCTAGAATAAAACAAAAAAAAGCTGAACACATGGGAGCAGAGCTGACCTCTGGTATGAATTGGCTGCTTCTGCACAGGCCACGGTTTCCTTTCTACGACCGCACTCACACTGTACCGCAACCTGCGAACGACACAAAGGATTAGATTTCTCCTCCCTGGAGAAGAAGTGTTTCTGTAAGAGCACAAATACGCAAATTAAAAAAGGTCAGGTCAGTTCACACGAAGAATTCGTGCAGCTGTGAATGGCCTCCCTCTGGAGTCTGAAGCCTGCCACTGATGTGTTATTATTTGTTCCAAGTTAACCATTTATGACAGTTACACAGCACCGCGCCACATGTCCTCAGCCTTCATGCAAAAACAGCGGGTTCACAGCTGGACTATTGAGCAGATGTGACACTGAATTTATTCACTAAACATTTGCATGAGGGAAATAAGTTATTAGAGAGAGGAGGAACTTTTGATGGTGGGAAAATGTGCTGAAAAACCCAAGCCCTGATGTGACAGAGAACATCTGTACAAACTCTGTAACCTGTTTTTGAGCCACTGGAAGTCCAGCTGTTCTCAGTGGCACTGCTCTGTACCTTGGCAGTGCAGGTGGTGCGTGGACAGCTGCTGCCTTTATGACAGGGAGCAGCGCACGGGTGGCCGCAGTCTGGACGAGGCAGCGTGCAGGGCTGCTGGCAGCCGCCTTCTGGCAGGCACTCTCCCCGGTGACAGATGCGTTTGCAGCGGTGCGTCTCGCAGGGCAACGTTTTATTACACATTAGGCCACAAGAAATGTCTTGGAGATGACACGGGATGTTGCTGCGTTGCTGTGAGTCAGAGAAAAGGGTGTCGCTTCAGTTGCAAGAACAAAAACAGGAAACAAGTCGTGCCATCAGTGGGCTCGGGGAACATTACCTCGTGCTTTCCCATGCACCATTTCTGCGTGAGGTAAGTGCAGGGAGGACATTTCTCCTCACTGTGGCAGTTGTGAAACACTAAATCAGAGGCAAATGTCAGGAGCATATTAACAGTTATTCGATACAGCTGCTGTGTGAACCGAGGTTATCTAAACTAAAACTATCTAAAACATACAAATGAGTCTTTGATGGCCATGTTTACTGAGACTGAGTCACTGAAACTAAAGAAAACTGAACTAAAACTGAACATTTTCAAATCTAACTGGGAAGCACACAAACTACAATAACCCTGATGTAAGGAGCTACAGCTAAATCCCACCTGGGTGGTCACACTCGTGTCTTCTCGTGCACACGTTTTTGCACTCGGGTGGCTTCGTTCCACAGGGGATGGGTGGATACAGCACCGTGGACCCGCAGTGACACGTCAGCTCATCAAAACCTAAAAACCCAGTGGGACTCGTGACACACTCGTGGCATCTTAACGCCAAGCAAAATACAGCTAAAGCTTCAAATTAGTGAGACAGAATAAATCTGTGGTACTTCAGAGACTTGGCTCGTGAACTCGATACTCACTGGACTGCCAGCAGGGTTCACAGTTTCCACGGTGACAAGGCTCCTGGCAGCGGTGGAGGCCACAGTTGAGCTTGTAGCCGCAGATCATGGAGCACTTGTGCTCCACGCTCTGAAAACACACGGACAAAAACATTAACATCACCTCACGCGCTTCAAAAAACACTCTTATCAGAAGGCTGCTGCAAGCTGAAATTTAAACGTAGAGTCACCCCCGCATGATGCAAAGTAATTAAGAGCTACAAAGCAAGTCAGCTTTCAAATTCAGTCATATCCCAACCCAGTAACATATCCTCACTATTCTTTCCTTCTTACTAATGTCCACCCATTTCCTTTATTACTGTTTATTCTGGCTGTTTCTCCTCACTGCTCGTCTGTCAGCTGGATGTTGTTGGACAATTACACAGCAAGTCATTCCTGTAGTGCTTGCCGTGACTGTATAAAGGCAGCGAGTGTGTCGAGATGTTTCCTGCCGGCTTTGCATTTGCCAGACCCTCAATCTAATTAAGAATTGTTAACTAAAAAGCTAAATTATGCATAAATCAAATACAGACTGGCTGCTATCAGCTGACGATTGCAGTCAGTGTGAAATTAATATGCATTTAATGACTCCCTAGGGCACGAGTGTCAAACATTAGGACCCGGGAGTCAGAATCTGCCCGCCTAAGATTAAAACATGGCCCGCTTGGCACCATTTGCAGTTTTGAAATTGGCTTCTTTTTCTGATATTAAAAATATCTCAGGGATTAAATTTGTCGTTAAAGTTCTTTACACTGACAAAAAGGAGGTTTCACTGGTGCAGCCCACTTAAGATATAAGTGGGGCCACACCGCTGTTCACATGTGGTAAAAAAACAAAACAAAAAAACATTACAATTACTAATAATGTTGATTGGCTAATTTATACTTAATTAAGGCAACACAGCAATAACAATATAGAATATGGGCTGGTTGTTATAGCAGGTAAAACCATTAAGTTGAACAGACCAAACATTACAAATACGTTGGTTAAGTAAGTACTCACTTTAAAGCAAAATATGCTCCATGCAGGTCTCTTTGGGTCTAGAGCTATTTAAAAATAACTCTTCTGGTGGTATGGTTTGCCCACCGCTGAGACAAACCTTGTTTCTACAGATGGCACAAAGTCAGACTAACATCCGTAACATCCCTGCTGCACCTGTCACATAATCCTGCTGGTTTACAATGATTCTGTGTCACATACACACCTCTGTGTGTAAGGAGAGCTGAATGGGTGCAGCTCTGACTTAGGACGAGATGGGGAATTCACTGACCATCTCACTTAAACCAGCCATGTGTGTCACATGGTTGCATTTCATTGAGATAACAGCTATTATGTTTAACACACACTTTCTTCTGGACAATAACAATGGTTAGTTGGTTCGGGTGAGACAAAAATATTGGGGTCAGAACCAGTCAGGGAAAGAGAAAAATAAATGTATATGTGTGTGTGAGAACAGAGAGCATAAAGTCGAAAACACTGACCCAGATTCAATGAACACTCACCACACAACAAAGCTCCCCACACTTGTGTCGGCCACAGGAGCGCTTCTTGTTGCAGCGCTTCTCGCAAGTGAAGACGAGCTCCTCTGGAGAGACAAAAGTCAGGATTTAAACACAGGACGGCAGCTCAGGGTGGGCTATACTCATATTTATTAAAACCTCACCTTCTTTTTGGATTTTCTCACATGGGACCTCCTGGAAAGTAAAGGAGAAATCTTTCAAATCTTCAGTGTCTTCAAAATAAAAAAATAAAAAAAAATATGGAACTGAGAAAAAACACAGCTGCTGATATTTCTGCAAACCTTAGTCTTGGAGCCACATCTGCACCTGATAGTTGAGGTCAGAGAGCAGGGCCCACAGCTGCCCTCGTGGCACAGCTTCTCGCACAGATGGATGATGTCTGAAATAACACAAGTTCATTATCTCACGTCAGGCTGCAAGAACAAAAACAGGCCTAACATGATGTACATCCTGTTTGCACAACCACAACAGGCCACAGAGACGAAAGCAGTTGCTTTCTTTTAGAAACAAAAGCCAGTTGAAGATTGAGAATAAAAAGAAAAAACAGGATGTTTTACATGGGAAAGATCAAGGAATTCATTCAGCTTTAGTGACATGATGTTTGCCGTTTTCTCATTGAACTTCCTCTGGCTTTCTTCTGGATTTTAAAAGCTTCATCGCCATTTTATCAATATTACTTTAAAACAGATGACAGAAAAGAACCTGTTTTCTCCTGCCACAGCACATATTGTTGAAAAGCGTCACCTGTCACACATTTTCAGATCCTGTTTTTGCAATCTTAATGAGGCTCGAATCATTTCCTAATTCTAACTGATGCTATGAGTATTTCGACATGACAGAACAGCACTTCTTCTCACCACTCGAGCCGCAGGCCAGGGGTTTGTTGCAGGTCTTCCCGCAGGAGGGGATGGGATCGGAGCAGCTCCGTCGCTCAGAGTAACCCAGCTCCAGGAGTTTTGTCAGCGGCGTCTGACCGCAGGGACACGTATTCACCAGGCTTGGTGAGCGCGGGCACGACTTGCACGGGCCACGATGGCATGCCTGCTGACACCGGTGGGCTTCACAGTTTAGCATCCTGAAAAGAGCAGTTAAATACACGCGGCTGTGATAGGAGCAAAATAAAAGCTTTAGATGGGCAGAATTAGTGCTGAAGAGTTGGACTTACTTCCCACATATTTTTCCACAGGAGAAATGTCCCGAACCATCAAATCCTGCTTTATCTGTGCCACACGGGACTTCCCGTGCGGTCACGCCACAAAAGCAAACTGCCCATAAAAACAGCAAAAGAGTTCATTACATTTAAAATGTTCCATAAGCTAAATTCAGCTATTCATCTGCACCAAAGTGAGACTCACCCTGCTGAACTTGCAGCTGGCATGGCTGACAGGTCCCGCTGTGGCACACCTGCACACAGGTGTGTTCAGCACAGTTGAGTACAGCACCACACACTTTGTCACATTGGAGCACAGTGGCCTGACCGCAGCGCACTGGTTGACTTGAGAGACATAATTTAATTAGAATTAAGAAATATTTAAAGTAAAATCCAAAAGGATAAAAAGACAGATTCACATGTGATCAGAGGTCGAGTACCTCGTCTTCCCGCAGATGCAGGATTTCGTTGCAAAGGCAGGACACTGAGGACAAGGTCCAGGGTGGCATAAGCTGAGAAGACAAAGAACATATTAACGTACGGGTTTGAAGTATAAATGTGAACAGCAGGTGTGCGAGTTACTCTAACCAAACCTGGTAAGACAGGATTCTTACCAGCCTTGTAATACATTAATAAGTCCAAGTAATGAATCATATTTAAAATATGGCTCAGTCCCCATTAATTTATATATATATATATATATATAAAATAAATGTCCACAAGCATTAACAACATGGCTGCAAAGTGAGAGTTACTAGTTTATGAAGCCACTGAAGTCATCTATAAAATCTGTCTGCAATTGAATTCCATTTTATTTTACATCTGCTACCAAGGACCCCAACCCCAAATGCAGATAAAATACATTTATTGGCAATGAAATAACAAGCTCAGTCAGAAACTACAGTCTGTCAAAGGCTTCACGAGTCTGTGGGGCGAGTAAGAGTATTTTTAGAGATATGACCACAAAGGGAGTGTTTGGGGTGAACTTTAAATAAAATATCTCCCATACATGCAATCTGTCTCTTAAAATATAACAGCTTATGCTCCCACAGTGTACCATCAAGTAGACCTAAAAATTGCATCAAATAAAAACAGTTTCACAGCAAACCTCACAAAGAAATACATTCTTAAAAGTTATCGATGAACTTCTGAAGCCCTACCGTCTTTTAATAACGTAATTTGAAGCTAGAAGCAGCTTTCTTGTGTTTTTAAGGCTCACATATTGCAGGGGTGGTTGCAGTCCACTCCACTTCTCTTCTTCCCACACATGTCACCGCAGCTGTGGGGAATCTCAGTACGCTGCCACTCAGGGTTTGTCACTTTACCTGCCAATGAAACAAACGGAACAACTCTTCCCATCACTCTCTGTGGCAAACTTAACGTAACGAAGCTTTGGGAAGGAGTCAGTGGGATATGATAACAATTTCATTAAATCGTCTAACCCGAGAGCAAGTTCATCACCATTTCTCAGCTGTGGTGTATATCTATGCTTGAATTAAACAAATACTCACCACAGAAGCAAGTGTAGGAGGTCGGGTGTTTCATTGAAACATTCTGGCAGGCTGGACAGCGCCAACCTTCAGCTGAATCTGATACAAAAAAGCTGAACTTTAACATACATGCATCCATTTTTCCTTTCTGCATAACGCTGAATGAAAGGGTCACCCTCTGGGAAGGATGTGCTTTCCCAGTACACACATTTTCAGATCCTGTTTTCATCTGTGGCACTAAAGTAAAAATCACTTAGCCTTAAATGTAGCTTAAAACATTTTTTCTATATTTTTTTCCTATGATGAAGGACAGAAGGTGACGTGTTGTATTGTATAGCGCAGATTCATAATGGGAACAATAACAGAAATCCACTTGGCCTCTCCATTTTCAATGTAACACAATGCACTGCAGAAGCAGCAGGAATTTCACTGCACGAGTTACCGTCACAGTGACCATCCCTGAACACCGAGTACCAGCCACTGTTAGGAGCTCGCTATGCTGAGTACACAGACTACACTAAAATGCTCCCACACAGAGTAAACACTGTGTTCACACGCCGCACCGTCTGCCTGTGAGGCTGGCGATCGAGCCCATTTCTTGATGCAGTTGAGGTGGAAGACGTGGAAGCAGCTCTGACAGCTCCACACCGGCGCCATGACCCGGATCACGTCACAGCACACCATGCACTCGTATTTCTCCTCCGACAGCTGTTCAATCAGACACCCTGCGGAGGAAGAGATCAGAGGTTCAGAAGATGGCAACAAATACTTCGTTTCCACCCACAGAGCTTTATCCAAAACTTTCTGCTCGTATGTCCTTTAGTTCACTGACAGACTCATCAATAATTCAGGTTGCTTCCAACCAAACATCCTAAGATTTTTACACTAAGTAAGCACTATAAAACATGGGCTTGGGCTTTTTTTTAGCTTGATTTGCATTTTTAATTATTTTCTGGCCTTTTTACAAACAAAATAATCAATAAAACATAACATTAAACATTGGTTTCAGGCCCAATATTAAAACTAACTGAACTAGAGTTACTAAAAAGGGACAAAAAAAATCCTCCAAAAACAACCAAAAAGGAATGTTTTCTGCAAATATAGTGAATATGAAATACTTAACAGCAAAATACGGGGAAATTTGAACTAACTTATGTTAGTTTGTTAGGAAACCAGGTTTCCTAAAAAAAAAAAAATCAATAAATTCTGATTAAACATTTTGTGTCTGACAAAACTGTAACAATATAAAAATGTAAAACGTTGATAGAAATGTAAAATAAGTTGGGGAATTTGATCGCCAGACAACATTTTACAGAAGTAAGAGTCAAACCTGTCTGCGTCTCTTTGCTCTTTGGCATCTTGTTCCAGCTCCTCTGACCAGGTTTGTAGTTTTGATAGTTTGCTCTTCTCCCCCCTCTGGCCTGAAGGGGAGCATTCCCTCCTGAGCCTCTTCCACCTTTGCCTGCAGAATCCTGAGATGCTCGCCCCTGATCAGAGTCATCTTGGCCACTGGCTCCCTTCTCTGAGCCTGGCTCCTCTTGTGATGGTTGTTTGGGTGGTTTGATTGGTCCTTGCCGTCGCTTTGGGTCAGTGTGTTTCCTCTGATTATTGTCATGTTGGGACTCTGAGTCTTCTCTCTTCCTTTGATCCTCCACTGTGGTGTTGTTCTCCTTCCAACTGCCATTATGTTCTCCCTTTCGCTGCTCCTGACTAAACTTCCTTGGTTTTTTAGCCTGGGCATCCTGGTCCTCATTAGTTTGTTCCGTATCCCTGTTTGCACTTCCTCGCCGCCAGTTGGGTCCATCAGCACCACCCATGGGATGTGCAAAAGCATGGACACCACTCATGTATCTGTTGCTGCCACCGTATGGATCACCTCCAGGTCTTTGCCGCCATGGCACAGAACCTCCTCTGTTCCCTTCTCTCCATCCTCTTCCTCTGCCTCGCCTTCTGCCTTCATCTCCTCCTTGGTAAGGAGGACGATGATGATCTTCATAATTTGATCTATGGCTAAAAGGGGGATTAGTGCCCTGATTAAAGGGTCCATACTGATGACAGGTCTCATTACTGTTGTTACTGAGGTGTCTGTCATTGCTGTGTCTGGGTCGGCCTCTTCTGGGTTTGTGCTGATGTGACGTTTGATGTTGCGTCAGATCTGGATTGAGGTCAGGTGGGTCTGCAACAAGAAAACAGAACCAAGTTATGAGCAACATCAAATATATTTAGAGCAAAAACACTTAAAACTTTAAACTAGGCAGGACAACATCATTTATTGTCATTTTGCAAGAATTTCGGGGATCGTTGTGATCTATTTACTTATGAGCTGACATTTTAAATTGCATAGGACAAATAAAGAGTGCAATAACATTTTGCCATGAGCAAATAATGTTATAGACAGATTTTTTTTTCCTGCATGTGGAAAAATGTTTGCACCCGCCGGTGTAAAATTATCATGACCATTTTTTGTGGTTTGCAATACCGTTTTGTTTACGAAACCCTAAAATACATTTCGGTATGTCAAATGGCCAAAATCAAGAGTTCTGTTGAGTAGAGTAAACCCAGACTCTATGCCTTAACTATATGGGGACGATCTGTTCTTGTGTGCAATTTAAAACCTTAAGGTCAGTATATGTACAAGTAATGAAACTATGGAGTTTGAAATTAGCATGACAGCTCTCGATTTTATGGATAGCAACGCGTACCATCATCTGGCGTGCTATTGCCTTTCAAAGTTCCCCGGCTGTCACGTGTCGTTACCTCATTCACGAACTGCACGATCACTCGGAGATGCTAAGCTAACATTAGCAACCCAGAGCAAGTGAACAGAAAACTGCGTCAGCTAAAAGTTTATGTTTAGGCTGCTTAAGGTTGTCCAGCTAACACAACTAGCAAGAGAGTGTGTAACTGTTAGCGAAGCTGCTAAAGTCAGTACTTCAGAGTGATTTAAGAGTCGGTTTAGGCTGCTTCAGGTTCCTGTGAGTCACTGTTATTAAAACTGCACATTAGTTACCTGAGAAGCCCTCGGCCATTCAGTCTGAGCACAGCTTGTTGCTTGTTCCGCAGCACGTAAAGGGCAGCTTTAAGAGAAATGACACGCGTATCCACGCCCTCCGGGACCGTATCCACCCTGTTTCCTGTCTTCTGGTTCTTAAAAATGATCCGAAACCCCTTAAAAGCGACAGTAATCTTCCCTTGCCTGCCTCGCACCTTATTATTATGAGCTAGCTAGTTAGCTAACGTTTTCCGCAGATGTCACAAACAGAACTTCCGGTCAGCGGTTAAAAAAATAAAACCAAAATAAAACGTTTTCAGTAAACTTTCAGTTTAAGTTGATATTACTACTGCATGGAGCACACACCAAGAAATAAACGGAGGGATTACAACAAAGTAAAAAATAAGACAGTCGTGATAAAAATACATAAGGAATGAAGTATTTCATTTCTAAGACTTTACACATTATAACATAATATAAAAATAACACTTTTTAGTATAACCTCAGATGAACAGCAAGACGTGACATACTACACACAATACATCGTGTCACAGTTACACAAAAAGCCAAAATGAAGAAACAGTGGGGCAAAAGCTAAGTACACCCACCTTTGTGGCTGCAAATGGAAGTTTATATATATATATATATATATATATATATATATATATATATATATATATATATATATATATATATATATATATATATATATATATCAACTCAAAATCATGCCCACAAGGTGGCGCTTCGTGTTTGGGTTTGTATACCAGAGACTAAGGAGGGCTTTCCCGATTGAAACAATATCAATGTAATCTGTACTTCTGCTTATGCTTTAATATGCCCTGTGCTGCATACAGAGGTACTTTCATGGAGTAGATTTATGCAGTTTTAAAAAGGAAGTGAAAGTCAATATTACTAACTAAAAACTAGATGGAGTTAATAGACTATACTTTGCCCTTGTCATTATGACCTGAAAAGTGATAGAGGACTAATTTGCAGATGTGTTTTGTAACCAGTGCAGTCCTCTGGACCAGAACCCCCCGATCATGGCCCCGTGGACCTGTACCTAGTGGGCCTATTTAGTCATCCTGGGATGGCTGGGAATCAAACATTATGCAGATAAAAATAATAGCAAAATGTCTACCAGGCTCTATTACATTAATCCTACCTTTATATTCAAACAGATGACCTTCAAACTGACACACATTTCCCTGAAAAAACCATTGTAACACTAGTCATTTTCCCCAGGTGACAGTTAACAAGCTAAACTACAAGAAAAACCGAGAACAAGTACCACAGAGCAATACTAACATTAGGGAAATAATGCAATGACATATTTGCTGGTACTAAATCGTAAGTGAACTTAAAAAGCTGCTACTGAGCAAATCCTGAAATTAAACTGGAAAATACTGTACTGGAAACCCAAAGGACATTAAGTCAACTGGCGATTTTTCCACCTTTGATGGCAGCTAAGTGAACCTACAGTGCTTAGATGGGTTTCTAGTCTACAAAATATTACCCAAGAATAAAAACATCCCATAAAATAAAAATTACTCGTGTGTTTGTGGACATATTTCTTTTCCCTTTCAGGCCTACAGCTACACCGATTGACCATTCTGCAGTTACTAAGTCCAGATCACGCATGCGTACAGCAGCCCCCCGTCCTAGTCAACCAGGCGAGGTGGGCGGGAGAGATATTTGTAAAACATTCAGTTTATGGACAGAAAAAACGGATATTGTAGAATATAATTTCAAAATAAAAGTATAAAAATCATGTGACACGAACACATTTCCCCTTATAAATGCTTACTAGCCGCTATGATACGTTTTATATTAGTACACTGAAAATTCACGATAGAAAAATCAAGCTATCGTATTGTCTACTGACAACAATCTGAACAAAAATGGATGATAAATGTTATTTTTGTGCTTATCTGTCTCTTAAACACATATTTAGACGTTTTAAGCTTACCGCCTTTTATATATATATATATATATATATATATATATATATAGTCTTTTCCATTCATTAAAAATGCATTTACGTAATGTAAAAGCGTTAGCTGGTGTTTTATATTGAAATTACTGCCAGGAAGTCGCGCTTTGTCTCAGCGCAAGCTTGACAGCGCTTCTGAGCAGCTCCGAGCGCAGGAGAGAGTGGCAGTGAATGTGTCTGCGGCAGCGTTTAGCTTTTAAAAAACCCTTAAACTACGACAGAAGAAAACGGGACCAAAGTACCAGACGAACTCGGCAGACCGTGGACTATGATAAAATTTAAACCGAGCCTGGTAACGTCGCGCGGTTTTGACGACAAGCGGCTTTTTGCACATCTGTAGAGCATAATGAGGGCATCCGCTATTCTTTACGCCGCTTTTCCCTCCGTGGTTTAGTTAGACGCAGAGTGACACTATTTATAAATGTGTCGCTTTTAGACATCTTCTCGCTTTAAATACACATCGAGAGGGGGACCCAGCCTGCAAATATTTGGTAAATTCCCTCCTGCCGTGGGCCCTTGGGGAACAGTGAAGTCATTTGAGAAGTCACAGGAGAAGAAGACACGTCTTAATCATCTCGATAGTTTAACGCAGTTTTGCAGGGGGAAAAAATCGGCTTAGCCTTTCCATCGGCCGTACAGTCCCCCCATCGTGCTTTCTATCTATTTTTAAATCTTACATGGTTTTGTCTTTCTGAGCATTCATCGCCAACCCTCCTGTGGGCATTTACCCCCTCACAGTTAAAGGATGCCGGATCAAATATCGGTGTCCGAGTTTCTCTCGGAGACAACAGAGGATTACAATTCCCCGACAACATCCAGCTTCACCACCCGAATGCAGAGCTGCAGGAATACAGTGAATGTGCTGGAGGAGGTAAGGCCACGGTGTGAGCCTGTTGAGGATGGATGGATAATTACAGCCACACAGACTGTAATATTATTGTTGTTGTTATTTAATAAAGAATGATACTAATGAGGCGAAATGCACCATCTCTGAACGGGGATGCATTTTTTATAGAGCCATGGCTGCATGCAATCCACCTTAAATTCCGCTGGTAATGTTTGAAAGCTTTTAAAATCCCTTCAGACCTCCAGATGCATTAATATGCGCAGAGGAAAGGGGAAAATAATTGCACCTGTTGCCCCTAAAGTGCACCTATTTCAGCCTAAGACCTGATGCAAAATAGTGTGTTATCTCGCTTGATATGAAGAGTAAGAATAGACGGGGTGGATGGCTTTGCTGGAATATAAAGATGTGCATTCAGGCCTGCAGCTCACTGTGTTCACTATTACATAACTCAAGGCTTTAGAGCATGCTGCCAGGCTGTAGCAGAGAAAACCCTTTTCCTAGTATTCAGATCTGGATTCTGTGTTATTCCTCATTCCTTGCTGTCACACAGGCCCAGCACACTGATTTGTATCTCCAAAAAAAAAAAAAAAAAAGCAGAAAACGTTTGCAGGGGAAACACACCCAAAGTCACACGCTGTGATGCTGTGTCACCTCTGATCATGCAGGAAGAGGTGTAATCAGGTCAGGCAGGTGAGCTGTGAAGTGTTTGCCTCCCTTCTTCCTGCCATGATTAAATGGAGCATCAAACCAGGGGAGCGAACACCTTCACCGCCGTCCATTAATGCTAAAATGTGACCTCATTTCCCGCTTTGAAGCACATTTAGCTGCAGACGTGAATGACTCCAGGCTTGCAGGAGCGTTCGGTGTGATACCAGCTTTCCATTTAGGATGAAAATGAGCCGGCTGGTGAGTGTGGAGGAGAAAGCACAGGCCCAGTCCCCTTGCTCCAATATACAAAATCACATATAAAAGCACACAATCTGTGCCATCTGTCATGTCTTCTTCTACAGCTTTATCATATCGTAACAATAGGAAATCTACCAAAACAGAGCCGGGCTCGTGTTTATTCTCAACCTGGAGCCGTCTCTCAGTCTGCTGACTGTAACAAGAAGGCTCGCATCATGAATCACCTCTCTGGCTCTGTGCCTCTGAACTGAGAGACTGCAGCAGCACAAACGAAAAACATCTGTTAGAGAGGGCCGCCATGTGCGCTGGGCTTCAGTAGCCGCTCTGGAATTTTTTTTCTTTTCTTTTGCATCGAGATCACGTGACAGAGGAAGAACCGTTAAACTGGCACCAAAGAGCGAGCGACATGCTTTTCAGTGTTTTAAACAATGGCGAGATGCGCCTGAAACATTCCTGGCAGAGAAAACGAGCCTGGCGGGTCACTCAGATTGGGATACACCCATCAGGCTGTGGCAGACACAGGGAGCAGACAGCCAGCTTAAAGCCCTGAATACTTCTAGATTCATGTCTGTTTTATTGAATTAGCAACCCTGTTTGATCCCTGCAGAGTCTTGCAGGGACTCACTTGCATCATGCACAGAAAACCGCCTTCAGCTTCACTGTGCCTGAAGAGGAGTTTGTTTAAAATGCTCTGGAGCTTTTGTCCTCAATTCAAAGCATTCAGCCCTCTTTTTCTCCAAGTCATTTCCTTGGTATGTTGACATGGTGAATTATGCAAAGGTACGGCGTGAATATTTAATATTGTAACCTGAGGGGGTGAGTTGACCCCGCAGGAGAGTTGTCACTCTCTGTGTGCTTCCGTTGAGTCATCTGGAGGTGCAAAGAAGAAGGGGGGGGTTGCCGCAGCATCATATCGTCTTAATTCAACACCACATGTCAATAATTGATCAGTGCGTAGTGACACACAAGTATTCGTGACTCATGGACCTCCACCCCAGAAATTTTCTCTCCCTGTGGCCGCAGCAGATCACTCGTAGATGTTTACTGTTTACATTTGGATCAGTGCAGAAATGTGGAAAACAATGGGAAGTCAGATGTTGAGATAAAGTTTTAAAAATAACCTTCCTGGCTCGCTGTCTCAGCTGCTTGAGACACAGAGGATGGGGGGGCATTGTGTGCATTTGGTGTGTGGGTGGCAGACCGGAAACAGGCTGATGTGTCTGGCTTTTATTTTGCGGTCATTGTTGGTGCAAAGCAGTTATTGCTGTGTTGTTTTTGTTGTTTGAGCAGTGTTTCCCAGAAAGCATTTGGCAGTCGAACAGTGTGGGGATGAGGTTTTTTTTCTTTCTTCTTTTTGGCTGTTTAAGTTTGATCACTCATTTCAATTTCTTATCAGCTGCAACTGCCTATTAACTTGAAATATTGTCGGGGCAAATCATTTGGCTGGAAAAACATCAGGAAATTGTGAAAAATGGCCACTGTGATGTTTTCCAGTATCCTGTTTTGTCTGACCAGCAGTGAGAAACCCCCAAAATATTGAGATTCCTTTTTTTTTTTTTTTTTTTTTGAAGGATGTCCTCAAATGTTTACGTGATTTACGTATAGACAGGTTAGCAACCACTGGTTGGTATGGAAAAAAGTTTCCCCAACTGGTTGCCGAGTGGTTCCTAGGTGAATTTGTACAGTTGGCTCATAAATTTGTGGATCAGGTAACCTATGTCAAGCCTCAGTTGCGCAGGCCCAGACACAAGCCGAGAACCACAACCAGTCACAAGGGAAAAATGTTCCCTGGCTGATTTTGATTGGTTGCTGGCAGTTGTCAGGTGATATTGCTTGCAGTACATGGTATATGGTGCTGCAACAAAAACCTCCTTGTGATATCTTTGGTCACCCATGGTCTGAAAGTGGAGATTGTTCACCTTCAAATTAAAATTTGGACCTTTTCAAAAAGGTTTCTGTTTGTGATGTGCATCACACTTTCAGTACAGCTCAGCAAAAAGTTCTTGAGTGGTTTTTTGTTGTTGTTTCTTTTCCAAAGCAAAGCTTATTTGTATTTATTAATTTTCTTATGATTGTGATTATTATTTTATTTTATTTTTTTAGGCTGTCCATAATTAAAAAAAAAAAAAAAAAAGAAGACCAATGTCAACGCTCATTCTGTGTAAATCGGGTTCAGAGTTGGGCCTTTGTAACACTCGTGCAACCTTAGATTGCCAGTCCAGTTATTTATATAGCACCAATTCACAACAGGCGTTGCCTCAAGATGCTTTATATTTCAAGGCATAGACCCTACAATATAAAAGAGAAAACCCCAGCAATCAGAATCCTCTACTAGCGAGAGTAGCTGTGGTAACTGTGAGGAGGAAGAACTCACTTTTAAAAGGAAGAAACCTTTGGCAGAACCAGTTTCAGTGAAGGGCAGCTATCTACTGGCACCAGATGGGGTAAAACTAAAACAAACCCAAGCAGAATACATAAAAGTGAAGCACAGAAAATAAAATGTTTGTTGTAACAGGTTTCCCCCGGCTTTTATCGTGACTCAGCCAATGGGAATGTAGCATGGAGACAAAGAATAGAGCTCCAAAATCCATCCCCTCAGTCAGTAGGTATCACGATGCAGTCTTTTTTTTGGTGCAGTTTAGTTTAGTAAGACTCGAGTCTCACACTGTGAATTGTAAGATTACTAAAAATCACACTCCTTAACAGGGAAAATAACTAGCAATGAAAGTGTTCATCAGTGCGGCTCAACAATCAGTGTAAACCTTGTGATAATGTGCGGATGGGTGTGTCTAAAAGTTTTCTCCATACACAGCAAAAAAATGAAAGAACAAACCAAATAACTCGACTCCCTAAAAATACCACGGCACAGATTGTTCAGCAGCAGAGAGCAGCAAACCTGACATTTGCTTATATAAAAATGCGGCAGCTTATTGCTCCTGCTTTGTCATACCCTCTCTGATGTAAGTTAATATTAGCAGCGGGCACTTGCTATTCCCTTGAGGGGCCTTGTATTGTCTCTACCCCACAGATGGCACTTTGCGTCACTGGGTTTGCTCTCCTAAAACCACAGAGAGCCGCAGCAGCGATACAAGGGAAACCCTCACTGCATAGGCATTCCTTTGAGCATGCCTCTCACACCACATCACATGGGCTTGACCAGAAAAATGTTGACTTTTCACAGTCCCTCTATTCAAGCATGGCTGGGCTTGACCTAATGGGCAGGGGCCTTTTATACTTTTACTTTTATATAACAGCCTTTTCAGGCGCAGCATTTTAACCTCGAAGACACAGGTTCTGATGCTATCCAACGTTTGAAAGAAGAAAGAAATAAATGAATGGGGAGTTTTATTCCAAACCACTGCGTATGTATATTGGAATGAAAATCATTGCCTGGAGTCGTCACTCATCAGTGTGCGAGTCGCATATTGTTTTCTTTTTGCTAGAAACAGACTTAACATTCCTGCCATTCCTTTACAGCTCCCCTCTCTATTTACAGAAAGACATTTTATATGACACTTGACTCAGTTTTCGGATCTCTCAGCGATTCCCTGTGGAGTATATATATATTTTTCTTTTACCTATTGATGCAACAGAATAATATATTTTATGCTCAGCTACATGTGTGTTATGAATATCCACGATGGGTGATGGTGAGAGGTCATAAAAGGTTGCAAAACACCAGGGAAAAGGGAAGAGAAGGACAACTGAAGCTGAAAACTGTTTTTAAATTATTTATGCGTTACAAGCAGGCGCAGTCAGACTGAGTGTATTCATTTTTTATTTTCATTTTTTTGGCGCAGTGTAGGAGGCCTAGTTGTCACTATTTCTGTTCAGTACCTCCTGCATTCACTTACTCAGACATAAATCAACGCTAATAATGACAGAGTTCGTGCAGGTCCTTGAATGGTCTCAAAAGGCAGCGAATTCATTGGCCTAAAAATAAAACCTTAGTTTTTCTGACACTGACGTTTATATTTTCAATATACAGTTAAAAAAAGAGAGAAACGGAATGCTCAGGGCAGGTGCGATATCTGAAAAAGTGAGGATCTTGCAAACTGACCTGAAACTGGGACCATGCAAAAGTGCATGAGACTCGGTGTGTTTTGTGCAGGAAGTGTTTTAAACTATGCACGATGCCATGATGGGAATGGAGGCAAATTAGAGCCTCGATGTTACAGGCTGAAACTGCCTGCATGTTCCTATAAGACAGCCTACTTTCACCAGTTTATTGGATTAATGCAGATTCTAATCTAACTAGACTTGATATTAGGGCTGGGCCATATTATACCGTTCACGGTAATACCGGTATAATGTTAGGCAACGATAGGAAAATGAAATATCGCGATAGAATGGGAGTAAAACGCGCATGCGCAGTGCCTTTGTTTTCATACGCACATGGCCGATTGTTGAGTGAAACAGATGAACCAGAATTGGTTTGTAAAAATGGTGCAACTTCCGTGATGTGGAACTGGTTTGGTGTTTGTCCGTCAGATACACAACAAAGCACATTTTTTTGCAGAACATGCAAGCGGCCGTTCTAAGATGCTCTTAAATCTGGGAGTAATCTGGGTCCTAAACTCCGTATGCTTCAGGTCAAACAACACTGCAGCATCACTTAGAGTTAAAAACTGTCTAAATTCTTTCATCTTTAATAAAACGATCAGCATTGCTGCTTTACCAGGTGTAACTATGAAGTTTAACTTCCAGGCATCCATGAAAACAAAAGTTATTACATTTAACGGCGTTAGAAGTTAGCAGGAAGCTAGCGGAAGTTAGCTCGCTAGTTTCGCTAGTTACCTAAGCATGATATAGCATGTTCTGACTGAGAGATTTCTGAAAAAATTCAAACGTACAGCTCTGCTATCACTTCCAACATAAATGAAGACAGGAAACTAAACAGCAGTGACGTTTGTAGGGTTACTGAAGTTTGGCTAGCTGGTATATAATGATGTGCTACGTGATCGCTAGCGACACAGCTATGTTAGCATAACATAAACAGTGAAGCTGGAGGACGAACACTAACACTTTTCCACTTATAAAAGTTAACGTTAAGGTTCCTGATAGTTAGAGACAAATGCAATCGCATGGCAGGATGCTGTAAACGGACCAAACTTCAGTCAGGAGAACAACTGAGATAATCCATCCACAATACGAGGTTAGTCATTAATATACTGCAACAACATGGGAATAGAGCAGCTGTGAGAGGATTCAGCATTAATGACTCAATGGTACAGAAGTGGAGGAAGCAAGAAGAATGAGTTTAATAAAGTTTGATTTATCTGACTGCTTTGTTTCGCTTAATGTGCCTTATAATCCCGTGCACCTTATGGTCCGAAAAATGCGTACTGCACACTGCAGTTTAATGTTGCAAAGCACCTCTTTTTGACTTCAGTGGATATTATACATGGTTATGCTCAGGATATGTCAGCCCATTTCTACTGGAAATGCCTTTTGGTTAAACTTTCAGCAAGGAATTTGCATTTGCACTGTTACATTTTTATAAAGCTTTAATGTACATAAAAACCAGCTTCTTGTTTAAGTGAAAATAAATGGAAGGTTGTCTTTTTGCGCTAGTAATGTTGTGGAGTTGTATTTTGTCTCGCATCAATTATATCGTCGGTTATATCGTTATCGCAAATTTTCAAATATATATCGTGATAAATATTTTTGGCCATATCGCCCTGCTCTACTTGATATGCCTTTCTTTGTTAATTTGTAAGTCATATATTTACCATGGTAATATATACTATACACACACACTATCTACAGTGCTAAATTCTTATATTAAATATGGCTAAAGTTTCAAATGGCAAAGTCAACATAGGTACAGGTAATATGAGTGACTATCTTAACACTGTTTCGCACAGTTTTTCTATTCTTGGCTCTGTATGATGTCATAGAAAGTGGATATCCATAATTGTAGCAGCAGAAGAAAGCAGTTTTAAGGCGTTGGCGGACTTAACGGTAGATGAGCTAAAACAGCTGGTTTTGATGGTGGATAAACTAGAAGGCTGCTTAAAAAAGGCCTTGTATGCGGAAAAATAAGGATTGTTTTCAAAATTATAGAGATACTCTAGTAAATTCCTAAATAAAAAATGTTTGTTGAGATTCTCACAACCACAAGAAACAAACAGCTGGTGTCTCCAAGTGTAACTAATTAATGCTGTTTGATTTTTGTGTTGGTAATAAATTTGATGCTGCATTATTAAAACCTTAAGTATAAAATCTGACTTAAGCTGCAGGAACCTTACTAGTCACAGTCCCACAGTTTCCACCGGCACCCCGCTGGTCAACAGTACCAGCGGTCGCACTGTTAACCCGAGCCTCTGCTGATGATCCACGTATTTGATTTGGCACATATTTTATGTTGAATTTCCTTCCTGACACAGCTCTCCAAAAGTGTCTAATTTTTGGCAAATCTAAAGTAAATGTCAGGATTTAATGAATTATAAAAATCGGAGTAATAAAAAAGACCTTATTAAACAATCTCATGTTTTAAAAAAATGCCTTCAGATTGTCCAGTAGACAATGGAAAACGCAACAATACCGAATGAATGAATCATCTTTATTGTTATTATACATGAAAGTACAATTAAATTTGGTTTGGCTTTCTCTTGAGATAAAAGATATCAATTTGTATTAATTTAATTTATTTATTGTTTGGTAATTATAAATAAATGTAAACTTAACAACTTGACAAATGTTAGTGTTTTAATTAGTTAATTATTTAATTTAGCAAAATAACATATAAGACATAAGAATAACATAAAAAGAGGAATCAGTAGGCGGAGTCCCCTTGAGTCACAGCTACATTACATGAGGTAGGAAATGGATTTAGCATCTCAACCCCTCCTCGATTCACACATTGACATAGTAAAAGTCACTAAGTAAACAACAAAAGTGTACTTGGTCCCAATAAAACATCTGTGGATGTTTAAAGAACATGTTTTAAAGAACTCAACTGTGTTTGTTTGTTTGTTTGTTTGTTTTTTAATGAATCACATAATCATCACGTTGTCATTGAGTTCAGAGCAGAGCAGGAAGTAAAACATGCAGCGTTTAACGATTAAAATCCTCAAGCTGTCTGTCTGAAACGTTAACATCACCCGAGGATACAGCCCGGGTGAGACGCCGTCATGTGAGGCCTGAGCCCGTCACATGTGACATCCAGTCCAGCAGCACGGGATCAGCTGCCTCAGCAACACCACAAATAAAAGATTTATTCTCATATATTTGGTCGTTTAGCTTTAGAAAGCGAGTTGGCAGCTTCCACCCACATTCAGAAACAACCCAGTAGACTTTGATCAGCAGTTTATCTGAAAGCTCCTCTTATTTGTCTCAGTGTGCTTCAGCTTCTTTTACTTTTTTACTCAGCGTTCAATATTTCAAAAGGAGGAGACAAGTTTTTACTACTTGGCTTTACATAACAAAACGGAGTGCCGGCTGTTTAAGGCTGCTTTCTGCAACATTTACAGCCAGTGAGCACAGCAGTGTCACATTCAGTTATTACTGAAGTTATGGCTTTTTATTCATCATTTGTCCCCTGTGTCACCAAACCCAATGAATCACACGGTCTGAGAGAATGGCAGCATTTTTCATCTCTTGGCACCGTTTCTCACATGACATCTCGTTCCAGTTAAACCGCGCTATTTAAAAGTGGATGCTTCCAGGATTCTCAGTTCGCAGTAAAAGCCCTGGTATTCCTCAGCTGCATTTCCCAGAGATGAGTGTAATATAAAAGTGTTTAGAAAGATCTGTAAACTGTAAGAAGCAAACCTCGCAGGTTTTTGTGTAGAAATATTGCAGAGTTACAGTTATAAATACAGTCATATTACAGCTCTTAAAACTGTAAGCTCTGGATTTATTCTAGAGCTTTCTATTCTAGCTTTCTACTCTATTCTATGCTTTGTCTAATGCTTTGTGCTACCCAATATTCCTATGAAGCTCGTCTTCTCTTCTTTCCGAAACTGCTTTAATTTTGTTTGTAGCGCAAGAGGTCGCAGAGTTACGTTCATTTAACGAGCACTTGTATGATTTTTAAAAAAAATAAAAAATATTAAGGACTCCTCCCTAAAGTCTACTTTCTTCTGATTGGTCAATTTCTGGGTGCCTTTAGAGGGGTAGCACTAGATGCTTGCGAGCTGCCTGTATCTTATAAGGCTGCCGTGTTTGTACCAGGTGTTTTGTAATAACTGACAAGCTAATAGAAGCTTTTTCTGTGAAAGTAGAAAAATTACATGAATCGTCAAAGACATGCATGAGTAATTGATTAATTTGGGAACCTTAATTGACTGTAGGTGTGAATGTGAGCATGAATGGTTGTCTCTATCGGTGTTAGCCCTGTGACAGATTGGACGACCAGTCCAGGGTGTACGCTGGCTCTCGCTCTATGACAGCTATAACACCCTCCAGCCCTCCTGATGAGTGTGAAGCAGATGAAGGTGGATTATATACGACAGAATAAATGGGACCCTGTTTAAGCTTATTTTTGCTATTTTTGTTTGCTAACAGATGAGACCAGGACCAAATGCAGCAGTGTCAGATTATGAGCTAAATGTAGATTTTATTTGGGTAAAACTGAACTTGATGAGAGCTTTATTACTATTTTCACCAAGAGGTTTTCAAATTAGGGGTACCTTTTAACATTTGTACCAATACCTGAAAATCAGCACCCAACAGTACCTTTATTTAATACTTTACTCATTTTGAAATAATAAATTCTATTTTTTTTCTTGCAAAGTCTTTACTTCTGAGTTGAAACTTTAATGACAACGAATAGTGAGCTGTAGTGTTAGTCTATTAGTGGTTATGGTTGCATACCAAGGTTTTAGAGGTACTAGCTCACATTACATGTCTGTTTACTGTAAATAACAAGCTGATTTAAAAAACTCAAGTGCAGTCAGGGTAAAAATCCAAAGTTTAAACACCCATTTCTCTGACAACAGTTTGTCCGTCAAATGAATACTCATCAGATTTAATACCTGAAGAAAATGCCTCACTAAAAGTTTCTTCATCATCATCATCCTTGTGTTCATCTTCTTATCAGTTAATGGTGGATGTTCTAACGTTTGCTCCCTTCTGTGAGTTTTGCTTACAGACCTTTGTTTCTCTCAGATTAGATGTGTTGCCTTGGCCAGTTTTGTAGTCTGCACTTCAAACGTTGCAGAGAGTTTTGTCTGCGTCGAGTTTTGAAAAGTGTAACCACATCTGAGCTTGCTTTTGGCTCGCCACCACCATTGCCCTACATGTTTGTCATTCTTCAACATGTCGCAGTAGTGATGTGAGGTGGTCCTAAAATTCACCATAGACTGTAGGTGTGAATTAGTACTCGGTAGCACAAAAGTAATTCTGTTTGTACCCTAAAAAGTACAGCTTGGTACTTAACGGTAACCGTAATGGTGCACTCACGTCGAGTGAATGCATGCAGTTGCATTGGGAACCCATGATTATCTGGCTCTGCCAGTCTTAAGAGCTGGAATCAAGTTACAGTGATGTGTTACCAGAGCTTAGCAAGAAGTCCTACGATTTCGCTCACTTTTTCCCCTCTCCATCTAAAAGTGAGGTTGGATCATTCAGCTCCAGCTGGCCTCAAGCAGAGAGTCCCAGCTGATGGGCTTCAGTGATAAAGTGCATTTTTTTTTCCAAAGTTGCAATGTTTGAACCCCAAAGAGCTTGCACTACACTATAGAGCCACTGCTTAGGTCTGCACAATCTGATGACCTATTATAACCATCCATTTTCTTAACCACCTATCCAATCAAGAGTCCCAGCTGTCTTAGAGCACTATGGACAGACCACTAGTCTGTGGCAGGGCTAAGATGGCCCATCTCCCTCACATGTACACTTATGAGCAGTTTGCACTCATCCATGTCTTTTGCATGTGAGAGGAAGCTGCAGTACATGGAGAGAACCCACACAGACATGGGGAGAGCATGCAAACCCTAGAGTTACAGTGTTAGCATTTGTAGAACTGCTGTTTGTATTTTTTGAAGATGTGTAGTGTTTTAGGCTCCAGGAATTCACAGAATGGTGATGGTGAATAAAAAAAGAAAAGAAAAAAAGAGCATTTAAAGATGGGGGATGTGCCTTTAAATCTCCCTCTGTAAACCTTGAAGCCATTTTTTAATTTGTTCTGCCTCTGTCACAGCGGGAGGTGAGACTGTGTTGTGTTGCCTGTTTGTTGGCTTGTTTGCGTCTGTAGCTGAAATCTGATAATCGGTCTGTGGGCCACAGCTGTTGGCCTACCTTCCTGCCGCAGCTGCACCGCGTATATCATCAAGGGCTATTAGCTGGCAGCGGATAAGCTGTGGACCAGACTCTCCTCTGGCACTCTGATCCCCCCCCCCAGCTTTTCTCCCTGATTTAGACAAAGAAGAGTGGGTCAGTGTTCACATCTGTCTGCAGCCTTCCTCACACGGATGGATGGTGTTAAAGTTCCCCTCCATCGACAGCCATTTTAATCTCAGATGAGGAATGGCATGCGATGAAGGGAGCTAGCTAGCTGCAATACAAGTGCATGAAATGATGATTTACATGATTATTAACTTCTACGTTATTTTTATCACAACAAATCACAACAAAAGTTGCCTCAAGTCTCTTTATATTGTAAGGTAAAGATCCTAGAGTGAAACAGAAAAACCCCAACAATCAGATGATCAACTTTGAGTATTTGGCAACAGCGGGAAGGAAAAACTCCCTTTTAGCAGGAAAAAACTAGGCTAAGTGAGGGGCAGCCATCTGTTGTGAGACAGGACAAATACACAGGAATTATCTCGGGAATTATCCCAATTTAGGCTTCAGCAGTGGTTGTTTCCAATAACGTTAACTATGTTAATTCTTATTCATAATTAAGTATATTAAGGTAACGTATTTTGCTTATTTACTGTAACACATTGCTACTCTCAGACCTTGGTGGAGCCAATTGATTCAACCAACATGCGAAGCAAGAGAGTGAAACTTCCATTCCTTTACGTCAACTTTCTTCTGATTGGCTGACCCTCACAAAATGAAGGTTTAAAGAGGAGGTGGGTGGGGCTTCTGTGCCAAAGCTGTGTGCTTGGGACGACCATATTAGGGGATAGCTGCTCTTAGTGACATCACATAGACCCCAGAGTGGACTCTCAGCTAATCTTTGTATTCAATGCTAACTTAGCAAATCATACTGGATATATTACTTGCCACAGCCCTCAGTGATATATAATAAATGACGTATTCATGGTGGAACAAAGTTATCATAATCAGGACGGAGGCAGTTGGTGCCATAGATCTGTTAAACAAACCTGGTTTGTTTTAGGTGCATTTAACTTGCACTTTGTTGTTCTTTGGTTATTGGTGACACTGGTTTGCAGCAGTTGTGTCTATCTCTTGTATTTGAGTCTGACAGCTTCCATAAGCACATTAAATTGCACTGTCATATGAAAGGCATCAGTACATTGGATGCACATTGGTATCGGCTTATATCACAGTGTCTGGCAGTAGCCAATCTTAATCTGTTGTGTTACATCAACCTGTTTTTGCTAAATGTTTAAAGAATGTCTCAGTGAAAAGAGAGATGAATAAAAGCAAAAGCAACTTAACATTAACGGCTTTCTTAACTGGAGCATTCCTAATAGACAGTCTGAGCATTTGTCACAAAGCCCTGCTGTGCCTCAGTGGTGTGCGGTCACCCTCTTTGGTTTAGATTAATACAACTAGTCTTTTATTGATTTATTGAAGCCACAGGGGGAAAAATACAGTCTGACACCATCATGTAGTTATAAGCTACACTGGTACTCCGTAGTGACCCTTCGCCTTCTTTTCTCTGATTTTGGTTTGTACTTGTGTTTTAACAGTAACAAAGCTCACACAGATCCTCTTAACATCCTCCCCCTCTTCCTCCTCCTCCTCGCTCTTCGGTTTTCTTCTCCTTCAGTGATTACATCAGCTCAGTGGTAACACTGTTGTCCTCTAAGACTGGCCTGCAGAACCAGGAGACGGTGTTGTCCTGTGACGGCTGGCTGTCTTGTTGTGGCCTCGGGGATAAACAGTGCATCTCTGTCTGCGAGCTTTCATGGTGTTTGGCCCTGGACTCTCTCTCCTTTGTGTGTGTGTGTGTGTGTGTGTGTGTGTGTGTGTGTGTGTGTGTGTGTGTGTGTGTGTATTGCAGCTAAGCAATTGATACACACTTTCAATGTCAAATTTGAATGCTACCTTTCCCAGAACAGCCGAGTCCCCGCTGAGGTCATTCAAGCCTACCTCTGATGTCTTTTAATGTTATAGGAAAGTCTTACATCACTTCCTTTTCAAAACCATGACAGCAGCTGTCAGAGCTCGGGTCTGTGAGGGGAAATCGAGGTGGAAATGAGCATTGATGGGAGTTGGGGCTTTTTGTTGGACATCATGGTAGTGGGGCTTATTTTTGTCCATCTGTGCATCAAGTTGCTCAAATGTCTTTGCATCCAAATGGCCCGTGGGAGTGGATACACCTGTGGGTTTTGGAGTAGCTCACATCTCACCCATTGGAGTCCCGCAAAGTGTGAAATTCGAGACTCAACTGTATGAAAAACATTAAGGAATGTCATGAAGCGCTCTGCAGAACCTGTGCAAGAATTCAGAGGCAGGAAAAATAATGTTACTTCTAATACAGTGTGTTTTTCATCACCCTCTTTGGCTGCATGCCCTGAAGATTTACAACAGGGGGTGGCTGGTTGGTAGGAAGCAGAGCTGGCAGGTTCATCGGCTGATCAATGATAAGTCAAAGATTAGAGTAGTTTATTTTAGATGTTTCTTTGGTTGACCCACGCACTGTTGATCTGTTATGAAAGAGATGGGCCTTGGACTCTTGCCTACTCTGAGAGTGATAAATGTTATAAGTGATCAACATCCTGAGTATTTAATTTTAAGATAAAACGCTGGATTTTATCTCCTTGATAATGCATTTAAAATGTGTTTGTTACTGTTGCTAAAACCTTAAGAATCTCAGCCGTCAGTAGTTTAAGCTTGCGAGCAGTCATCCCCATTCTTTATAGTAAATATTTATTAACTAGAGTATCCTGTTTTGTCTATGAAACAGTCCTCAAACAAAAATTATTTTAGTTTAGTGTCAAAGAAAACCAAGAAAAACATCAAATATTTACAAGAACCAACATTTTAGCTTTAAAAAAACAAGCTTTCGATTGCTTATCTGCCACAGTCGAGGAAGCCAGATCTTGACTTTAATACCAAAGCAACAGTTCAGACAAATGTTATTAAAGAGACGGGGATTATAATCTGCAGAGGAACTACATGCTCTACATGAAAGAGATTGTTAGTTGCTGGAGTCAGAGTGCTAAAAACAGCCTCTGCGTTGTTCCTCGGTGGTTTATCGTTATCATCATCATCTCACGTCGGTTAGTTCAGGTGGAGTCAACTCACTCTGAGGTTTGTGGGCCTAAAATCATCCTCTTACAAAGGCTCGTATTAATGTGAGAGTGACGGCATCCAGGGCCTAAAGGAGATGGTCTTAACAAGATAATGTGATCAATCAGCCTTTTTTCCTTTATTATTTAATGACAAACAAAATGATGAAACCCTGTTTTTCTCGGAGGAAGATGTTTCAGGGTTTGGACTTTGGTTCACAGTGGAGTTGCCTCCAACAGCTCTGGTTTCTTCCCAAAGTCCGATGTCATGCTTGTTGGGTTAATTCACCTCCTTAAGTGCCAAATGGTGTTGGCAGCCATGATCGTCCAAGATAGGCTGTCTCTCACACAGTGCAGCAGCTCAATGGGTGTTTTCTTCCTCCACTCTCTCATTCCATCAATGATGGTTTCTCTCCTTCTGCCTTTGCTTCTCTCCCCTTCGATTTTTCCAGATGTGACATCATATTCCCATCATCCCCTCCTCATCATGTCTAATGAATCTTCCTCATCTCTCTCTCTTATTCTTGCATAGAGATCTTTTGGTGTTTGCTCTTTTAAAACTTCTTAATTAGCCTGTCTTTTCATTGATGAATCACCCTCCTGATGAACCCACATCTCTGCTGCATTGATGCTGTCCGCAGTTTTCTTGTTTATCGTCCATGCTTTGTTTCCGTACCTGAGGATAGGTGTTATGCCATCTAGGACTCTTTCTTATCTTTAAGGGCATTTTGTCGCTTGACTAAAATATTTGCAAGGTCAAAGAAGTCTTTCGTGACAAATACAAATCTTGATTTCATGCAGTGATCTTCAGTCGATCTTACTCTTCAGTCAGACGTTACATGTTGATTGATGAAGATGATCATTGTCTCAGTTTTCTCAAAGTTGTCTGTAATTAGTGATTCTAAATAGGCCAACAGACAAACTCGCATCCAAACAAACGGCCAATCTCTGTGTGTTTGTGAAAGGACTGACGACCTCCAATTTTTATAAGCAGTTGGGAAAATGGTTAACAAAGCCCCCTGTTACCAAAGATGTTTTTAAAAAAAGTAATTTTACTTCATTGGTTCAATTATTAATTATTATTAATTGCTGGCTCTCTTCCACAGCATGCATTTGTCCCGTCTTCCTCCCCTCATCCCCAACCGGTCTCAGATAGCCGCCCCTCCCTGAGCCTGGTTCTGCTGGAGGTTTCTTCCTGTTAAAAGGAAGATTTTCCTTCCCACTGTCACCGAAGCGCTTACTCATAGGGGGTCATCTGATTGTTGGGGTTTCTGTTTTCTCTGTATTATTGTTGGGTCTTTACCTTAGTGTAAAACGCCTTGAGACAGACGGTTTTTGTGATTTGGAGCTACATAAATAAAATTGAATTGAATACTGCAGTGCAGCAGACTTGAAGCTCTTTGCTGGATTCTGCAAACCCTTCTTTGCAGACACAACGCCTTGTTGTGACTGTTGTTTGCTGTTAGCGCTAAAAACAATTGTTTGATTAGTTGTTGTTATTTTTAAGCAAAAAATGTCAACTATTTCCTTGATGCAGCTCATTTGTCTTTGAGCTATTGGTCGAACAGAAGGTATCACCCCGGACACGTATAGATTAAATGAACGGTAATTTAGCCAAGGAAATGAACTACAGATGGGTATGTGGTGAAAATAGTTGTTGATTTCAGTGTTGTTTGTTTTTATTTGGCATTTCATCAGCTGGAAGAGTTTGCTGCAGCCTTGCTTTTGCCACGGTTGAGGTTCAGTTTTGCCCTGAAGCAAACAACCTTTCTGCTCTGCTGCTGTTTGTTTTCTTTCTTTTATCAAATCCTACACAAAAAGGATGCTAGCTGCCATTTTTTAATCATCAGCTGTGAGTTTCTCCCGCTATAGTAATCTAACAGCTGCTTCACATGAATAATGACTTCCTGACTGAGAAGCACAATAAACAAATAAAAGTATGCTGCTCGTCTGATGTTAGGTAAGTGCAGTCGATTGCAGCAGCGCGTAGGTGTGATTGTGAAAACATCGCTCGAGAAACAAGCAGTGGGCTGCGTGAGAGCAAGCAGAGTGGAGGGAAGCCGCCAAATGATGTGTGAATGTGATACTGCAGCGTGCACCGCTTGAGTTTTCACCGGCCGCAAGCATGTGTGCGTGAGCCTCTGGAGATCTGCAGCAAAGAGTCCTTGCAACTCAGGAAGTTGGCTTAATCCTCCGCGTGGCCTTCGCAAATCTGCAGAAAAGCACACGGCTGAACAGCTCCTTTCTCTGAGTGTTGAGAGAGAGCGAACAGCAATACGTCATGGAGTAATATCAGGGCCTTATTATTTATGTTAGTGACCAGAATCATTAGCAGGTGGAGATTTGTGTAAGAGATACAAGCTTGTAAGCCATTAAAAAAACTGACACTGATAGCTTTGAATGCTGTTGCCCATAAACAGCATACAGCTCATGTTTATATAACCACAGACTTCCCTAAAGCAATTATTCTTTCCTTTCCCTAATATTTCTAATTCAACACAGTCTGTGTTATTTTTTAAAGGGAACATTATTCTCATGTAGTGTTGCAGCCGACAGCAGCGACTGTTGAGATTTCACTGTGGTTTTGGCTTCCTTGCGGGTCGTTCGACTGCTAATGGGACGTTGCTGCTTCTCAAATGGGAATTTGAGAGTTGGCGGCTGAAAGGCATCGCATCGATGAGCTTTGTTGCTGGAACATCTAATCGAAAGGAAGACGGAGAAGGCTCAGTGTTACAGGCTTTCACCGTGTTTAAAAGATGGGTGTAGCCACCAGAAAGGCAGTGTGGAAGTGCATTAACTGTTTACTTCTTCAAAGCCTATTTTGGAGATCTTTTGTGAACTGAGCAGTGTGTCTCATATTTCACGCCTGCTCACAAAACACAGTGACTGGGTGTGCATCAGACGTTAGTGAGGGTGGTCTCTGAATACGCAGCTACCCTTGGAAAACCCCAGAAGCTGTTGTCAAATTGTCCTCAAACCGCACCTTTATTGACAGATGCTGAGGTGTCAAAACTCATCGTTAAGGGTACTGGGGAGATCTTAATAATGCCAGGGAGAGAGAGTGAGAGCCTATACAGCTCATGGTGATGAGTTTAAGGTCTCAAAAAAAGGAGGTAAACTAGGGTACAGATAAGGGTGGGCCTACTTTGTGATTGACAGGTCATTACCACATGTGTGTGCAGTGTCCCAAAGTTTTTCAGTCATGTCAGCTTGATGCTTCACAACTTCCCTTCAAGCAACAGATGGCTTAGGGCTGGGCGATATGACCCAAAATTCATATCTCGATATTTTTTAGCTGGATGGCGATATAAGATATATATCTCGATATTTTTTTTAAGCCATAAAGTAAGAACAAAAAGAGTTCTTAGTCAAAGCTGTGTCCCAGATGTCACACAGGCACTTTTATTAACATACAGCACAGATGTACATGAAAAATTACTCAAAATTAAATTATGAGCATTCATTAAATAATAATGCTCCATAAATAAAAGAAAACAAGGTTGTTTTTGTGCTAAACAAAGAGCTCACAATTGTGCAGTCAAAATGTAAACTAAAAGACGCTGAGCGTAATAACAAAGACAGACAGATTTTACAGCTGCTCTGTTCCCAAGTTTTACTGTGTGACTCTTACAGGTGCCATTTATGGTCCTTATACACACACAATACGGTAATATTACGTTGATGCACAGTACGTATCACTCCGCGAAGCTCCTCGGTAGTCGTAATGCGCCGACAATCTATCAAGCGGTGCAGCTCCGTAGCTTACCAAAGTCGTACTCAAACATTTTTGACAGATTGCTGAACGCCGTGTACCACATAAAATCGGTTCGCGGCCACCAAGCACAACCAGAATTCATACATAAGGCGCGCTGTCAACTTTTGAGAGAATGAAAGGATTTTAGGGTTAGCGCTGTTAGCTCGTTAGCGCGGTTAGCTCGTTAGCATGTTTAGCTCGTTAGCACGTTGACGCCGTCCAGCCCCACGCATGGGGCGATGCGCAGTAACTCGTTAACGGAGATTTGCCGTGTCCGTCTTGTCGCTGCCTGCACGTGAAGCGATGGGGTAGGAGGGGGAGTTGTCTTCAGTGAAGGCGAGGCGGAGTAACGTTGCGTAGAGACAAAAGTGGACGAAAGAGAGGCAAACTTGCGGCTCCACAACTATAATTATAACGTAACATAGACTATATCGATATAAAGGATATTGTCACATCTTATATCTCGTATAAAAATATATCGATATGTTTTAAAAACTCGATATATCGCCCAGCTCTAAGATGGCTCCACCCATCCGTCCATATGGATGAACGTAGCTGTAGTAGCGTGACACAAAGTCCCAAGATGAGGACTTTGAGCGTCTCCATGTTAGTGTTTTGAAGCTTTTAATACTTTAATTTTTAAACACCCTGTCTTTAAAATTATATTTCAAGAACAGCTGATCCTGTCTTTGGAATCATTCTTTGGTCAATGTGCTTGTTATGCAAAACAACTTTAAAAATTGAGGAGGAGCGAAGCGGCCGTGGCGAGCGCTCTGGTCGCTGTTTGTGATTCTTGAATAAATATTTCTTGACTCAGAATTTAATTCAAGTATCGCCGGCTCAATTGATAGGCTATGAGAAGCCAGGGGAAGCTCTGACTGAGAAACACATGGACACGTTCATAGGGTAGCTATTTGTGAGTCACACAGGAGGCCCACCCTATGAGATCAGCATCGTATCCATCCATCCATCAAGAGGTGGGGTTCATCCGGGATAAGTTCCCAGTCTATTCCAGTGCTAACAGAGAGACAGACAACCACATTGAAGTGACTAAAATTTAAAACTACCAACTGAGATCATAAACCTAATCTGCGAAAGCAAGCTGAGGCCTTCGATGAAGGAATATGAAGGTTGATTTTTCTCATAGACCTCTGCACTACTTTACTTCTTTTTGCAGCTCGAGGAGTCGACCCTGCAGGCCATTAGCAGGAATGCAGGTTTACGGCACCTTTTATGCATTGGCTTCACTTTCCAACAGGGAAAAAACATTGCGATCCTTTTAGTTTTGAAGTGAAGCTGATATATGAAATATTGTTAAAACAGAACGTAGCTTGCAATGCATCAGCTTGTGTGTTTTAAAAACTGTGGGTCCGTGTGTGTGTGCAGGCCAAGCTTTGGCACTGACTGCACTGCAGCTGCTTCTTATTTAGGGATGTATAGATTTTCTCTCTAATTTGGCTGATTTGAATAAAATGATTTTGTTCCACTGATCAGATGTGGTTCCATAGGTTTCTATTAGCATATTGATTTGATGGAATCCATTGAGAAAATGTTCTCTGTTAGCTGTAGAAGAGATCTAACTTCATCCAGTTGCTGTGTCAGATACACCCAATCAGTCATGCGGTCGTCCCGATGCACCTCGTAACCAAAACCAAAACCACTGGCAGTTGATCATTCTCTTTCTTCCTTTGTGTGAGAAATAGGCCATCTGACCTCAGCTGCTTTTGGAAATGTTGCATCCTCTCATTTTTCCCATTCTTCTTGGAGCGCTGATGGGCTCTCCGGCTGCAGGCCAGAGAAAGGGATGTGCATTTGTTTCCTGCCAATGAAAACGGCTCCCCGCCCTTCCTGCTTTTTGAGTCATGCCACATAGACTCAACCAGCA